>NC_041383.1:350190628-350227693 GCF_002162155.2 Triticum dicoccoides | reverse complement strand
GGGGGGGGGGGCAGTCCCCTCCTATTCCTCGGCGGCAGACATCCGCCCCGTGAGACGATGTGAACGGCAATGGAGAGGATGGCGGGGAAGCATCATCGAGCCAACTACTTTTCTCCTCTTGTAGTTGGGTTCGGTCGATGAAGACTCCACTAGCTCGCTCTGGCAGGACACCCTCACAAACGACACCCTGTAGATGCTCGATCCTTCAATCTCTGGTGGATTCTCCATGTGGGATCGATACTCCCACCACTGCTCCCTCACGATCAGATTCGGTGAATCTGTTTGCTCCATGGTCCAGAGGAGCATCTCTATGTACTCCGGCGCGACTCCCTTCGGGAGTATCGCCGCCTTTTCGCTCTGTTGCAGATATTTGGCCATGGATGTCGCCATCGCCGCTAGTTGGTCCTTGTTGTCAAACCAAGACTTTATCTCCAACATCCTAGCTAGCTTCACAGGGTCGCCGTCTACGATTCTCACGTATTGGTTGTACTCCTCCATCGATCTACTTCTCCACAACACCTTCACTCGCTAGCGGTGGTTTTTGAATGGAATAGGAGAGGAGCAGCGCTGGTTTTGGATTAGAACGGGAGAGGAGCGATGCTGGTTTTGGACTGGAACAGGAAAGGAGGGGCGGTGGTTTTGAAATGGAAGAGGAGAGGAGCGGCGCTAGATTTAGATTGGAACAGGAGAGGAGCGGCGGTGGTTTAAGAGGAGAAGAGCGGAAGAGCGGCGTTGGTCTTGGAAGTATTTTTTTGTTGTTTTGCATATTTTGGGTCAAAGTTTGACCACGTACTGTATTTGACAAGCAAAATGTGAATGCATGTCACCAAAAATTGTATCGTTTGGTTTGTATCTCAATGTACTTTCAAATTATATTATTTTTGCAACGTATAACATATATTTTATGTGCGAAAGTCATGGTCAATTATGACCCAGAATAAAAGGGAGACTAGTTAATGTGGGGCCGCTTTCTTAATTGAAGGGTAAATTGATTTTGATTTTGATCCAGTCACAGCGCGCCGGCCCTGTCATCCAGTCCTAAATCGCTGCCGCACGCTCCTCTCCCTCTTCTCCATTGCAAAACCACCTCCTCTCCTCTCCATCATCTCCATTCCAAAACCACCGTCTCGACTCTCCCTCTTCTGATCTTCTCCATTGCAAAACCACCTACTCTCCTCTCCATCATCCCCATTCCAAAACCACTGTCTCACCTCTCTCTCTTCTCTATTGCAAGACCACCATCTCTCCTCTCCTCTTCCAAAGATAGCACCGGACCACTCAGAAGGACACCTATGGAGAGGATGCAGCAGCAAATCAGGCAGATCACAAGCGGCGACCAGGCAAAGTTAGCCAGGTTGAAGGAGATCCTTACTTGGTTTGACAATGAGTGGGAGATTTTGAGGACGCTGCGGGACATGTGGCAATGTATGCGAAAGAGCGAGACGACGGCGATGAGGGCGGCGATGTACATGTACTCCTCGGTGGCAGTCACGCCGTAGTCCTCTGAGTTCATCGAGTATCTCCTCTGGGCGATGGAGCAGACAGATTCGCCCGAGGCGACAGTCAGGCGGAGGTGGTGGGCATACAGGTAGAAGGTCGAGAACCCAGAGGATAACGAATCGATCGAGTATGGTGTGTCGTTCGTGAGGGTGTAGAGCCAGCCGGAGCCACAGGAGTATTTGTTCTCCCTCCGCAAGAGGAGGCCGGATGGCACGATGTCTCTTCTCTGCCGTTCTCCATGGTTCCCTCGACGCTCGCCTCATTTCAATGGCGGCGGTAGGGTTTAAGGTAAGCTTTGCACTAACCTAATCTTCCACCTGCTCATGCTTACAATCAGTGTGACAACTAATGAAAATCATGCTTACAATCAGTCTCCGAGTACTACGCCAATCACCCTAAAATATCTCTGGACCCTTGGGTCAAAGTTGTGACACGGTGTACAAATAAAGAAAAATAGATTGGTGCTTCTTTCAGAAAAGAGTACTCCCTAGAAAACTGCCAATATAAGCTACTAGTATTTGGTTAGAGGATTTGCTGCCGAGAAAGATCCGTCCACAGAGAGCGCCACACATCCCACCGGTGGTGGTGGATGCCAATGCGTGCATGCAGCATGGTTGGTGTCGATAATTTTTACTTGGCACACCTCGCACTCTGCATATATGCCGGTTCCATACGTACATTTGTGCAGTTCCACCAAAATGCAGCTGAATAACTCTGTTTGCACAGATAATGAAAAAGCATGATTACATTATAATGGCACTAGTTGATGAAACACACAAAATAAATAGAAGAAAATATTGCGATAGTATCATAGTATGCCATGCTGCGAGGGCGAGATGGGCCCTGCGATGCCTCATACGGTACGCCTCATACTAGACATCGTCCCAAGTCTTCCAGATACACCTTCTGCCAGTGATGAACATCAGTGTACAACGGTAGTACAAGGAGGCGCCTTGAGACATTCAAATCTCTATTTTTGTACAGATCAACTAAAATTAAGCACCCCAGTTTGCAGAAACGCTTAAACATTAACAATGGGACTAGTTGATGAAACATACATTAACAAAGAGAAGCACTTTCTTTATCTACATTGGAAATGAAATGATAGAGATGACACTCGCTCTATTTTAACTGTATTATTACTTCATTTTATCAGTGACACTAGGTCGAGCAGGTGGCAAACGAGGTGTACCGTGCGTCGCAAGGATGGAGGCCGAGGGTGCTTTAGACTGGGATGCTGAAGCTGGCTCTTTCAGTCACCAACATGGATGATTCAATTCATGGGACCTTTTGGTGCAGTTCACCTAAAATGAAGCAATGTCCCGTGAGCTAGCAGCTTCTTCTTCAATTTTTTTAAGAAAAGGGCTCCAGCCCCGGCTCCATTTCCATCAGAAAACGAAACCCATAGAGCTTCTTCTTCATTAGTTGCAATAAAATTGAGCAACATCAAGGTTGATTGTGAAGCTCCTGGAATGCTCAACTATAATTTGGATATCATTTGTGCAGTTCAACTAAGATCGAGTGTGAAATGTATTTCTTTGTTTGCACGAAAAAGGTGGAAAGGAGGGTGACTAACAAGTGATGAAACATGCATCAAATGAAAAGAAGCATGTTCCTTATCTGAATGGCAATCCTACAAGGAGAGTAGCAATTTCTAAAGCAGTGGCATTGCTAGATATTAGTGTGGGCATTAGGATTAATTATGAGAACCATTGAATACGACATTACTTTGGGCACGGGAGTGTAGGCGGACCAGGACAGTTGCATTTCTAACAAAAAGAACCAACTTATCTTAATGGGAAATTTAGCAGGACATGTAAAAAAGTGCCATTGATTCATATTACTGGAGGCATTACATTGAAAACAACATTGGTTTAACGTGTCCTTACTTTTAACAGTGTGACTGCTACATTTTACCAGTGGCATTACATAAGAGTGGCTCGGGGCAACAAACATCAGAACAGGATATCTGGGTTGGTCCCATTTTTGTTCGGTATAGCCACCTTATACTGTGTGAGGCTAGCAAATCTAGTGCTGGACTTACTCTGTTGACTTGTCCCCCAGTCCCCACTTTCTTTCCTTTTGCAACCAATAGATCGGGTTTATATTGATTTTGTACCACGTTTCCCTTTATTTCCCTATTAGACCTAGAGACCAGTTGGATAGCCAGTCTCTGCTACTTTTCGCCTCCATTATTTCCTCTTTCGACCAAATCCTAGATTTAGGTAACAAATCCTCCCCCACCCCCACCCCCTTTCTTCCTTGTTTGAACCAAGTAGTACTATATTCGAGTGCATGAACTAGTTTTACCTCTTAAATGTAAAAAAATTAGGTGGTTTTCGAACAGCCGATCGATCCTATCTACGAGGGGGCCTGAGAAAAATTAAAAGATACAAATGCAGCGACGTTAGGAACTCGGGAAGTAGAGCAAGGCCGGTTTCGAAGGAAGTTATACTTGATGGTCACCGGGATGTCGCTCGATGGGCGGCGAGAGGCTGGTCTGCCCACACTATGACAGCAAGGAAGAAGGGGTCGGAGGCAGGCTGATCGGGACGCGCCAGCAGTGGGTAAGAGCCGTCGCCGAGGACGACCGCATGAACGTTGCACCTTCTCACCTTCCCCGGTGGAGAGGATCCGACTGGATCTGTGACCAGCGGTGAGAAGAGAGAGAGAGAGAGAGAGAGAGAGAGAGAGAGAGAGAGAGAGAGAGAGTGGCCACCGTTGTCGTGTTTAGATCTGGAGAGGCTGATACAGTGTGAAGAGAGCAACACTAGCAAGCAAGCGCGGAGGCTCCTGCCTATATAGCGGAGTAGTACTAGTTTTCTTTTGTCTACCGGAGCCGGCTTGACCTCGTCAATGACTGTCAAGAAGTCTTCATGCACGTGGCCCGGAGGCGTAGTTGTCGTCATTTTGATCTGAAGCACCGGATTATAACATATAACACGAAAAAATGCCACATAACAAGAAATCATGACCTCACTGCCCAAAGGAGACAACATGAATCCCGACGGACAAACTAGACGAGGAACAAAGCTCAAATTAAAGATAAACTTGTAGAAAAGGGGTCTGTCAATAGATGTCCTAATTAACATAGCCGGCTTGACCTAGATGGCAGCCGAGTAGTCTTCGTGCATGTGCCCCCAATGACTAGCCCAACTCAGTTGTCGCTGTTTAACCCTCGCAGTGATCTGAAGCACATGACACCTAATTTTGCGAGATGACAAGAAACCTTTTTTTAGATTTCTCACCACAACTACAGCCATGTACAACACATCCTGCATGATATGTAGACGATAACCAATCTAGGCGTGTCTGCTGGAGTTTGGTCACATGCATGGACGAACTAATCTTTCATGTCTTGCAGGGATCGTGCAGGCACCAACGTACTACAACACTTCTCTAGTACTATCGCTCGTCTCCCTCTTCTATTAAGTCACCCGACTTGCAGGGCCGGGGAGTGTGCCTATGGTCGGTTCTCAATTGCGGTCCCACATGTGTGTGCAAACGCAATATGATGCGTGTTCCATTCGGAGAGCAGCGTGCCAGACCGACCGACCGTCTGGGGTGCGATGCGAACGTGACAGCCGTGCTGTATACTCCGTACATGTGTACCACCGTTTTCTAGAGGCTTTGCTCCATGGCGCAATCCATGGATAAAAATCTAGTATACTGTACTATTTAAAAGTCGAGGGCGGGGCTTTTCCTGCGTGGTAGGCGGGGCAGTTCCGCCTAGTCGGTTCGACAGAGACGCGAGAAAACGAGGGAGTAGGCTGCTGCAAATGTAGGGCTGTGTGATTTGACAGTGAGTTACTACTGGACAGGTGGGGCCACGTGATTTGACTTGCCATTATCATTTTAACTGCGGCGCTACGACCAACGTGAGTCTCCCGATTCCTGACCACCTCCATACAGGTGCCTCTCCCAATGCTCCACCATGTAGTAGAGGCTGGCTCTTGCATGAGAGCCCACTTCTCCACTTTTTCCTTGCCTCTCTTTCCTCCACATATGCAAAAATGCCACGTAAAGCGCAGTATTGTACTTAGGTTGGTCGTAATGGAGAGTACCATATACTAGTATCATGCATATGATACTTTTGTATGATACTACATCCGTAATGCCTAGTATCATGTGTTGGTATCATAGGATAGTTTATTTGTTGTCATGCATGACACATAGTAGCACATCATTTAATATGATACTACAGTAACATATGATGATACTCAACTCTCTCTTTTCTTCATTTAATTCGACATCACCTCATCAAGATTGCATAGTTGGCATGCATGATACTACTCCCATTACAAGCAGCCTTACTTGCTCCTACAGGTGCCAAGCTTGCCACATAGGCATAAAGTCTGATGTGGCAAGTTAATCAAGAAGAGAGAGACTAGTTTGGTGACCCAAGGAAGAAACGGTGCTAAGCACATGTACCTAGGTGAAAAGACAATTTTGAGTCTATAGCTAATTAAATGAAGCAAACCTAGCAACAAAAAACTAATAAGCACACCATTTCATTGGAAGAGGTCACTCCTTGTCAAATGCAATAAATACTAGTACTCCCTGTGTCCCATAATATAAGAACATTTTTGGCAGTACACGGAGTACGAAGAAAGAGTTAGAGAGAAGTAAAAAAAATACACTTATAGCCAACCTTATAACTAACCTTGTTGTAGTATGAGTGACTAAGTGATGACTATATATGACATGCCAACATCAGATAGCCTAACACACCGTGTTAAATCTCCAAGGGCGCGACCGCGCGGGCGACGCGACGGTCGTGGTAGGCGCGACCATGATACGGGCTGCTGGTAGCCCTTGGATCTGAGATCAAACGGTCGCATGCTAAGTTGCTGAAAATTTGCAGAATAACCCTCCAGGATAGGATATTCACCCATAGGTCTAGAATCACGCCATGCAACCGTTCGATCTCAGATCCAAGGGCTCTTGGAAGCCCGTATCATGGGAGAATGGAAAGCCACTACCCTGCCATTCGCATGCTGGCAGTTCGCTCCTACTCGTCCCCACACGTCCTTTAATACTACGACGGTTCGCTCCTAGTCGTCCCGTCCTTTAACATTACCACAATTCCACTAATCCTAACCCTCCTCCCAAATCCATGGCGTCCCAAATCTCCACGATCGGCGGTGAGTACAAGGTTATAACCATCACAAGCGATGAGTGTGATGTCATCTACACCCGTTCTTCCGCGACGGTGAAAGGATGCCTTTCTCGCTTCAGACGCATGTTCGAAAACTCAGATGATGAGTGGGTCGCTGGGCTAGATGTTGAGTACACCACAGTCCTGGGACGAGAGAAGGATCTAAAGGACGAAGAGAGGAAGAAGCCCGCCGTGATCCAGGTTTGCGTGCATGACTTATGCTTGGTCTACCACATATGCCATGCCGAAGTTGAATGCCTGGATTTTAAGGACTTCCTCGAGAGCAACCTAGTCAAATTCGTTACTGTAGACTTTGGTAACGACAAAGAAGTCCTGGGTCGGATAGGCCTCATTGTAGGCAACAGCTTCGACCTCCTGAAGAATCGGCTGGTGTCCTCTCATCAGCCTTCAATGCTGACCCTGGCAGGAGCCATGGTTCATCCTTCGTACGGTAAACTGGAGAAACCTCCATACACGTTTCATTGTTATGCATGGCAGCGGAATGTACTAGATATAGACCACATCCACTATGCTGCAATGGTTGGCTACCTTTGTTTCAATATCTACAAGGGTTGGATGAAGAGCAACAGCCAAGTGTGCGGTTCAAGCAAAGAAGTATCGGCCAAGAGGAAGAGGGACAAGGACGAAGTCGAGGACATGGTAGAGGACTCCGAGTAAGGTGGCAGTGTCGTTGCTCATGGTGGTTCTAATGCAGTGTCTACTGGAATAGTTGCAAAGTTTAAGTTCAGGTGTGCTTAATTTAAATTGAGGGGTGTGTTGTGCTGAGCCCCCAGCAGAACTATGTTATGTTTCTTCTTGTTACTTTAACTCTTCAGTACGTACATACTAGTATTTCTTACATTTCATCTTTTAGTTGGCATAGTACTATCACTCATTTCTTCACATTATATACATACAATATATATGGCCAACATCATATAGCCAGCAGTTTAGTTGTCAAAGAATTTCAGGGTGCTTAGTTTTGTCAAAGAATTCCAGGATGCTTAGTTTTATTTGAGGGGTGGGTTGTGCCGGACACCATTATTGTGACTAGCCTTTTTAATAGTACTATATGCATAATTTGGTGACGAGCGCTCTCTGTATGTACCACCTTTTTTCAATTTCAAGTTGTGCTCCATGGGGCAATCCATCGATACTACTACTGTACAAAAGTATACATTTTTTAAAAGGCTAGAGGGCGGGGCAGTCTAGCTTGGTCGGTTTCACGAGAGGCAAGGGCCTTTGTGATATGACGGCTCATTACTGTTGGAAGGCTGGGCCTTGTGATTTGACTGCTCGTATAAATGCGCCGACGACCTGAGGAGGAGAAAGAACCGTGCGACATACTCAAGTTCTCCACTGGAGTAGTACTGCGATGGAGGAGCACGAAACACGACATCCTAGTTCTGTATGGCGATAAAAAATGATCTAATTTGCTAGTCATCTCATTGTTAGCATTGTTCTATTCATTCCCTCAAAAAAAGCATTGTTCTATTCATGCCTCGCAGAGAATGTGACACGTGCGGCGAAACACCCGAAGCAAAAGATGAAACACAGGAGCAAAAGAAGAAGGAAGATTATCACCCCAAATGATCTAATTCGCCGTGGAGTCGTAACTACTTCTTCATCGCCTCCACGACCTCCATATCCTTGCGCGTCTCCTCCGCCATCTTCTTCATTCTATCCATGACGCGGGATTTCTCGACGCGAGCCTTCATCATCTGTTCCACGGCCGCATTACGTACCTTGACAGTAGCCGGGTGCTCGATGCGGAGCTTCGCCAACTCCTCCTTCTGTTCCATGACAAGGGCCTGCAACATCTTCATCGAGGAACTACTATTCTCATGAAGGTTCTTCCAGCTGACGTTCTTCTCCTTCAACAGGTCTATCTCATGGCAGAGCTTCGCCTTGTCCTCCTGAAATCGCAGGATTTTGCCGGTTGCCTTCTTCTCCGAGGCAATGCTCTTCAGCAGCATCACCAAGCCGGCGGTCAACTCCCCCTACTTATTGAGCTGGGCGGGCATGTTGTCGAGTCTCTCCTTAAGCAACTCCATCAAGACTTGGATGACTTCCTTCTGCTTATTGAGGTGCTTATTTAGCTGACCGGGCATGCCGTCGAGGGATAACGACTCTAGCGCCACCGGCTCGGCATGTTCGCCTCCACGGCTAGGCGCTCCTGGGAGCTATCGCCTGCCCGTGAGAGATCTTTCGAGGTCTCTGCGTGGCGGCAAGCCCTCTTTTTTACCCACAGCCTTGGTTGCCGCTCCCTTGTTACGAGTAGTTCTCGACCTAGAGCTCTGCTCACAGGCCATGGCAACGACGGACGAAGAAGAAGCACTTATGAGGAGGAAAGGTAGAGTAATTTTCGGTTAGGTAGTTCCCCTTTTTATAACCTAAGTACTAGCACTAGTACTAATACCTGCATAGTGGGAACACATTCAGGTTTGGTATGTACTAGTAGGTGTGAGCAGGCTTTCGAATGTGATGGGAACAAGGTAAAGATTAATTGATGGTTTTGGTTTCGAGGCCCGAAACGGCTCCCGATGAGTTTAGCGGAACATAGATTTCAAGTACTACAATACTCAAATGCGTAAATATTATGTTACTTTCAAAAATTGGCACAAAATACGAAGGAGACCAATGGAAGTACTACTAGCAACCCATGATTTAACTACTCGCATGCGCGTAGTGGAGTAATAATGTCTTTCTTCCGCCCTCACGTCCACTCAATTTGCATGCGCTGTATTAATTGACCATCATTGAAGTGAACGACTTTACACGCGTCAAATTATCACATGGGGTGGATCTTGGTACAAAGCGTCCGCCCGTGCAGGGGCGGAGCCAGAAATTTTGGTCAATGGGTTCACTCCTTCAGTCATTGTCAGAATTTGGTATGAATTAACTGAGTGTAAAGTCTAAGTTCTTATCGTTTTACTACTAGAGTATAACACTGAAAGACAACATAGTGAACAAAAAAACAATATCACATATAGTTGGTGCATTAAAAACTGAAGAGTGCGAGACATACCTGTTAGACAAAGTCACAAAAATCACTTGTTTACATATTGTATATAGTGTAGTACCAAAATAGTTTTATAGATTCTGGTGCAACTTCTAATCTTCCTGAAAGCGCTGAAAAAATCACAAGTTACTTTGACAATTATAAAATAAATACCATAAAAATTAAAGAGGCATGTAAAGTCACTCACATTTCTGAAAAAACATATCATCATTATTAATGGTAGCTAGAAAGCATATGTTTCTTCACATGACAAATTAAACGATCACTCGTGAGTTAATCAACAATTTTATTGTGCATTTTTTTCTTAATACCATTCTTAACTGAAAATCATATGTCCGCATATGTTTTGGCAACGAGCAATATTAGTACTAGGTTAACGAGAATGTTTTCTTTAACAAAAAAGTATTAGTACTAGTTTTAGAGGTTGATACACCACAGAAGAAGTTTTTTTGCGAACAAGCAAGATTAGCAGTCCATTACAAATTGGTGAACTTGTCATATATTCGCACATTGCTGATATAAGTGTGAGGTTCAAGATCAAGATCATCCTTTTTTTTGTAAATAAAAATTATATAGAATAGTTTGTCCCTGGATAGAAAGTTTGGGAAACTACCTTGAACAACAACATTTGATGGACTTCGCTTACAGAGTGCCCTTCAAGTGCCAACACCATTATCTGAATTTGGTGAACTATTATTCTTTTATGGAGTATCGCTCCATAACCTAGATTAATCAAAGTTCAGGAAAAAGGCTGAGACCTCTGTTGGACGATATGATATCTCCAACCCAAAGTGCGTTCATCCCTGGAAGATTAATTTCTGATAATGCTCTTATAGATTTTGAATGTATGCATTCGTTGAGTACGATAAAAGAAAGCCGAGGTGAATATTGTGCATACAAGCTGGACCTAGCCAAGGCATATGATCGTGTAGATTGGAGGTTCTTGAAAAGTATGCTTCGTGCATATGGTTTTGCTCCAGTGTGGGTTAAGTGGATTATGATTTGTGTGACATCTGTGAAATTTTCTATGCGTTTTAATGGCCAGTTGTTAGATTCTTTCCAACCTTCTTGTGGCCTCAGGCAAGGGGATCCTCTGTCTCCTTACCTTTTCCTATTTGTGGTTGAGGCTCTTTCGTTGTTACTCCATGATGCTACGGCGAAGGGGGTTATTCAGGATTTTCGGCTGAACAGACTTGCTCCAGGGGTCTCACATTTATTATTTGCGGATGATAGCCTCCTATTTTTTAAGGGTTCTTTGGAGCAAGCTCTGGTCATTAAACGGATTCTGGCTGCTTATGAGGAGGGGACGGGTCAATTGTTAAGTTCGGATAAATGCTCCATTTTGTTTGGTAAAAAGTGTAGCCTGGAAGATCAAGTTTCTATCTTGGTGGTTATCAAAATCACCTCTGATGGTTTTGAGGATAAATATCTTGGTTTACCTGTGCCGGAAGGGCGGATGAAGGCTGGTAAATTCCAATCTACAAAAGATAAAGCGCTTAAGCGGGTTTCAGACTGGATAGAAAAATATGCTTCTAGTGGTGTGAAGGAGCTCCAGATTAAGTCAGTTGTTCAGTCTCTTCCGGTCTATGCCATGGGTATTTTTAAATTTCCTGCTTCTATTTGTGAAGAGCTATCCCAAATCATTAGGAATTTTTGGTGGGGTGACCAGGAGGATAGGAAGAAAACTCATTGGCTGGCGTGGGATAAGTTGACAAGACCCAAAGGAGAAGGAGGTATGGGCTTTAGAGATTTGAGATTATTTAATCAAGCGCTTTTGGCGAAACAGGCTTGGCGTTTTTGGTCTTTCCGGACTCGTTATGTGCAAAGGTGATGAAAGCAAAGTATTATCCTCATGGGCATTTTCTAGACACTGTATTCCCTCAGGTGACATCGACTACTTGGCAAGGTATTATGCATGGTCTTGAGCTGCTGAAAAAGGGGGTCATTTGGAGAGTTCGCGACGGTGCAAATATAAATATATGGAGAAACAATTGGCTTCCTAGAGATTCGGGGCTTCAAATTTGAGCAAAAAAGAACAGAACCAGACTCAAATGTGTATCTGAATTATTCATTAGTGGCTCAACAAGATGGGATGAGAACCTTATTCGGCATCTGTTCTTTCCACATGATGCGGACGAAATTTTGAAGTTGCGTGTTCTGACTGTCGGTGAGGGAGATTTCATTGCTTGGCACTACGGAAAAAATGGTTTATTCTCAGTTAAAAGTGCGTATAAGTTGGCCCTCAAACTTAAGGACTCTATGATTGAGGTAGGGAGTTCAAGTGGTGCTGCTAATGGGGAAAGGAGGCTATGGAATATTATTTGGAAGGCTCAGGTCCCTCAGAAAATCAGAATTTTTGCATGGCGTGCTGTGACACAAAGTTTGGCGGTTCAAGCTAACAGAGTTAAACACCACCAAACTACCATTGGTCTGTGCTCGATTTGTGGCGTAGAAGATGAATCTGTATTTCATGCACTGGTAAGCTGTCCTAAGGCTCGTGCGTTACATTTGGCGGTAAGGGAGGTATGGAATTTACCAGATGAAGTGGTTTTCAATTTTACGGGGCCGGATTGGTTACTTGTCTTATTGGATCAAGTAAGGCCGCCGGTGCGTGAGCAAATTATATTCATGTTTTGGAGGGCTTGGCATCTGAGGAATGATTTGATTTTTGATAAGGGAAAGGAAAAAATCTTCGACTCGGTGAGGTTCATTCAGAATTACTGGACGTCCTTCTCGTCCTGTCATCCCAATGTCAAGATGGAGATTAGCTTCAAAGGTAAAGAGAGGGTGGATGGCTTAAATTTTACTAATGATATGCGAAAGAATCTTGTGACTTGGCAGGCTCCCTCTACGGAGATCATTAAGATTAATGTTGATGCAAGTTATGTGGAGGCTTTAAGGGCTGCAAGTGTGGGCGTCGTGGCCAGGAACCATACTGGAGAAGTTATCATATCGTCCTGGGATTATATTGGGGTGTGCAATAGCGCGGAAGAAGCGGAACTGAGAGCGACCCTTGCGGGGCTATACATTGGTATTACTCTCCACAAGGCCATCATTTTAGAAACGGATTGTTCTTTTGTGGCTTCTTTCCTTCGAAATGATCTTCTAGACAGGTCTCCTCTGGTGGATCTAAAGATAGAAGCTTTGAGTTTACCCAAAATGATGATAAATTGCGAGATATCCAAGATTAACAGAACGGCTAATAGGGTGGCGCACGAGATTACGAAGTTGAGCTTTGATAATAGATCCGATGGTGTGCTCCTTAATAGTGTTCCGCCTTGCGTGGCTGATTTTGTAACGGATGATTGTATTAATATTTTAAGTTAATTAATATATGGGAGGGGTTTTCAAAAAAAAAGTTCAAGAAAAGGGCAATTAAAAAAATTAGGGCAAAATCCATTACCAAACTAAGCTACTAGATTAGATTAGATTAGACATGTGCAAAGAAGAGAGAAGACGTGGTGATCTAATATTCCGTACCTCAAATTTGGACTGGGACCTGCCGTTGCCAGCGGTGTCTCCGGCGAGCAAACAAACGGGACGCCAGAGAGACGAGATACCAGATCAATGGTGGCGTTGGCGAGATGGTGGAGTCTTGCGGCGGCCTACTGGACTAATCAGGTTAGTCAATTAATTAAGGTTATAAATGGGCTTCTCGCTGGGCGAATCAGGTTAGAATATTTTTAATGAATGGAAGGCTTTGCTTGTGCGTTGTAGCTACTTTTTGATGGGTTCAGCCTTAAAAAACTAATGGGGTCAGAGTAGTTTGTACGTGGGGCATATTACGTGGCAGGGAAAAATCATTGGGTTCAGTTGAACCCAATGGCTATACGCTGCCTCCGCCCCTGCGCCCGTGTACCCGCGTGTGCGTTGGAGGGAATGAGTGCGTGTGTGGCATGCGTGCACATCTTCGCTTCATGCATGTACCGCCAGTATGGCTCAGGGAGGACGAGTACATTCTTCTGGAACCAGCAACACGTCACTGTGATCAATCCACGCAAGGAGGTCGCGACAACGCCTCCACATGTGCCACGTGGCTTCATGAACTGTAAGAGAGACACTGCGTAGCGTGCCATTAGAATTCTAATTTATGTGTTTTGCACATACTCGAAGTACTAGTAAGGTACACGTGCATTGCACGTATCAGATTTTGTAACCAAATTATGAATAAATACCACACTATAGCATATAAGCTCTGAGTCATATATGCCTGATGTAGCCCATCGTTTATTTCTTATAGTTCGTCTCATTCAAAATCAATTAGTTTTTGTAAAAAAGATAAGAACATGATAATAGGAAAAACATGGGATTATAGTGGAATGTCGTCTTGAATCCTACAGGATTGTACGAGTGTTTGATTGTGCATAGAAAAATGCAGAATTCTTTCAAAGAGGTTTGAGTGGATGAGATGTTTCCTATGAAATCTAGTGCAAATGAATCATATGGAAAAATTCCTATGGTTTACAATCCTACGAATCAAACAACCAAGATAGGAAAAATTCCTAATGATTAGAATCCTCCAAAATTCCTTTGAGAATCCTTTGAATCAAAGAAGCCCTTAATCTATTTTATGATTCATGAAATTGTGCGTTGTAAAGCATAAAGTAAAAACAAACAATGGCAATTCAACTAGAAAAAAACTTTGGGCAGTTATGATACAGAAGATTCTAGAACAAAAGAGAACCATTGTTGTTTTGAGGTTTGTGCATTATGCTTAAGTTCAACCATGGAGTCTGCTAGATTGTACATGTGGCAAAATCCGGTGGGGGGCTAGAAGATTGTGCGAGGGACCGAGTGGAGGGAGACTATGAAGGAATGCACAAGTGTGAGATCGATATTTAGAGAGAGGGGGCGAGAACGTGCGCTGTTGCGTGCAGTGGTGGAGCCATGGAAAATAAATGATCTAGGGGGCCAAGCATTGCTAATCCTTTACGAGGAGGGTCAATTCATGAACTTAAACCATTTTTAGCAGCAATTGTCTAATGATCACATTCATATTAGCCTCAATATATAGTGATGTTAGGGGGGGGGGCAGGGCCCTTATTGCCCCCTGTCTTCGCCATTGTGCACGCGTCTGAGAGATGAAGCGGAAGGCATGGATGATGAGAGGGGGACGTTGGATATATAATTAATGTGGGTGTATTAGCTATATATGTTAATCCTATATAGAGAGGTATATATTGATCAATGTGGACGTGGGAAAGAGGGTGAGATCTCACTGGATATATCGATTGATCGGTTTGTGTGGAAAATTATGAAAGACCTAGCTATATACACACATACATAGAGGAACATCGATCATTGCGCATGCACGTGTGAGAGATAAAGAATGCCCGATATGATGGAGAAGGGGGATGTGTGTGGGTGTGTGCCTTCATGGGAGACCGACCCGAAGAAAAAGATTGCATGTGTGTGATGGATAATGCCGACTGGTAGTGTGTGTGCGTGCATGCACGAGAGAAAGTTAGTGGTACAATTATAAAGAGAAGACGACTGTGTGGGTGTAAAAGACTAGGTGAGGTCATAATCAATGTAAAGTTGAATTCAAATATTTGAATAAGAGATCCTGATGTTTGAAACCCATGCATGCATGAATATAACAGACATCTACGCGGTGTGGTTTGGAGACGAGCATGTTGTAATGTATACACATTGAACAAGGTCAGACTGATTTGAATTTGAGATACCGATGGTAGACATCATTTGGCCACGTCGCATCCGTGCATGGACACACTATTCTAATTGGAGATGATGGGCGGCTTTCGCATCACACATCTATATCTATACCCCTATATATATTATATTATATGTTTTTTTCATTGTGTGCGGGTAACTTTAACTTTGAAAGATGGTCGTTGGATGAGGCGAATCCGATGCTCCAAAGATGGCAAATTTGAGCACTACTGGCCGTTGGATATCATCTAGATTCCACCAGATTTCGCCACATGTATAATCTAGAAGACTCCATGGTTGAACTTAAGCGTAATGCAAAAACATCAAAACACAAGGACTTCTTATTTGTTCAAGAATCTTCCATATCAGAATTGCCCAAATGTTTTTCTACATGATATGCCATTATTTGTTTTTACTTTATGCCTTACAACGCACAATTCCATGAATCTTAAAATAGATTAGCTTTCTTATAAAAACTAGATGATTTTGAATGAAATGAACTATAAGAAATAAACGAACATCTACATCATGCATATATGACTCAAAGCTTACATGCGATAATGTGGTACTTATTCATAATTTGGTTGCCAAATCTCATGTGTGCAATGCACGTGTACCTTACTCTAGTCTGAATGGTGTTTGCGTGTGTTGTGCGTGTTGAGGTGCAAATTTTCTTTTTTTGGGTACATGTTAAGCTTGTTCTTCCGAAATTTCAAGCCGCGCCTTTTTATGCCAAAAATTCAAGCTAGCGTCTCTGCCTATCGTGCTGCGAAACTCCCGCCTCTTCAACACGCGCCTTGTTAGCCCGAAATATTTAAGATATATCTTTGTCTTGTTGTGCTCCGACAACTCCCTCCATCTCAACCCGCGCCTTGCTATTCCGAAGTTACAACGCGCGAAAACTCCCACCTCCTGTGAAATCCTGACACGCGAAATGCCCGTGGTACCCCTGAACCGAGAGAACCGCCTCAAATCGGTGGGGGTACTTTCATAACTTACCCCACATTTTGGACAAGCGCGTCCCTAAGCCATGGTTCCCCACTGCCATCCCATCCGCCCACGCATTCGTACACCGAGGTCGCGAAAACCCGTGACGAAACCCCACACCATGCTCCGTCCACCACCCAGCCGGAGCCTCTTCCCCAACGACGTCGTCCACAGCAACACCTCGACATCCCTCATCCACCATACCGGATGAGGATCCATCGTCGATCTCGTCGTCCCGCCGGTTCAGCCACCCCATCCTCCACCTCCAAGGAGCTGCCATGATGTTCACCCTCATCTTTCCGGCCACCTCCATTCCCACACCGCCGTCTTCACCTGCACCATCGGAAGAGCATCATCATCACCGTTTCCTCGGATGAAGCTGCGGCCTAATCGGCGCCACCAAAGAGGTTGTACACTAATCGCCGCATTTTCTTCTTGATTTGCTCTCATGGTGCTGCCGGCGCTCGGTCCCGAGCCGACACGGCGCGGCTCCATCCACGGCGGCGTCGCCGGCCACTTCCTCCACAGCGTTGCTCCCTCAGCGGCGATGTCCACATCAGTAGGAGCTGCTGCTGCTTTAGCTCTCGGTCATGCTGCTGCTCTGCTCTTGCTCTCGGTCCCCTGCCTGGTCTGCTCTTGCTATTGCTCTTGCTCGCATTGCTGCTCTCACTCTTGCTCTTGCTTGCGATGCTGCTCCGATTTAGCTACACTTCAGTCGACTGAATCGACTTTTGGGTCAGTTGATTTTTAGGGGGTGGGGGGCTCGCCGGGGTGAAGGAAGAACCAGTCGCAGCGGGGAGGGGGGCTCGCCGGAGAGGTACCCCACTATTCATCTTAGGGTTCAGGGTGGGGGCGGTGGTCGCCGGCGGTGGCGTGGGGATCACCAGAGAAAAAGCTAGGCACGGGGAGGGGGCCTAGAGGGATGGTCGGGGCGGCGGCGGACCAGCGGTGGGGAGTGTCTTCGGGGTGGGCAGGGCGGCGCACCGCCGGCCGCGGGCGGCGGGGGCTGCTATTTGGCCGGTGGTGGCCGGCGGCTCATTGGGGTGGAGGTTGAAGATGAACCGCAGGCCCTTGATTTCGTATTCAACGGCTGCAAAATCGATTGACCAGAGATGAAAAAGTCAGTCGACCGACGTGTAGCCTCACCTTGCTAGTGCGTTCAGTTTTGCCAACAAAATTCAGTTTCGACAACAAAATTCAGTTTCGACAGTTAAGTTCAGTTTTGACAGTTAAGTTCAGTTTCGACAGTTAAATTAAGTTTCGATAGTTAAGTTCAGAGATGAGCGCCTGATGTATTTTACACCTAGCACTTTGTGGTTATGTATTTTACGTCATGTATTGGAGATGCTATTGGAATTCCACTCAGGTTAACATTGTTCGTTGTCTCTCTTATCCTGCTTCAGCCTCGGCGTCGTACAACTCACCGGAGCTGCTCCAATGATGAAACCCTCCATCACAGCGGAGCAGTACCTCGGGCTCCATCTCCAGACGCCTAAGATCTTCTTCCGCTCCTCCGACAGCCAAGTCAGCTGAAGCATCCTCACTGGCCAACCCAATCACGCTGAGATCGACATGGCTTCGCCAAAGAGGTTGTACACTTGTTGCATCTCTTTTTTACTCTACATGTTATATATATTTTCCACTGAGCACTCGTAGTAATAGGAAATACGATTATTTTATCCTACTATATGACAAGCAGTGAGGTACCAGGCAACTTAGCTATCCGTGATGGACTCTCTTGAACGCCATCATTATTTATCTCTGCGCGTTTGAGCTGTGCATTTGTCGATGGGCCTGGGAGTTGAGCTAGTATGGCAGTGGCCTGGGTCCAAAGTAATAGAAGTAACACAAAAACATTTTTTAGTGTAGGATTTTCCTTGCTCAAGCCTGCCTACTAGAATCGCCAGTGATTGAAAGGAAAAGTGAATGAAAGACATAGGAATTGGAAAGTTTCCTATGGTACTACTTTTCATGAATTTGGTGCAAAGGAATGGAGCAAAGGAAAACTGTAGGATTTGTTCCTTTAGTGTCCCCTTGAAAGAAAAACCGTAGGAATTCTAATTTCCACTTCTCCTTTTCATATTCCTATTCATCAAGCACAAGACTAAGAGATAGTAGCATAATAGCATTATAACCATACATTTTCTTGTTGTTTGGCTTAATCTGACCATGCTTTTTTGCATCCTGTGATCTTCCAATTGTTGTGAATCAAACACCCAGATTGCCAGAAATCCTATGTTTTTAAATTCTCTGTTTTGCACGTGCATTCCTATCCTATTCCTGTCTATTTCCTATCCCTGCATTGTTAGAATCCTCAAATTCAAACAAGTCCTTACTCAATTACTTTTGTTACAGATATGTGTCAAAGAAAACCTTGCGTGGTTTGTCCTACTCCTGCGGCGCTGTGTTCCACCCTAGCTCAGCTGCTCCAACGACGGAAGGGTTCACCACAGTAGGGATCCGCTCTCTAGACTATCTTTCGCCGCTTCAGATCTTCTTCCCCGCTGCCGGCAGCCATGACAACTGCATTACCATCATCAACTGAGCAGATGACCTTGAGGACTACACGGGTCCGCAAGAGAGGTCGCACTGTTCCGTGTCTGCTTACGCTTAATATGATGACATGCTACATTATCGCAGTGTTCACCTATTAGACTCCGATTCAGGTCCAAACTAATGCTGAAACTTGAGTTTTTAAATGGTTGTGGGGTACATATTGGGGCAGCAATCAGTACTATATGTCTACTATCTGGTTAATCTCCGGTGTCTACTATGAGTTTCATGTTGGGTGCAAACAAACATTAAAGGAGCCATTATCTGTATTTTTTTAACTAAAGCTATTATCTGCCTGCTATCATTGGTTTTGGGTCTATCCACAATTTGCTACCATCAGTCTGGATTTGTGCATGCACTCCTTACATAATCTCACTATGTTTTATTCCTATGCATGCCAGTTATTGTACACAATGGAACTGATCATGTAGAGCAAAAGAGACGAGCCTTGCGTGGCCATAAAATTTCATGTAGACGTCGTTCCATGGTGGGCGCAAAGGCAGCCCCGCTCCACCCATTTCGGATCGTAATCAAGAGGAAGATAACTGTTCTGAAGGGGATTCAGAAGGAGAAGACCACTCCTATTTACCCCATGAGGTCTTCGCTCTTACTTGACATGCTGATGTTGGTAATATCATGCATATGGTGCCTTGCATTGCTTACTGTATACATTAAAGATGTCATCTGCTTAGTTTAGACATGCTTTGTGTCAATGCCATCTATTTAGTTTCTTTATCGTATATGTGAATCATGCAATGCCATCTTGTTTAGCCAGGCATCATATATGTGAATTTTGCAATGCCACCCTGGTTAGCCAGTCATCTTATATGTGAATTATATCATGCCATCATTTTTTTATCGTGTTAAATTTGTCAACAATTTTAGTACATTCAATTACTCTTCCTATGCATCAGCCATTCGGCACGGTCATGGAAAAATCTGGAGTGGAAACAAGGTCTTCAGAGCAGACAATGCTATCTGACGAAGCGCATGTCTTGCTGGTTACCGGTAGCTCCTCAGAGGAGTATTCAGAGACAGATGACCAGTCATATTTCCCCCACAAGGTGCATGCCCTAACTTGGCAGGGTTATGTTGCTCATATTGTGCGTATGGTATCTTGCATTGCTATGTCATTTTATTAGTTTAGACATGCTTTGTGTGAATGCCACCTGTTTAGTGTCTAATTACCATATATGTGAATTATGCAATGCCATTTTGTTGCAAGAAATTATACATGTGAATTATGCAATGTTATCTTGTTGCAAGGCATTATGTATGTGAATTATGCAATGCCATGTTGTTTAGGCAAGCGTCATATATGTGAATTATATCACGCCGTCCTTTTTTTGTATTTCTCAATGGTTTTGTCGACAATGTTTGTATATTCAACTGCTCTTCCTGTGCATCAGCCATTTGAATTGGTGATGGAGAAATCTGGAGTGAAAACAAGGTCTTCAGAGCAGACAATGCTACCTGCTGAAGCAGATATCTTGCTGGTTATAGATAACTCTTCAAAGGAGGATTCAGAGGCAGATGACCAGTCCTATTATCCCCCTGAGGTGTATGCTCAAACTTGGCAGGGTTATATTACTCATATAATGCATATGTTGTATTGCAATGCTTATTTTTTACATCATATACACAATATTGAATGCCATCTCCTTAGTTGACACATCATATATGTGATGGCCCTCTGCTCACTTCCTTAGTATATAAATCATATATTTGAATTATGTCATGCCATGATGTTTACATAGACAGCATGTATCTGAATTATGGCATGCCAACCCATTTTCTAAAGACATAATATAGTTATATCATCTCATCCTGTTTACATAGTCATCATATTTTAAATTATGTCATTCTATCCGTGAATTATATCATGCCATCATGTTTCCATCGACGACATGTTTGTGATTTATGGCATGCCAACCACTTTAATAGACACATCGTATAGTTATATCATGTCATCCTGTTTACATAGTCATCATATTTTGAAGTATGTCATTCTATCCTGTTTAGTTAGCCATCATACATGTGAAATTGTGTCATGCTATCCTATTTAATTAGCCATCATATATGTGAAATTATGTCCTACTATTCTGTTTGCTTAGACAACATAAATGTGAATTATTTCATGCCCTGTTTTCTTCCCTACTATCCATTGCACCTGTGTATCTTACAATGTCTGTACATTCAATTACTTTTCTTGTTTATCAGCCATTTCAATTGAGGGAGTGATGGCAGTATCTGTGGGACTAAAAACACGGTCTTCAGAAAAGATCGTGCCACCTATCGATGCAGATAGAACCACGGTTGTACTTGCCCAAGAACCAGCCCCACCACACATAACCCACACTCATGCAGATTGTACCCCTACCCAGTTGGACAGAGAACCAACTACACCCCTTCTAACCCCAACCCCAACAGATAGACACCCAGTTCCCGTTGACACAACACCGTCTCCACCATAGAGCACCCAAACACGAGCAATTAGTAAGGCAACTGTGCCCAAATCACGAGGACCACCACTCCGAACCCGAAGTCAACGCTTAAAGCAGAAGAAGAATTGTTCTTAGGTCAGGTTCCGTAGCTATGGTTCATACTACTTTGCTCTTGCATCACTGTATTTACTGATACCAACTAATTTCAAATTTGAAGGATGCAATTGAAACTCCAATGGCGCAACAGGTGTTGGAAATATGCCCTAGAGGCAATAATAAAAGTATTATTATATTTCCTTGTTCATGATAATTGTCTTTTATTCATGCTATAACTGTATTATCCGGAAATCGTAATACACGTGTGAATACATAGACCACAATATGTCCCTAGTGAGCCTCTAGTTGACTAGTTCGTTGTGATCAACAGATAGTCATGGTTTCCTGGCTATGGACATTGGATGTCGTTGATAACGGGATCACATCATTAGGAGAATGATGTGATGGACAAGACCCAATCCTAAGCCTAGCACAAAGATCGTGTAGTTCGTTTGCTAGAGCTTTGCCAATGTCAAGTATCTCTTCCTTTGACCATGAGAGCGTGTAACTCCTGGATACCGTAGGAGTGCTTTGGGTGTATCAAACGTCACAACGTAACTGGGTGACTATAAAGGTGCACTACAGGTATCTCCGAAAGTATCTATTGTTTTATGCGGATCGAGACTGGGATTTGTCACTCCGTGTAAACGGAGAGGTATCTCTGGGCCCACTCGGTAGGATATCATCATATGCGCAATGTGACCAAGGAGTTGATCACGGGATGATGTGTTACGGAACGAGTAAAGTGACTTGCCGGTAACGAGATTGAACAAGGTATTGGATACCGACGATCGAATCTCGGGCAAGTAACATACCGATAGACAAAGGGAATTGAATACGGGATTGATTAAGTCCTTGACATCATGGTTCATCCGATGAGATCATCGTGGAACATGTGGGAGCCATCATGGGTATCCAGATCCCACTGTTGGTTATTGACCGGAGAACGTCTCGGTCATGTCTACATGTCTCCCGAACCCGTAGGGTCTACACACTTAAGGTTCGATGACGCTAGGGTTATAAAGGAAGTTTGTATGTGGTTACCGAATGTTGTTCGGAGTCCCGGATAAGATCCCGGACGTCACGAGGAGTTCCGGAATGGTCCGGAGGTAAAGATTTATATATGGGAAGTCCTATTTTGGCCACCGGAAAATGTTCGGGATTTTTCGGTATTGTACCGGGAAGGTTCTAGAAGGTTCCGAAGTGGGGCCCACCTGCATGGGGGGACCCACATGGACGTGGGTAGTGGGGGCAAGGCCCCACACCCCTGGTCAAGGCGCAACAAGATCCCCCCTTAGAAGGAATAAGATCATATCCCGAAGGGATAAGATCAAGATCCCTAAAAAGGGGGGATAACAATCGGTGGGGAAGGAAATGATGGGATTTCTTTCCTCCCACCTTGGCCAACGCCCCAATGGACTTGGAGGGCAAGAAACCAGCCCCTCCACCCCTATATATAGTGGGGAGGCGCATGGGAGCTATAGACGAAGTTCTGGTGCAGCCCTCCCCCTCTCACAAGTACTCCTCCTCTCCCGCGGTGCTTGGCGAAGCCCTGCAGGATTGCCACGCTCCTCCACCACCACCACGCCATTGTGCTGCTGCTGGATGGAGTCTTCCTCAACCTCTCCCTCTCTCCTTGCTGGATCAAGGCTTGGGAGACGTCACCGGGCTGTATGTGTGTTGAACGCGGAGGTGCCGTGCGTTCGGCACTTGATCATCGGTGATTTGAATCACGACGAGTACGACTCCATCAACCCCGTTCACTTGAACGCTTCCGCTTAGTGATCTACAAGGGTATGTAGATGCACTCTCTTTCTACTCGTTGCTGGTCTCTCCATAGATAGATCTTGGTGACACGTAGGAAAATTTTGAATTTCTGCTACGTTCCCCAACAACAGGTATGTTTTAAATCTGTTTCTTCAACGTGTTTGGGTGTTTGCTGTTGTAACTTGCTCTATGTTGATTTCAGTTTCAATTGAATAAACAGTTATGTTCTCATGCCATGCACATTACAAGTGTTGTTATTGCTGTGTAGTTTCCCACACTTATATTATGTCTATGCTGCTTTGTCTTAAATAGATATGATTCAAACTGTATCTATCTTGATTTGGCAACATAAACTAGAATGATATAGACCATACAGTGACCATACTACATAGATATATGTTTGTTTCATGCTGTTATCCTGTCCACCTTACTACTGAACTGGTTTACCAAATTGAGTTTCATATACTACATTGTAAACCTGAGATGTGTTTGTTTGTTTCTCTTTTAGAACACGGATAAAATATTGGAGAAGAGTACCCTGTTATGCAATGGTAAAGGAAGTAATGCAGATAAGGTTCAAGATAGTGAGACATCCCTGTTGGTCTCCAAGAAAGCTGATAAAAACTATATTGAAGGCAGTGAGACAACCCCAAAGTCCTATCTTGATGTAGTGTTCGAGTTACTGGCTACCATTGCTAGCACCGGATCTTCGAACTCGTTGCCTGAATCAGTTTGGCTTCTTGAGTCTCAACTTCAAGTTGAAAGACATCGATCAGATGTTATGCGACAGGAAGCCAAAGCACTGAGGAAGTCCCTGCAGAATTCAGATGCATACTTTCTGGTGCAACAACAAGTGCTGGAGGATTTAAGCGCCAAACAAGAGAAAGTTAATAAGCTTGCTAAGCATCTTGCCAGCATTATGGGTATCCAGGATATTGTTTCTTGAGCTCTTCTGAAGTGGTTTCAGTTCTGGACTTGTTTTGCTGCGATGTTTATATGTTGCTGTGTTCCCTATATTTGCACTGGTGGCGAACTTTGATGCCCAGTGGATGTAATATGTGTAATTGCCGTGATAGCCTAGCGTAAGTTGCTTGCTTATTTATTTCCTTATTGTCTTGTTTATTTCTTTGCTTGTAGTCAATGCAGTTCTTTTTCCGCGGTTTGCTAGTGGTCACAATAACCTATTTTTTAAAACTAGGCCACAATAACCATGGGCTAATATTTACTGTAGTGACACTGGGCCTCCTACAGGCCATAAAAATAGTGGGCCTTCTATGGGTCGTAGAAACAATGGACCTTCTATGGGTCGTAGAAACAATGGGCCTTCTACGAGCCGTATCATCAATTGGCCTTATATGGGCCGTATGACGATTGACCAAACGTGGGCCAAACAGACCGCATTATGGCCGTAAACGGGCTAGAGTTGGAATCGTCCGTTCATGGGCCGACCATAATGGGCCATCGTTAATAGGCCATATTTGATGATGCTATGAAAACGGCCCAACGTATTAATGGACCACAAACGGGCCGACTGTAACCACGGGCTGAATTTGGCCCACAAGCAGAAATGACAGTAATGGCCGTAAGTAAACAAATGTTGAAAATGAGCCCAAGAATAAATGGGCTCTGAGAAGGCTGAAAGATAACATGGGATGGAAACGGCCCAACAGAATAATGGGCCGTTAATGGGTATAAAGTGATACACTGTTCATTATAGGCCAGTTTCACCACAGGCCGTTAATAGGTGTAAAGTGATACACTGTTCATTACGGGCCAGTTTCACCATGGACCATTAATAGGCCAAGAGTTACATAGGGCCTCATATGGGCTGAAAGGCGTCATGGGCCATACATGGGCCAGAAGTGAAAACGGGCTCGAATCATATTGGATGGCCCAGATGATGCTACTGGGCCTAATTCGGATAGGGCGTAACGGGCCTTGGGTTAGCGGGCTGTAAATGGGCTATATGCGAACAGGCCGTTAACAAGCTTTCCATGGGCCTGCCCGCCACCTTTTGACCAAGTCAAATGGGCGGCCTTTTCACAGGAATGGGCCACTATTGGGCTGTGCCACGTGTCGACGTATCATAGGTGCCTTCTGTCCAATGAGTGGATGACATCTGTCCCAATGATGAGCCGACACGTGTTTCCTCCAGCCAATCATGATTTTACATGTGGAAAATCCCCATTGGTCGGGGCTGTTAATGGGTTATCGGATCCAAAACTCGACCCGATAGCTTAACGGCGTTCCATTACGATGGATGCCACGTGTCGGTCACCCTTGACGAAAGCACTTCTGTGGCACGCGATTTATCGTCATGGAAGTGGACACTTCCGTGATGATAATTTTGGTAATGTCATGGAACACTTCTATGACAGCACAGGTATGACTATCTTGATTCTGTCATAAAATCGTCATGGATGTACATGCATGACAGAAAACGCGACCTACTGTGACAAACACGTATCATCACAGAAGTGTATTTTTTTTGTAGTGCTAGTATGCCTCTACTTGACTAGCTCATTAATCAAAGATGGTTAAGTTTCCTAGCCATAGACATGTGTTGTCATTTGATGAACGGGATCACATCATTAGGAGAATTATGTGATGGGCAAGATTCGTCCGTTAGCTTAGCATAATGATCGTTCAGTTTTATTGCTACTACTTTCTTCATGTCAAATACATATTCCTCCGACTATGAGATTATGCAACTCCCGAACACCGGAGGAATGCCTTGTATGCTATCAAACATCACATCGTAACTGGGTGATTATAAAGATCCTCTACAGGTATCTCCGAAGGTGTTTGTTGGGTTGGCATAGATCGAGATTAGGATTTGTCACTCCGACTATCGGAGAGGTATCTTTGGGCCCTCTCGGTAATGCACATCATAAGAAGCCTTGGAAGCAATGTGACTAATGAGTTAGTTACGGGATGATGCATTACAGAACGAGTAAAGAGACTTGCCGGTAACGAGATTGAACTAGGTATGAAGATACCAAAGATCGAATCTCGGGCAAGTAACATACCGATGACAAAGGGAATAACGTATGTTGTCATAATGGTTCGACCGATAAAGATCTTCATAGAATATGTGGGAGCCAATATGAGCATCCAAGTTCCACTATTGGTTATTGAGCGGAGAGATGTCTCAATAGTTCCCATATCCAGGTCAGTTCTATGTTTTGAAATTGCATGCTACGTTTCCCAACAGATGCGTCCGAGCCAGGTCTATGCGTAGATGATATGCACGAGTAGAACAGAAAGAGTTGCGGGCGATGATCGTCATACTGCTTACCACCAACGTATTATTTTGATTCGGCGGTATTATTGGATGAAGCGGCCCAGACCAACCTTACATGACCGCATTCATGAGACCGGTTCCACTGATAGACATGCAACCAATTTTGCATAAAGGTGGCTGGCGGGTGTCTGTTTCTCCAACTTTAGTTGAATCGAATTTGAATGCGGCCGGTCCTTGTTGAAGGTTAAAACAACAAACTTGATAAATCACCGTTGTGGTTTTGTGCCGTAGGTAAGAACGGTTCTTGCTAGCATCCCATAGAAGCCACGTAAAACTTGCAACAACAAAGTAGAGGATGTCTATGTTATTTTTGCAGGGCATGTTGTGATGTTATATGGTCAAGACATGATGTGATATACGTTGTTGTATGAGATGATCATGTTTTGTAGAAGTTATCGGCAACTGGCAAGAGCCTTATGGTTGTCGCTTTATTGTATGAAAAGCAAACACCATGTAATTGCTTTACTTTATCACTAAGCGGTAGCGATAGTCGTAGAAGCAATAGTTGGCGAAACGACCACGACGCTATAATGGAGGTCAAGGTGTCAAGCCGGTGACAATGGAGATCATGACGTTGCTTTGGCGATGAAGATCAAAAGCACAAGATAATGATGGCCATATCATGTCACATATTTTGATTGCGTGTGATGTTTATCTTTATGCATCTTATTTTGCTTAGTACGATGGTAGCATTATAAGATGATCCCTTAACTAAATTTCAAGGTATAAGTGTTCTCCCCGAGTATGCAATGTTGCGAAAGTTCTTCATGCTGAGACACCACGAGATGATCGGGTGTGATAGGCTCTACGTTCAAATACAATGGGTGCAAGCCAGTTTTGCACATGCAGAATACTCGGTTAAACTTAACGAGCCTAGCATGTAGAGACATGGCCTCAGAACACTGCAGACCGAAAGGTCGAATGTGAATCATATAGTAGATATGATCAACATAGAGATGTTCACCATTGATGACTACTCTATCTCACGTGATGATCGGACATGGTTTAGTTGATTTGGATTACGTATCAATTAGATGACTTGAGGATGTATATCTAAGTGGGAGTTCTTAAGTAATATGATTAATTGAACTTAATTTATCATGAACTTAGTCCTGATAATTTTGCATATCTATGTTGTAGATCAATGGCCCGTGCTACCATTCCCTTGAATTTTAATGCGTTCCTCGAGAAAACTAAGTTGAAAGATGATGGTAGCAACAACACGTACTGGGTCCATAACTTGAGAATTATCCTCATTGCTGCACAGAAGAATTATGTCCTTGATGCACCGCTAGGTGTACCACCCGCTTAGCAAATTCAGACATTGTGAATGCCTGGCAGTCGCGTGTTGATGACTACTTGATAGTTCAGTGTGCCATGCTTTACGACTTAGAATCGGGACTTCAAAGACATTTCGAACGTCATGGACCATATGAGATGTTCCAGGAGTTGAAGTTAATATTTCAAGCAAATGCCCGAGTTGAGAGATATGAAGTCTCCAACAAGTTCTATAGCCTCAAGATGGAGGAGAACAATTCTGTCAGTGAACACATACTCAGAATGTCTGGATATCATAATCACTTGACTCAGCTGGTAGTTAATCTTCCAGATGATTGTATCATTGGCAGAGTTCTTCAATCACTGCACCAAGCTATAAAGGCTTCGTGATGAACTATAATATGTAAGGGATGGAGAAGACTATTTTTGAGCTCTTCGAAATGCTCAAAGCTGCGGAGGTAGAAATCAAGAAGGAGCATCAAGTGTTGATGGTTAACAAGACCACTAGTTTCATGAAAAAGGTCAAGGGAAAGAAGGGGAACTTCAAAAAAAATGGCAAGCAAGTTGTCACTCCTAGGAAGAAGCCCAAAGCTGGACCCAAGCTTGAAACTGAGTGCTTCTACTACAAAGGGACTGGTCACTGGAAGCGAAACTGCCCCAAATATTTGGCGGATAAGAAGGATGGCAAAAGGAACAAAGGTATATTTGATATACATGTTATTGATGTGTACCTTACTAATTCTCGTAGTAGTGCCTGGGTATTTGATACCGGTTTGGTTGCTCATATTTGTAACTCGAGACAGGGACTATGGATTAAACGAAGATTAGCTAAGGACGAGGTGACGATGCACGTCGGGAATGGTTCCAAGGTCGATGTGATCACCGTCGGCACGCTACCTCTACATCTACCTTCGGGATTAGTGTTAGACCTGAATAATTGTTATTTGGTGCCAACGCTGAGCCTGAATATTATATCTGGATCTTGTTTAGTGCGAGACGATTATTCATCTAAATCAGAGAATAATGGTTGTTCTATTTATATGAGTAATACTCCCTCCGTCCCAAAATTCTTGTCTTGGAATTGTCTAAATACGGATGTATCAAGTCACATTTTAGTATTAGGTACATCCATATCTAGAAAAATCTAAGACAAGAATTTTGGGACGGAGGGAGTATCTTTTATAGTCATGCACCCTTGAAGAGTGGTCTATTTCTGTTGAATCTCGATCGTGGTGATACACATATTCATAATATTGATGCAAAAAGATGCAAAGTTGATAATGATAGTGCAACATATTTGTGGCACTGCCGTTTAGGTCATATCGGTGTAAAGCGCATGAAGAAACTCCATGCAGATGGACTTTTGGAATCACTTGATTATGAATCATTTGATACTCGTGAATCGTGCCTTATGGGCAAGATGACTAAAACTCCGTTCTCCGGAACAATGGAACGAGCCAATTACTTATTGGAAATAATACATACGCGGTCCGATGAGTGTTGAGACTCGTGGCGGGTATCGTTATTTTTTGACCTTCACAGATGATTTGAGCAGATATGGGTATATCTACTTAATGAAACACAAGTCTGAAAAATTTGAAAAGTTCAAAGAATTTCAGAGTGAAGTGGAGAATCATCGTAATAAGAAAATAGAGTTTCTACGATCTATCGTGGAGGTGAATATTTGAGTTACGAGTTTGGCCTTCATTTAAAATAATGTGGATTAGTTTCACAACTCACGCCACCCGGAACACCACAGCGTAATGGTGTGTTCGAACGTCGTAACCGTACTTTATTAGATATGGTACAATCTATGATGTCTCTTACCGATTTACCACTATCGTTTTGGGGTTATGCATCAGAGACAACTGCATTCACATTAAATAGGGCACCGTCAAAATCCGTTCAGACGACACCGTTTGAACCGTGGTTTGGTAATAAACCTAAGCTGTCGTTTCTTAAAGTTTGGGGATGCGATGCTTATGTCAAAAGTCTTTAGCCTGATAAGCTCGAACCCAAATCGGAGAATTGCGTCTTCATAGGATACCCTAAGGAAACAATTGGGTACACATTCTACCACAGATCGAAGGCAAGATCTTTGTTGCCAAGAATGGAACATTTCTAGAGAAGGAGTTTCTCTCGAAAGAAGTCAGTGGGAGGATAGTAGAACTTGATGAGGTAATTGTTCCTTCTTGCAATTTGGAAAGTAGCTCATCCGAGAAATTCGTTCCCGTGATGCCTACACCAACTAGAGAGGAAGCTAATGATAATGATCATGAAACTTCAGATCAAGTTACTACAGAGCCTCATAGGTCAAGCAGAGAACGATCCGCACCAGAGTGGTACGACAATCCTGTTCTAGAAGTCATGTTACTTGACCATGATGAACCTACGAACTATGAAGAAGCTACGATGAGCCTAGATTCCGGTAAATGGCTTGAGGCCATGAAATCTGAGATAGGATCCACGTATGAGAACAAAGTGTGGACTTTGGTGGATTTGCCTGATGATTGGCGACCCATAGAGAATAAATGGATCTTCAAGAAGAAGACTGACGCTGATGGTAATGTTACTGTCTATAAAGCTCGACTTGTCGCAAAAGATTTTTGACAAGTTCAAGAAGTTTACTATGATGAGACTTTTTCACCCGTAGCGATGCTTAAGTGTGTCCGAATCATGTTAGCAATTGCCGCATTTTATGATCATGAAATCTGGCAAATGAACGTCAAAACTGCATTCCTCAATGGATTTCTTAAAGAAGAGTTGTATATGATGCAACCAGAAAGTTTTGTCAATCCTAAAGGTGCTAACAAAGTGTGCAAGCTCCAGCGATCCATTTATGGACTCGTGCAAGCATCTCGGAGTTGGAATATAGGTTTTGATGAGGTGATCAAAGCATATGGTTTTATACAGACTTTCGGAGAAGCCTGTATTTACAAGAAAGTGAGTGGGAGCTCTATAGCATTTCTAATATTATATGTGGATGACATATTGTTGATTGGAAATGATATAGAATTTTTGGATAGCATAAAAGGATACTTGAATAAAAGTTTTCAATGAAAGACCTCGGTGAAGCTGCTTGTATATTGGGCATCAAGATCTATAGAGATAGATCAAGATGCTTGATAGGACTTTCACAAAGCACATACCTTGATAAAGTTTTGAAGAAGTTCAAAATGGATCAATCAGAGAAAGGATTCTTGCCTGTGTTACAAGGTGTGAAGTTGAGTCAGACTAAATGCCCGACCACTACAAAATATAGAGAGAAAAAGAAAGTCATTCCCTATGCCTCAGCCATAGGTTCTATCATGTATGCTATGTTGTGTACCAGACCTGATGTGTGCCTTGCTATAAGTTTAGCAGAGAGGTACCAAAGTAATCCAGGAGTGGATCACTGGACAATGGTCAAGAACATCTTGAAGTACCTAAAAAGGACTAAGGATATGTTTCTCATTTATGGAGGTGACAAAGAGAGCGTCGTAAGTGGTTAGCCGATGCTAGCATTGACACTGATCCGGATGACTCTAAGTCACAAACCGGATACATATTTTTATTGAATGGTGGAGCTGTCAGTTGGTGCAGTTCCAAGCAGAGCGTCATGGAGGGATCTACATGTGAAGCGGAGTACATAGCTGCTTCGGAATCAGCGAATGAAGGAGTCTGGATGAAGGAGTTCATATTTGATCTAGGTGTAATACCTAGTGCATCGGGTCCAATGAAAATCTTTTGTGACAATACTGGAGCAATTTACTTGGCGAAGGAATCCAAATTTCACAAAAAGACCAAACACATCAAGAGATGCTTCAACTCCATCCGAGATCTAGTCAAGGAGGGAGACATAGAGATTTGCAAAATACATACGAATCTAAATGTGGCAGACCCGTTGACTAAGCCTCTTCCACGAGCAAAACATGATCAACTCCAAGACTCCATGGGTGTTAGAATCATTACAATGTAATCCAGATTATTTACTCTAGTGCAAGTCGTATGCTGAAGGAAATATTTCCTTATTCATGATAAATGTTTATTATTCATGCTAGAATTGTATCAACCGGAAACTTGATACATGTGTGAATACATAGACAAAACACCGTGTCCCTAGTATGCCTCTACTTGACTAGCTCATTAATCAAAGATGGCTAAGTTACCTAGCCATAGACATGTGTTGTAATTTGATGAACAGGATCACATCATTAGGAGAATGATGTGATTGGGAAGACCCATCCGTTAGCTTAGCATAATGATCGTTCTGTTTTATTGCTATTGCTTTCTTCATGTCAAATACATATTCCTCCGGCTATGAGATTATGCAACTCCCGGACATTGTAGAAATGCCTTGTGTGCTATGAAACATCACAATGTAACTGGGTGATTATAAAGATGCTCTACAGGTCCGGAAATGTTTGTTGGGTTGGCATAGATCGAGATTAGTATTTGTCACTCCGAGTATCGGAGAGGTATCTCTGGGCCCTCTCGGTAATGCACATCATAAGAAGCCTTGCAAGCTATGTGACTAATGAGTTAGTTATGGGATGATGCATTACAGAACGAGTAAAGAGACTTGCCGGTAACGAGATTGAACTAGGTATGAAGATACTGAGGATCGAATCTCGGGCAAGTAACATACCGATGACAAAGGGAATAACATATGTTGTCATAACGGTTCGACCGATAAAGATCTTCGTAGAATATGTGGGAGCCAATATGAGCATCCAGGTTCTGTTGTTGGTTATTGACCGGAGAGGTGTATCGATCATGTCTACATAGTTCTCGAACCCGTAGGGTCCGCACGCTTAACGTTCAACGACGATTTGTATTATATGAGTTATGTGATTTGGTGACCAAATGTTGTTCATAGTACCGAGTGACATCACGGACATGACAAGGAGTCTCGAAATGGTCAAGAGGTAAAGATTGATATATTGGATGATAGTATTCGGATAGCGGAAGTGTTCCGGAATGTATCGGGTACATATCGGAGTACCGGAGGGGTTACCTATCACGCCCAATATGCGATCCTATCCGAGAGGAACTCGAAGGTCCCACCAAGGATAGGGCCGCACATTGAAACAATTTTGCAAGGTGGATATCATTACATCATACCATTTCATAATAGATGGGGATACATACAAAAGGCATACAATGCCACATGAATACAACAACATCATACATAAGAGCAACACCCGACTACTGATGAAACATAAACAGAAACTCAAACGACATCCACCCTGCTAGCCCAGGATGCCGACCAGGAACCTATCCCTCAAGCGAAGAAGAAGCAGAGGAAGAACTCCAAAACAAGAAAGCATCGCTCTCACATCAGATCATCGCATTACATGTACCTGCAACTATTGTTGTAGTAATGTGTGAGCCACCAGGACTCAACAATCCTATTTCCATGGGTATCTAGACTAGCAAAGCTTAATGGGTATGGAATGGATAAGTGGTGAGGTTGTAGCAAGCGACTAAGCAATGTATGGTGGCTAACTTACGAGTACAAGAATAAGATGAGAAGCTACGCAAACGGTCGCAAACTAGTAATGATCAAGAAGTGATCCTAAACTACTTACGTTCAAACATAACCCCACCATGTTCTCTTATCGAACTCACCCGAAAAGAGACCATCACGGTTACACACGCGGTTGGTGTATTTTAATTAGAATCTGGTGTCAAGTTCTCTGGAACCGGACATTAAAAATTCCCATCTGCCACATAACCGCGGGCACGACTCTCAAAAGTTTAAACACTGCAGGGTGTCCCAACTTAGCCCATGACAAGCTCACGATCCGCAGAGACAATCCTCCACCGCGGGACATCCGATCAGACTCGGGATCCCGGTGCACAAGACATTTCGACAATAGTAAAAGAAAACCAGCAAGACCTCCCGACGTGCCGACACCCTGATAGTAGCCGCGCGTATCTCGTCTCAGGCCACGACGGATGAGCGACGCGTACAGGTGCCAAAATAACCCAGGTTGCCCGGGGCGGCCCCGCACAATGCTCTAGTTTCGACCAACACTCATGAGGAGCATGGGCCTGGGGGTTGATTAAGAATCCTCAGGTGCTAGGCGGTCCCTATGCAAGTTTTTAGTTGTTATTAGGCAAATGGTAAAACCAATGTTGGGCCTTGCTGGAAGAGTTTTATTCAAAGCGAACTGTCAAGAGGGGCCCATAAACCCTCATCTTGCTTGGGACGCAAAATCAAGGAACATAACACCGGTATGATAGAAACTAGGGCGGCAAGAGTGGAACAAAACACCAGGCATAGGGCCGAGCCTTCCACCCTTTACCATATATGTAGATGCATTAATAAATAAGAGATATTGTGATATCCCATGATATCCATGTCCCAACATAGAACAACCTGCAACTGCACCTACAACTAGCAACCCTATATGAGGGGCTGAGCAAAGCGGTAACATAGCCAAACAACGGCTCTGGGATGGTGGAAAAGGTTAGAGGCTTTTCATGGCAATTTGGGAGGCTCGATAAACAAGTGGTAGGTAGCGCGACATAGCGATAGCATCGAGACAACTAGCATAACAATGATAGTAATGAGATCCAGGGTAACGGTCATCTTGCCTGAAATCCCACTAGGAAGAAGAACGAGTCCATGAAGAAGACGAACAGGCGTAGACGAACCAAGCATAGCCGAACGAATACTCACGATCGCGACGAAACAGGAACTATCGAGAAGAAGCACAACCGGAACAAAGCAAACAACATGGTAAACACACAACTCATAAACATGACATGATGCTCAACCAAGTATGATGCATGACAAGGCTACATGATGCTACTCATGGCAAGAGATGATGCATACAAGAACATCTCACCAAAGCCCGTTTAAATGAGGCCGGAATCAACACATACCACTTCCGGAATCTCCCCATATGCAAATTTCTAAATTGGTCCAGATCTGAATAACACATTATGTTGAAGTTGTTAAATAGCAAGTAAAGTGCACCATGATGATCTACGCGTCTTTCTAGTCAAGTTACATACAAAGTTCATTTAATTTGGAGCTACGGCCTAGAAGATATGAGCAAAGCAAGTTAAACATGGCATTGATGCAAAAAAGCATTCAGACATCAAGCACACACCCCAAAACATGGATGCAACAAGATAATACGAAACTACATGCAATTCTAAGTGATTTTCTTATAGAACATGCTCAAAACGGAGCAACGGTGCAACACATACACTCCAAACAAATTATAACAACAATCTGCCCAAAACAGCAACTACACACTTTACAATCATCAAAACAACATGTTACAGGAAATATAAGGGCACAAACTTGATATGAACTTCAAGTATAGACAACATGCTTCAAATAACATCAAGGTTGAGGTTCATAGGCATCAGGGTTAACCCAATGAGATCAATGCAAAAAACAACTTTATAACACAGATTATGACTGAAAAATAGGGCATACATGTGAGTAGGAATAACATGTTGACATATTGGAGGCATGAAACAAACATGCTACAGTGAAATATCATGGCAAACAAAAGCATGACATTAAAGTATTTGTTAAACATGGCAAAACATGATTACTAAGCATCTCCATATAACCTCTAGATCAATGGCATTCATTAAGACAAGTAAGCAAGTCATAACAGATTCCCAGACTTTAAAAAACAGAGCAAGGCTGAAAACAGATTCTTGATGCATACTTTGAGACAACAAAAGTATACGCTACAGGAACATATCATGGCATAAAAGGGCATGGAAAGCATGTACAGGTAGAGCACTACAAAATATGATCACTGGGAGACTGCTAGAAACTATTAGAACATGCTCAAAACATCATGGCAAAAATGCAAATGATAACAGATTCACAGATGGTGGAATTTAGTGAACATGGCAGTAAACCCTAAACCCTAAACCCTAAACCCTAAAACCCTAACCCCTAAACCCTAAACCCTTAAACCCTAAACCCTAAACCCTAAAAACCCTAACCCTAAACCTAAACCCTAAACCCTAAACCCTAAACCCTAAGTAGACATGTTTGCAAGCTTGCTTAGCTCAACATAAAGTATATCATGGCATATGAATACAACCAATAGCAAGAAGGTATATTTGTGCAGCTACTCATGCCAATAACATGGTGATAGGATGCACAAATCACTAGCTAATCACATGGCAAGAATGAACTTACTGGTAACAGGCTGACAGAAACATTATTTAGGAATTCGAGAGCATGGTAATAATAAGCTACAACAAGCTATATTTGCAAACAAGGGTACGTATGGATAGAGCATAACAAGATCTAAAAAACATCCTTACTGAGCATCTCCAGAATATGCATGGATTCACTTATAGCATCAAGTTAACATGGCTACATAATGTAGCAGATTCAGACTTGGCACTGTCTGAAAGCAGAAACATCAAATAGCTCAATTTTCAAGCTTGTGCTAGTCACCACAGGGCATATCAAAATATATGGATTACACTACTGCAAAGATGGCATGATTATGCTTCTAAAACATGTTGACATGATTCTCAAAATAAAATCAAACAAAAAGATATAGAAACAAACAAATTGACAAGTTATAACAGTTTTCAGTAGATAACATCAGCAAGCACATTTGCAACAGAGATTAACATGTCATGATGCACCCTAACATGAATGCAAAGCACACCAATATGTAGAGCACTCTGATCTAAAGATTTTCATATCAAGATCATCACCATAGTATCAACAACTACAGAGTTATAACACTCACAAGATGCCTAAATGATGTTAACAGGCAGCATATTTGAGCACTTTATATCACTTAGTAGTTCTGCAACAAAGATTAAGGAATCAAGATGAACAGTAACATGAATTCAAATTACACTAGCATTTAGAGCACCAAGAGATGAACATTTTTTACATATCATACATGCAAAATGGAGCAACATGCACAAAGTTACGGATGGTCAAGCATGCGCACATGAGCTGAAAAACTAGGGACAAAAATAAACCTCAGATCTAGGGTTCGGGGCATGGAAGCCGAGGTCAACAGCGGCGGAAGCGGATTCTCCAGCGGGTAGGGGGCCGGCGAGCGTCAGGAGGAGGTCGGGCAGCGTGGATCCGGGCGGTGCCGGCCCGGATCTGGCCGGAGAGCTGGCGGGGCGCTCGATGCGGCATGGAGGCGGCGACATGCGCCGGGCGACAAGGTGGAGGCTGTGGCCTGCGCGGTCGGCGGCGAGGGAGAGGCGGCGGCGCGACACAACGGCAGCAGGGTCTGGCGAGGGGGCCGGGCGGCGGAGCGGCGCGAGGGCGCGGGAGGCA
>NC_041383.1:350186930-350190223 GCF_002162155.2 Triticum dicoccoides | reverse complement strand
GCGGGCCCGGGCGGGCATGCCCTGGGCTTGCGGGCCGGCGGCGGCTGGCGCGGGGCGGGGTGCGGCGGAGGCCACGTGGCGGATGCCGATTGGCTCGGCAGCGGTGGCTGGACGCGTCCGGCGCTAGGCGGACGTGTCCGGCGCGCGGAGGAGATTGGCTAGGGTTTGCCCAAAATTTCGGAGGGGGAGGCTTATTTATAGGTAGAGGGAGCTAGGAGAGGGTTACTGAGGTGCGGTTTTCGCCCACATGATCGTGATCCAACGGCGAAGAGTATGGAGGGTGTTTAGATGGGCTAGTTGGCTGTTGAGGAGGGGTGCTGGGCTACGAAGAGAAGGAGGTCCGGCGGTAACACCGTTAACCGTTGGAGCATCAAATGACCTCCAAATGGAACGAAATTTGACAGGCGGTCTACCGGTGATGTATCAAGACCACTCGTCAACTCTAGGCCATTCCGAGAACATTTTTCTCCCTCTCACGAAACAAGATCTGGGAGGTGCGACGGGTGCGTGTGAGAGTGTTGGATACCGAAACGGACAACGGAGAAAGTGACCGGATGCAAGAGACGAATACAAATGCAAATGAGATGCACATGATGACATGGCAAAGAGCAACACGCAAGCGAATGGCATGGAAATGACGGCGAATAACGGGGAAGACACTTGGTGCATCGGACTCGGGGTGTCACATTACCGGAACCCCCCGGGGGAAGATACGGGCCATATGGTCCATAGGAGGGAGGCACACCAGCCCAAAAGGGGTGGCGCCCCCCCAGGGAATGAGGCCGAATAGGACTAGGAGGAGGGGCGGCGGCCCCCTCTTTCCTTCTCCCCCCTCTCTTCCCCTCTTTCCTCCCTCTGATAAAAGGAAGGGGGGAATCTTACTAGGAGCCCAAGTAGGATTCCTCCTACTTGGGCATGCCTAGGGCTGGCTCCCTCCCCCTCCCTCCTTTATATACGTGGGGAGGGGGCGCCTAGAACACACATCAATTATTCCCAGCCATGTGCGGCACCCCCTCCACAGTTTACACCTCCGGTCATATTCTCGCGGTGCTTAGGCGAAGCCCTGCGCGGATCACTTCACCATCACCGTCACCATGCCGTCGTGATGATGGAACTCATCTACTTCCTCAACACTCTGCTGGATCAAGAGCTCAAGGGACATCATCGCGCTGAACATGTGCAGAACTCGGAGGTGCCGTACGTTCGGTACTTAATCGGTTGAATGAGAAGAAGTTCGACTACATCAACCGCGTTAGCAAACGCTTCCGCTTTCGTTCTACGAGGGTACATGGACACACTCTCCCCCTCTTGTTGCTATGCATCTCCTAGATAGATCTTGCGTGGGTCTAGGATTTTTTTAAATTGCATGCCATGTTTCCCAACACGCGGGACCCCGTGCACACGGGCCTCACTTACCCTGTGTGCAGAGGCCATACAGAGTAGTTTGGCCATCCCGTGTTTTCCATCCTTTTGCCATTCCACCACCACATTTGATCTTTCGCATTAATTCTCATGGGTGTTTGAGCTTTTGGGTTGTGGTACTCACGTGTCCTAAGGTATTTCGGCTACTTCGGCATGACTTGACTCATCATCACCGCTACTCGTCATCGGCTTGGACTCCACTTCGACATCAACCACCCCGTCTTCATACCAGCGGTAAGCAAGGACAGTAACCTCGACGACACCATTCTATTACCCTTGACATTACCTTGATACCCTCGAGCCTCTTTTGCGTAGCTTACCCATCGAGTCTAGCAAGTTGAGAATTGTCGGGCCATGCCTTAGTGCACCTTTATTGTTACGTCTCTCCCATGCATATATCTCTTGTTATCTCGCATTGTGGCTCGCATATCAAGCATGGTGGCATAGTCAAAGAAGGAAGAAGAGCTTTTAAGCAAAAGAAAAATAAGAGAAGCAAAGAGCTTGTAAGAAATAGCATTGAGTCTCATACCATCGTTACATCATCTTAGTCAATACATACATAAGCATACTTGGGATAGTAGACGGCCTGTTTCTCTCTTAGGTTGGCGCACTAGCGTATCTAGCCCATTAGAGCAATCAAGCTAGTGTCTCTCTAGTATCCGTACAACAAGGGCATTTCCGTGGTTCCACCTCTTAGAGTTCATTCCTTGGTTGTGTGGATCCTATCTATCTTCCGTGTGTGTGTGTTCCTAGTGATATCCTTGGGTTTGATCTATTTGTCTTACTTGCGATTTGTATATCTTTTCCACTTTTTCAACATCTTGACTAACATTTTGCTTGATTATTTGTGCCACTTCCTAACTAACATCCTCCATAAGCCTTTTACTTGTAGGTGTGAGAAACAGAACCCGATACCAATTCTACTATTATAGCATCACGTGGAATCGTACTTGTTACATCCACAATCTTTGGAAAAGGTAACTTTGGTTTTGTTCTCTGATTTTCCTACTCACAACCACTTTTACATGATGGATAGGCCTTCTTCTTCGGCGAACCCTCTCTTCGAGGATCAATATGACGAACGTGACTACGTCACCAAGAATCACTTCTTCATTGCCCAACAAGCTCTACAACAAGAGAGTGAAGCTTTGGGTCACAACATCGAGCAACTTGCTACCGATCTCTGCCAATCGAAAGCAAGACAACGGGACTACCTCGATGCCAAGTTCTCCAAACAAATGGACGAATTCTGCAACATGATCATGAGCCGCACGTCTTCATCAACCTGTTCACCAAGACGACGCCACTCAACTCGTCACTCTTCATCATACTCTTCTTCTGATGCGAGTACCCCTCAAGTTCCTTCCACTCACCGCGATGACACTCAAGATCACCAAGCTCAAGAAAATCCATTCTATGGCAATGGCCTACAAGACCAAGTTCGAGCACGTGAGAAGGCGTGGCAAGAACGAGAAACCATGGAGCAAGAGCAACTACCACCACATCGTCCATGTCAAGCATCTCAAGACGGTGATGCAATCCTGCAAGAGCAACAAAGTAGGGAACCTCAAGCAGCTCGAGACGCACTCCTAGAGTCCACTCGAGTCGTTGCCCAGCGCAACCGTCAAGTACGTGAGCAAGAGGAAGCATGATATGTCTCCAACATATCTATAATTTATGAAGAATTCATGCCATGTTTACAATAATTTTATGTGGTTTTGGTATGATTCATGGAACTAACCTGAACTGACGCTGTTTTCAGCAGAACTACCGTGGTGTTGTTTTTTGTGCAGAAATGAAAGTTCTCCAAACACCACAAAACATTTTGATGATTTTTTATGGACCAGAAGAGAACCATTGGGCCAGAGCAG
>NC_041383.1:350185250-350186920 GCF_002162155.2 Triticum dicoccoides | reverse complement strand
TAGAATATATGAAACTCCTTCAAAATTAAAATAAAGCACAAAAGAAATAAAACAATACAAATTAAACAGAAAACAGGTTTAGGGGGGGGGGCTAAAACCCTAAACCTGTGGCGGCCTTTAGTCGCGGTTGGCCAGAAGAACCGCGACTAAAGATCCTCCGCCCCGACGGCCGCCTGGCGCCCACGTGGACGGGCCGTTAGTCGCGGTTCTTAAGCAGCCGCGACTAAAGGTGGGGGGCTTTAGTCGCGCTTATTTGGTCGCGGTTGCGCAACCGCGACTAATGGCAGTTGCGAACCGCGACCAAAGGCCTTTTTTCCACCAGTGTGTGTCTGTGTGTGTTCTTGAGAAAAAACACAAGAGAGTTGAGAGAGGAGGAAGAACAAGCGGCGCTGTGAGAGGAGGCGCCAACACAAGTAAGAACAATACAGGGTAGTTACAACAAACTGGCGTACTCTAAAGTCTTAACTAGAATTCCCCGCAAAAAAAAGGTCTTAACTAGCGAATATATGTGTATGCTGCTGAAGGTTGCCATTCTTAAATAAATTTGTGAAAATTTTGCACAAAAAATGGCATGGGATGAACCAAGTAATATCATTTTGACAATGACAAATTTGTGTTCCCTTCCCTATTTTTGTGAGGAATACAACAATCAATCAAGAAAAATGGAAGTTGTGACAAAGAAGGATGACACAATCAGATAAAAGTGCTTACCATTCCAGCACCAACCAAATACTGTATAGTCTTCGAGGGGGGCACAACCCACCAGAGCAGCACCTGGGGGTGCCCCGAGGGGGGCACAACCCACCAGGGCGTGCCTGGGGTGCCCACCTCGGTGGCCTCCCGTACCCCTTCTTCGCCCTATAAATTCCCATATATTCTGAAAACCCTCGGAGAGACCCTAGATCAGAAGTTCCGCCGCCGCAAGCCTCTGTAGCCACCGAAAACCAACCGGGACCCTGTTCCGGCACCCTGCCGGAGGGGGGAATCATCTTCGGTTGCCATCTTCATCATCCTGACGGCCATCACGATGAGGAGGGAGTAGTCCACCCTCGGGGCTGAGGGTTTGTACCAGTAGCTATGTGTTTAATCTCTCTCTCACACGATCTTGAGATGTCACGATCTTGATGTATCATGGGCTTTATTAACATAGATGGATCATATGATGTTTCTCCCCTCTCTACACATGTTGTGATGAATTGAGTCTTTACCCTTTGAAGTTTTGTCTTGTCGGATTGAATGTTCAGATCTGAGAACACATGATATATGTCTTGCATATGAATACCGGTGGTGACAATGGGGTATTATTTTGATTCACTTGATATATGTTATGGCACTCAACTTGCAGATTCCCGAGGTGACTTTGGAGTAATCTATGCATAGGGGTTGATGCATGTTTTTATTATCTTTTCTTCGATAGAAACTTTGGTGTCTCCTTGTAGTTCTTTGTGTGGATTGAGTATTATGAATCTGAAATTGTTTGATACATATTGTATAATTAACTCATGGGTAATCGCAGTGATATTGGGGTATCTAGGTGACGTTAGAGTTGGTTGATATGCATCACATGGTATTATTTTAGTACGAACTCTTGATTAGATCAATCGGAAAGAATAGCTTGCTGTTATTTTAGTACGAACTCTAGGATAGATTGATCGGAAATAATAGCTTTA
>NC_041383.1:349968789-350185240 GCF_002162155.2 Triticum dicoccoides | reverse complement strand
CCCTCGGAGAGACCCTAGATCAGAAGTTCCGCCGCCGCAAGCCTCTGTAGCCACCGAAAAGCAACCTAGACCCTGCTCCGGCGCCCTGCTGGAGGGGGGAATCATCTCCAGTGGCCATCTTCATCATCCCGGCGGCCACCACGATGAGGAGGGAGTAGTCCATCATCGGCGCTGAGGGTTTGTACCAGTATAGCTATGTGTTTAATCTCTCTCTCTCTCTCTCTCTCTCTCTCTCTCTCTCTCTCTCTCTCTCTCTCGCACGCGCGCGCGCACGCGATCTTGAGATGTCACGATCTTGATGTATCATGGCCTTTGTTAACATAGATGGATCATATGATGTTTCTCCCCTCTATACAGTTGTTGTGATGAATTGAGTCTTTACCCTTTGAAGTTTTGTCTTGTCGGATTGAATGTTTAGATCTGAGAACACATGATATATGCCTTGCATATGAATACCCGTGGTGACAATGGGGTATTATTTTGATTCACTTGGTATATGTTATGGTACTCAACTTGCGCATTCCCAAGGTGACTTTGGGGTAATCTTTGCATAGGGGTTGATGCACGTTTTTATTATCTTTTCTATGATAGAAACCTTGGGGTCCCCTTGTATCCTTGGTGTGGATTGAGTATTATGGATCTAAAATTGTTTGATACATATCATATAATTAACTCACGGGTACTCGCGGTGACATTGGGGTATCTAGGTGAAATTAGAGTTGGTTGATATGTATCATATGGTGTTATTTTACTACGAACTCTTGATTAGATCGATCGAAAATAATAGCTTACTATTATTTAGTACGAACTCTAGGATAGATTGATCGGAAATAATAGTTTTGAGGTGGTTTCGTACCCTACAAACAATTTCTATCTTTTGTTGTCCGCTAACAGGAACTCGGGAGTGATTCTTAGTTGCAGTTTGAGGGATAATCATATGATCCAACTATGTTAGCATTGTTGAGAGATTGCACTAGTGTAAGTATGCACCCTAGGCCTCATTTTCCATCATTGCAATACCATTTGTGCTCTGTTTGCTGGTTTTATTGTTCGCACTACAAAAACTCATATCTACTATCCATACTACACTTTTATTACCATCTCTTCGCCGAACTAGTGCACCTATACAATTTGTTATTGTATTGGGTGTGTTGGGGACACAAGAGATTATTGTATTTGATTGCCGGGTTGCTTTAGAGATACTATCTTCATCCTACGCCTCCCACAGATTGATAAACCTTAGGTCATCCACTTGAGGGAAAATTGCTACTGTCCTACAAAACTCTACGGTTGGAGGCCCAACACGCGTCTACAAGAATAAAGTTGCGTAGTAGACATCAAGCTCTTTCCTGGCGCCGTTGCCGGGGATGTGAGCGCTTGAAGTTATATCTTTAGATCTTGCAATTGAATCTTTTAGTTTCTTGTTTAATCACTAGTTTGGTATATAAAAGAATACTACAAAAAATGGAATTAAGGTTGCATCATATTATTGATCATCTCTATAATATCTTTCTTGAAAATGATGGATTGGATTGTAAAATTGTGCTCAGTTGTCATAAGAAGAAGTCAATAAAATGTTTGGCACAAAATATTTGAATGATGAGCATGATTGCAATGTTGTTAGTATGAATTATTTGAATATCCAAAATGCTAATGATGATTGCACTAGCCATGATAATGATGTCTCCTATAAGAATGCCAATTTTTGTGGAGTAAATTGGGAGTGCACATGCACACCAAAAAGGGAAGATAGATTTTGTAAGAAGCATAAATATTTAGAAACAAAAAAGTTGCAAGCGAGGCTAGATGATTGTGCTGAAAGATTTAATATTTTTTGCTATCCTTGTGAACTTTGCAATGAACGTGGTGATTTAAATCTCCAATGATATTTGTTTCATTATCAAATTGTGTCCAAAAATTGTGATAACTTGATTACCCTTGAGCATCATAAAGATCTTAGTCTTCTTTTTGGGTATGAAGAAATGAAACATATAACTAAGGATATTTCAAAATTTAATCTCAATAGACTTCTTGATTTTGATCTAGAGGATATTTATATGTTTTGTGCGGAAAATTGCATTGAGAATCCTTATATTGCCAACTATCTAAAGATAAGAAAACAAATAGAGTATGAAGAGAGTACTAATGAAAGGGAAAATATTTCCCAATACCCTCCTAGTGTTTATTATGATGAATCAGGTAATGAGGAGGAGCTTCCTATCCAATCAATCTCTTCAACAAGAAGCTCGAAAAAATTGATTAAACCCACACGTGAGGTTGTGAAGAAGAAAAAGAAAAGAAGAAAAAATAGAGGTAAAAAGGTAACTCTCCCACGTAATATTGCTCCTATCACCATTGTGCCTCATGAAAGTGAATCAAATATGTTGATGGAGGATGATGATATTGAGTATGATTTTGTGATGCCTAATGCTTGTTGTGATGATTATGATTGGGAAGACAATGATGTCTCTTATGATATTGAAAATCTTTTTGGCACTTGCTTGGAAGAATATGATAATAATGTTTGCTATACTATTGGTGCCATTCATGCTATTGATAAGAATGATTATGATGATATGCAAAACCACAAGCTTGGGGATGCTATGTTTGATGAGTATGAAATTTTTGAAGATTTATTTGCTGAAAATAATGCCTGTCCTAAGCTTGGGGATGCTTTGCATAATGAATATGATCCTTTGATTCCTTCTACTTTCGATAAGAAAATTTATTATGATGATAGCATGCATCCTATTTATGATGATTACAATGATGAAAGTGGGTTTAGAAGAGTGTCAACTCTAGGTGGTAGTGATCCCACTATTTTGGAGGGTGTTGAATCTATTTACAATATTGATGAAAGTGGATTTGGAGAGGTCATGACTTTATTTAGTGATACATCCACTATTTTGGAAGAGGTTTAAATTGACTATGAGAAAAAAGTTGCTATCTATGATGATTATGGTGATGACATGTATGCTATAAAGAATAATGATAACCATGAAACATGTCATCATGATTTTAATTTTCAATTACATGATTGTTATGTTGTTGACTTTGCGCCCACTACTATTCATGAGAATAAATTTGCTTATGTGGAGAGTAAGAAAATTTCTACGCTTGTGGATCATGAAAAAAATTCCTTTATGTGATAGTTATATTGTTGACTTAATTCATGATGCTACTGAAAATTATTATGAGGGAGGAACTTATGCTTGTAGGAATTGCAATAATATCAAGTTTCCTCTCTTTATGTTGAAAGTTTTGAAGTTGTGCTTGCTTTGCCTTCCTATGCTAGTTGATTCTTGCTCCCATGAATTATTTGCTCACAAAGTCCCTATGCATAGGAAGTGGGTTTGACTTAAATGTGCTAGTCATATGCTTCATGATCTTCTTGTTATGTTTCAATCTTTATCTTTTATGCGAGCATCATTGAACTCATCATGCCTAGCTAAAAGGCATTAAAGAAAAGCGCTTGTTGGGAGGCAACCCAACACTTTTACCTACTGTTTTTGTGTGTTCACATGATTATGATACTGTAGTAATCATGTTTTATTGTCTTTGTTTCAATAAAGTGCCAAGTAAAGCCTTGGGATCATGTTGGGTTATAGTTGATTTGATCTTGCTGAAAAACAGAAACTTTTGCGCTCACGAAAATAACTCTAATTTTTAACAGCCGAGTGCTTTTGAGTTGATTCTACTTTCAGAAGATTAATATACAAATTGCTCACGTGGTCAAATTATTTCGTAATTTTTGGAGTATCAGAAGTATGGTTTAAGTACAAATAACTACAGACTGTTCTGTTTTTGACAGATTCTGTTTTCAATGCATAGTTTGTTTGTTTCCTTGTTTGTATGGCTTATTTTGCTCAATATAAATTGTGGTAATGATATGATACAGTAGTAATTGTGTGGAAACAATTATGAATCTTGTCTTTGACAGTACCAAAAGTGAAATGGTTTGCTCTTTATTATACTAACCTATTTCACAAAGTTTCGTTAAGTTTTGTGTGATTCAAGTTTTCAAGTTTTGGTTGAGATGTTGATACGAGGAGAATAAGGATTGGCAAGAACCTAAGCTTGGGGATGCCCAAGCCACCCCAAGTTAATATCCAAGGAACATCCAAGCAACTAAGCTTGGGGATGCCCCGGAAGGCATCCCCTCTTTCATCTCCAACAATATCGGTAACCTCACTTGGAGCTATGTTTTCATTTGTCACATGATGTGTGTTTTGCTTGGAGCGTCAATTTATTTTGTTAGTATTTTCTTGATGTTATTTAGAATAATGTTTTTAATCTTTTATTTCAATAAAAGTGGCAATGATAGCCTTTGCCATGCTTATTTTGCAAGTATACTTGTTGCTGTTTGAAAACAGAAAGTATACCTCTGTTGCAAAAATTCCCTAGAAAAGTTAGAATGTGATAAAATGTTGAAACTTTTTGCAAAATAAGCTCTGATAAATTTTCTACAGGTGGTATAATTTCATAATCTTTGGAGTTTAAGAAGTATTGATTCTCTTGCATTCTTTACAGACTATACTATTTTGGCAGATTGCTGTGATGTTTGCATTGTTTGCATATGTTTGCTTGTTTAATGATTCTATTTGAGGATAGTAGGATTAAATATGTATAGGCATTTAGTATGCAATGTTGTATAATAATTTTTGTGGTTTTCTACAGTAGAGAATGATAAGGTTTTTGGATTGGTTTATGCTAACTTATCTCACGAGTTCTTGTTGAGTTTTGTGTGGATGAAGTTTTTGAGATTTAGGGAAACTGTGATATGAGAGGAATTAAGGAGATACGAAAGCTAAAGATTGGGGATGCCCAAGGCATACCAAGTTAATATTCCAAAAAGTCTCAAGCATCTAAGCTTGGGGATGCCCCGGTAGGCATCCCACCTTTCTTCTTCAACAATTATCGGTTAGTATCAGTTGAGCCTAAGTTTTTGCTTCTTCACATGAGTTGTGCTATTCTTGGAATGTAATTTTGTTTTGTTTTGCTTGCAGTTTTAATAAAATACCTAGATCTGAAAGTTTTAAATAAAAGAGAGTCCTCAAACAGCTACCTATTTACATAACTACTCGCTTGATCTTCACTTATATATTTTTGGAGTAGCTTGTCATTTACTCTTGTGCTTCACTTATATCCTATGAGTAAATTGTTGAATTAATTGAATATCATGAAGTTGAAATTACATGTTCATATTATGCCTAGTAGTGTCTTCACATTGGGTTTAGAAAGTGAAAGCTTTTGAAGCTTGACAATCACAATATTGGTCATACAAGCAATTCATGAATAATTAGTATAAGGAATAGAACTTTCACATGCAAATACACTATCTTGGAAATCTTTTGTGATTGTGAGCCCCCATCAAAATATTATATGCCAAAATTGTTGACGTTGGACAAGAAAGACAATGTAATGATTTATCTTTGTTCATATTCACATAGAAGTTATATTGTCATAGATCATTCAATATGTCGTGCTTGCCCCCTATCTTTGCTAGCCAAAAATTCCGCACCAAGTAGAGATACTACTTGTGCATCCAAAAACCATTAAACCCAAATCTTGTTTTGAGAGTCCACCATACCTACCTAAGGATTGAGCAAGATCCTTCAAGTAAGTTGTCATTGGTGCAATAAGGCAATAAAAATTGCTTCTAAAAGTGTTAGATCATTTAGTGTAAGAGAAAATTGAGCGTTGTATGAACTTGTGATGGCAAAGAATAAAATCGTCAGATTGCATAATAAAGGTTGCTAGCATAAGGGGCAATATAACGTGACATTCTTTTGCACTAAGGGGTTGAGCATACAAGGAAATAAGCGCATGGCAACCTCTACTTCCCTCTGCGAAGGGCCTATCTTTACTTTTATGTATTTACTTTTATGCAAAGAGTCGAAGTTTTTCTATTCCTTTTTATTTTTCTCCTTTGGCAAGTATCATGTGATGAGGAAAGATCTAGGCACATATGTCCAGTTGAATATGGGTAGCATTAGTTATTATTGTTGACATCACCCTTGAGGTGAATATGTTGGGAGGCGAAACTATAAGCCCCTATCTTTCTATGTGTCCAGCTGAAACATCTTGCTGATGTGTATGCGGTGAGTGTTAGCAATCATAGAAGACTATATGATGGTTGAATATGTGGAGCTCCTACTTAGACTCTGTTGAATAAGTTGAATTGCAATTGCTTGGTGACTGACAATATAGGTTGTTGAGTTTCAAGAGAATTCATTGTTTGGACCTTAACATGTGAATTGGTTGATACTATAACATGAGAAGTTTTATAAGAAAGAATTGTTGTTATGATGCTAGGAAAAGTGATTGAAATTGTCATTGATCCAACTTGTGCACTTTGCTAGCATTCACACTTCATAAATTATTTCTTTTTATCATTTACCTACTCGAGGACGAGTAGGAATTAAGCTTGGGGATGTTGATATGTTTCCAACGTATCTATCATTTATGAAGTATTCATGCCATGTTTACAATAATTTTATATGATTTTGGTATGATTTGCATGGAACTAACTCGAATTGACGTTGTTTTCGGCAGAACTACCTTGGTGTTGTTTTTTGTGCAGAAATGAAAGTTCTCCAAACACCGCGAAACTTTTTGATGATTTTTTATGGACTAGAAGAGAACCATTGGGCCAGAGCAGCACCTGGGGGGTGCCTCGAGAGGGGCACAACCCACCTGGGAGTGCCTGGGGGTTGTGCCCACCTTGTTGGCCTCCTGTTCCCCTTCTTCGCCCTATAAGTTCCCAAATATTCCAAAAACCCTCGGAGAGACCCTAGATTGGAAGTTCCGCCACCGCAAGCCTCTGTAGCCACCTCAAACCGATCAGGACCCTGTTCCGGCACCCTTCCGGAGGGGTTAATCATCTCTGGTGGCCATTTTCATCATCCCGGCGGCCACCACGATGAGGACGGAGTAGTCCATCCTCGGGGCTGAGGGTTTGTACCAGTAGCTATGTGTTTAATCTCTCTCTCTCTCTCTCACACGCGATTTTGAGATGTCACGATCTTGAGGTATCATGGGCTTTATTAACATAGATGGATCATATGATGTTTCTCCCCTCTCTACACTTGTTGTGATTTATTGAAATTTTGTCTTGTCGGATTGAATGTTCAGATCTGAGAACACATGATATATGTCTTGCATATGAATACAAGTGGTGACAATGGGGTATTATTTTGATTCAATTGATATATGTTATGGCACTCAACTTGCGGATTCCCGAGGTGACTTTGGGGTAATCTATGCATAGGGGTTGATGCACGTTTTCATTATCTTTTCTCCGATAGAAACTTTGGGGTCCCCTTGTAGTTCTTGGTGTGGATTGAGTATTATGAATCTGAAATTGTTTGATATATATCATATAATTAACTCATGGGTACTCGCGGTGACATTGGGGTATCTAGGTGACATTAGAGTTGGTTGATATGTATCATATGGTGTTATTTTAGTACGAACTCTTGATTAGATCGATCAAAAAGAATAGCTTGCTGTTATTTTAGTACGAACTCTAGGATAGATTGATCAGAAAGAATAGTTTTGAGGTGGTTTCGTACCCTACAAACAATTTCTATCTTTTGTTCTTCGCTAATAGGAACCCGGGAATGATTCTTTATTGCACTTTGAGTGATAATCATATGATCCAACCATGTTAGCATTGTTGAGAGATTGCACTAGTGAAAGTATGCACCCTAGGCCTCATTTTCCATCATTGCAATACCATTTGTGCTCCGTTTAATCATTTACTACCTTGCTGTTTTTTATTGTTCGCACTACAAAAACTCATATCTACTATCCATACTACACTTTTATTACCATCTCTTCGCCGAACTAGTGCACCTATACAATTTGCTATTGTATTGGGTGTGTTGGGGACACAAGAGATTCCTTGTATTTGATTGCAGGGTTGCTTCAGAGAGACTATCTTAATTCTACGCCTCCCACGGATTGATAAACCTTAGGTCATCCACTTGAGGGAAAATTGCTACTGTCCTACAAAACTCTGCGCTTGGAGGCCCAACACGTGTCTACAAGAATAGAGTTGCGTAGTAGAAACCAAAGCACTTCATCAAGCACGATAAGAAGAAGCCGCCCGACATGAAGAACAACAAGAAAGGAGAAACCGGGCACATATGGTTCGACCTCCTCTACGCCAAGAGCGCAATCATGATGAAGACCCTCCTCCATGTCAAGAGAGACACCAAGCGGATCGAGTGCTTGAAGACCCTCTTCCACGCCAAGAGTGACATCAACATCGTCACTATGATGCAGAACTCCACTACGACAAGCCCAAGTTCACCATGCCCAAGTTTTCCAGAAGCAACGATCCCAAGGAGTATATCTCATGGGCATTGAAAGTCGACAAGATATTCCATCTTCACAACTACGACGAGGAAAATAAGATTACCATGGCATCCCTCGAGTTTCAAGACTGCGTTCTCATTTGGTGGGAGCAAGTGATCGTGCGACACCGCGAGAAGGACGAGCCACCCATCATGACTTGAACAAAAATGAAGGACGTCATGCGAGCTTGCTTCGTGCCTACATACTACACCCGAGATCTCTCCAAGAAGTCACAACTCCTCAAGCAAGGCATGAAGACGGTGGAAAAATACTACCAAGAAATGGAGATTGCCATGATATGAGCTAATGTCAAAGAAGATGATGAGCAAACAATGGCACGTTTCTTGAACGGCCTGAACCACCCAATAATGAAGATTGACAATTTCCAACCCTACTCCAACCTCCTCGATCTAGTTCATCAAGCGACCAAGGCGGACCGACAAGTGCAAGAAAACTTCAAATACGCCAAGTACTCATCAAAAACCTACGGCTCATACACTCAAGCTACCACTACTATGACTTCGACACCTCCTACCTCGACTAGAGCATCACCATGTACCGGCGACAAGTAAAGTTCCAAGCAAGCAACGCCTTCCTTGACTCGTCCTCCAGCAAGCAACTACAAGAACAAGTCTCTTTCTTCATTGGCACCATCGGACGATCCCGTCAAGACAAGTTCCCTCAAGTGCTTCACATGTGGTGGCTGTGGACACAAGTCTTTCTAATGCATCAACTGACGCACCATGATTGCAAACAATGATGGTACATATGTCGGCATTCTGGGATCGGGGGTACCCAGACTTGCCTGCCTGCGGCCCAACACGTGGCCCCCTTGATGAGGACATCGATACCACTGTTACACTCCCAACCCCTACTGCTATACATATTGGACCAACTAGAGCTCGTGCACGCCAATTGAATTACCAGGTACTTCGTTTCTTAGTGACAATTCTAATGTTATGAGAATATGATGATGCCTAAATTGGATACATTTCTATCGATTACTAATGAAAGGCCTAGCATGGACAAGAGGATCAAGCATGAAGATGAAGGCGCACGCGAAAGGATCCAGAATGGCATTTCTATTGCATATTTGAGCACTTTGAAGCCTTCGTGATGACCTACAAGGACATGGACAAAATATACAAGCTGCCCCTTCATAAATTTCGGCCATAGATTATTTTAGGTGCTGCGCCACCTTATTTTTGGGCCAGGCCCATGTAATTTCGGAATACATCTTCTTAGGCAGTCTTTTGAATTTGTATGTGTGGGGAAACAAAGATATGGTTGGTTTCGGACCCCTCCTACAAGGGGCCACGAAATCCCCCCTACTCCTCCATATATACAACCCTTATGGCAACGTTTAGACTTTGGGTTTTGTTTAGATTAAAGTTCGCCATAGCTGCAACTTCGAGTACTTTGTTTGTGTTCAATGACCAGACAAAGACATCACAGAACCCCACTTGATCCATAAAGCTTTCCTCTTAAATTCGCAATATCCATATTGCAATATCAGTTTCTTGCTTGTTCTTCGTTTGCCTGCAGGAAACAGACCCTCGTGGTCAGGTTGATTGTGCTCCGGCGTGGTCAATAACCTCTCAGAGTTGGTTTAGAGATTGCTAAGACGCGATTTCTTCACACGTTCGTAGTCGGATCATCAAAGTCTACTCCAACAAAAACGATAGCCACCATCTCATCGAAAGATGGGACACCTTTGCCTATATCAAGTGGTATCAGATTTCCAGGTTGCTCGGTGAGATTTTATAGTTTTTCGTAGTTCAGATCGAGTCCGTTCTTCATACCTACAGTCCATGAAAAAGCCAAAAAATAGGGTTAGTTCATCATATCCAAACCAGTCTGAGCCTTTGCATAATCTTTTTAGTATTTGCTTTCTTCAATTTGCATTTGCATCATTGTGTCAAGTTGCTGGTCTTAGTGTCTATTCTTCTAGAGTTTCGAGTTCTGATCACAAGTTGTCACACTGCCGCCGCACCATCATCATCACCCCTGCCATATTCCACCATCATTTGTCCGCCATCTCCCTGAGTCCATATACCAACATGAATCCGAGTCCACATATACCACATATCCGCCACCAATCCGAGTCCACATATACCAACGCTGCCATATCTTACCATCATATATCACCACCAATCCGAGTTCTTTTCATACCAGGTTTTTTTCGAGATCCATCTATTTTTTGATTCGTGTTTCCTTCCCTGAGAAGGTTTCAAAAAAAGAAAATTTGGAGACCCCCGGGCAGTTTTTAGGCCTAAATTTCGGCGACCAAAAATATTTTTTCCCTATCTTGTATTTAGGTCCCAAGGAGCGTTTTGAGACACTTTCCATCATAGTGATTTCTTGTCGCACTTTTTCATCGTCGCTGCCCTGACTTCTGGAAAAATAGTCAAAAAAAACTCGTGCCTATCCTATTATTTTGACTTGGGAAGAGTTTTGAGACACTCGCAAAAAAAAGAGCAGCGCAAAAAAAGAGCGCACAATTTCTTTTTTTGAGAGTGTGATTTTCCCTTGTTTCTGTGTCGCGCCGTGATTTTTTAGTGTTCTAGACTTGTGTCTCTAGGATGGTCTAGCCTAGGACCAGCACAGTATCGTCGTTGAGCGTGCATTCAACTTTGCATCTCTGAATTGATTATTGCTGACATTTTTGCTAGCATACCATAAGCCCTCCCAGCTCCACATACATCTACATCGGGCATTTGACACCACCTAGCAATCGCTCTGTCCAAGCTTTGAGAGTTTTGACTACAACAGTTACGGATCGCCACCTGCTACTGGGTAAGAACTGGTAGGAATTTGAGATTCGCTTGACAGAATTGTGACACACCACCACCACCATCACCACCACCACTTCCTAGCAGTCTGTAGGATCGTATTCTTGTGTGTTTCAATTGCTGCTAACCATGGTAGGATCACAAATGAGACTGATTGGGAGAACATGACGAACAAACAGCTACATGATAAATTTCAGCAAATGAAGAGTGGACATGTGCAAGATGTGCTAAACAGATTTGTACAGGCCATGGAGAAGATAGATGGCATCGGGAAGACGTTTTAAACAAAGCTCGGTAACAAGTTTACTGAATTGCTCGCGCGTCTTCCACAATAACCGCCGGCTGCACCTATCGCACCTCTACAACAACAACAACAGCAACGTCACCTTCCAAATCAAGTGGGACGAGCACTACGCGTTCCCCTTGAGCCTGGTCAAACTTCTGGTGCCGCCACACCTACTATTTATGCTTTCGTGGAACCTGCTGCTGCCGATGAGGAGGACATTTATGAGGGCGATCACGAGGATGGGGTTGATCAAAATTAGCACTATGTGCAACCACCAGCACCAACACCAGGTTGTCATGATTCCTATAATCGTAATGGTAGGACTGCACCACCACCTCAGGTATGAGATTATGACCATGTTCCTAAGCTGAAATTGAAAATTCCACCATTTGAGGGTCGATACATTCCTGCTGTCTATCTTACTTGTGAGTTAGAAACTGAACAACGTTTCACATGCTTACAATATCCTGAGGATAGACGTGTTGCTGCTGCTGTTTGTGAATTCACTAGCTTTGCTTCTGTTTGATGGTCTGAACATTGTAGATTATATCACATTCCAGCTACTTGAGCTGCTTTGAAAACTGCTATGCATACTTGTTGGGTTCCACCATATTATCAACATGAATTGCTTCAAGAATTGCAGTGTTTAAGACAAGGAATTTTTTTTGTAGAGGAATATTATCAGGAATTGCAAACTGGTTTGATTAGATGTGGTATTGTTGAGGATAACGAAGCTATGCTTTCAGGTTTTATGGCTGAATTAAATAATGAGATTTAGACCATTTTAGAGTATAAGGAATATAATAATATCACTCGTTTATTCCATCTTGCTTGTAAAGCTGAACGTGAAGTGCAGGATCGACAGGCATTGGCGTGAACTAACTTTTCTGCTGGTCGATCTTCATCATGGACACCATGTGCATCCTCTACTTACACTGCACCAGCACCTCCGTCAGCTTCCACCTCCAGCCGTGATACAAGAAAGCAGGCACAACCACCACTATCTGCCAAGAGCACACCTGTCAGGCATACACAGAGCTCTTCTTCTTCCATGTTATCAACAGGGCACACAAGTGATATTATTTGTCGTCGTTGTAAGGGAAGAGGTCATTATGCGAGAGAATGCAAATCTCAGCATGTGATGATTGCTACTGAGGATGGTGGGTATGAGTCCGCTAGTGACTATGGCGAGGAGACTTTGTGTTGTAGGGTGAAACCCTAGAGGGGGTCTTTTCACACTTGGAGGGGGAAAGAGGAAGAATAGACAAGAACACAAGGAGGAAATCATTCAAAGAAACCCAAATGACACATCCACTAGAGTAGCATACATGAGATCCACAAGCATACAAGAACAATTCAAGGAAATTCGCACTAGGGTAAAGTTCTTCCCACTCCTAGGAGATGAGGTTTTCATGTTGATGTTCTCCAAGAGGAGGTCTTGATAATCCACAAGGATTCTTCCCAAGATGGGGGCTTGATTTCCATGTGGAGGGGATACAAGGAGCAACAGTCTCTAGTGTCTATCAAAATCTTTGCTATCCTCTAAATGAGCTAGGGGGAGAGTACTTATAGCCTAGGGACGAAATAAGAGGGAAGGAGGGGTACAAGGATCATATTTCCCGAGTTGCACGCAGGCAAAATCGGCAGAGTTCGGACACCCAGGGTAAAGGGGTCCGGGCACCCGGACCAATCAGAGGGAGGCGCCAAAGAGGGAGTCGGTCACCCGGATGGGTCAGAGGGTGGGCGACCTAGCCACAATAGAGTCTGGCACCCAAGGGCACGGCCCGGGCACTCGGAGGCAAGGGCCAGCACCCAGCGGGTGGCCGGGCACCTGAGGCGGTGGGCAGCGCCCAAGTCGGGGCGGCCCGGCACCCGGGGCATCCAGGGCCAGCAACAGCTAGCGCCCGGGCAACCTGGGGCACAGGGGCCAGGCACCCGGGGTGTCCAGTGGCTCCACTCGTTCGTGCCCTTCTTCCTTCTCCTTCCTCAATGTGTGCTCGAGTCTCCCTCCTAGCTTCTTCATGGTCAAGTCCTTGGTACCTAAGAAGGCACAACGAATCCATTTGAGGTAGAACCCAACTCTCATGGGAATCCGAATGAAGTTTAAAGAGGAAAGAATTAACCTTGGTTTCGATTACACGTGCTCTTGCCATTGGCCCACCTCGTGCTTGATGTTTTGTATTAGAGTCCATGGGGATGATGTAGGGATGCTACGCATCATCTCCCCCCCCCTTGGGCGAGATCCGTCTTCGGATCGTGATCTTCATCACCATGGTGTTGGGACAAGGCCTTAACGTTGAAGATGTTGGTGTCGCACATCGTATACGCCTCCACATGACCAAGTTGTCTCGTGATGGAACCACCTTGTGAATCCTTCAAAATGAAAGAACATGACAAACACTAGGAAAAACAAATGAGGTTAGTGCGAATGCAACACCTATCATTCATGTGGTGTAATGCCCAACAAGTGTTTTCATTATTCTTATCATAAGAAAGGACAATGGGACATGGCATTGTATGTAAGCATATGATGCGAGAACAACCAAAGGGATTAAGCTCGATCGAGGAAGCATGCATCATGAATAAAATATCCAAGTCTCTGAGATCAACAAGCATAGCACGGTTGCACTCACTATAAGTGAATATGAGGGATGCAACTAATGGAGACAAGTGACAAAAATCAAGATATATTACGTGAGCGGCATGAACATATATGTCATCAACCCAATAAAGTGAGTAAGAATGGAACATGGGTGATGCGACAAAGCAAGCAATCATAGCAATCATGGCAAGCAAGCTAGTAGTGCAAAGATGCAACATACTAGAGGTAATCATGGCAATCATGTCATGTGTGCAAATAGTAGGCATAGGTAATACACATGGCATATTGCAAGCACGAACACTAAGAAAGATCAAGGTATCATCATAGGCATTGGGCACAAAGCAAACATGGCAATAACAAGCAATATCTCCACCAAGCTTGTAAATACATATACAAGTACTAGAATCAATCGTCACGTGTAATGCAAAGCATGGGTCACACATGCATGGCAAAGGCATAGGAAGGAGCATAGCATCCAAAGTGAGCATGGCAATATGGGCCAATGATATATAATGGACAAGAATCCATAACCATGTGAGGGCCATGTAGAAGGAATGCGCAAAGTCGTTGCGCGGAGGAAATGGTTGGTGAGACATCTCACGGGTTCCCAAGGCATCATTGCTCACAATAGCTCGTTTCGTCAACTCATTGTCTTGTGAGGTTGACGAGTAAGTATGGGTACCTACACAAAATAGACACAATCCAAAGAAAGTGTGTGCGTGGTAAATGTACACATCATCCATCATGATGTGTATGTGCATGTGTGAGTTAGCACAGATAAGCAATGCTCAAAGAAATTTGTTGCATGGTATAAGAACATGTCATCCATCATGAATGAATAGTTGTTGTGTATAACATGATGTGGATGCAAATTGAGCATACAATTATATGGCACCTCAATAACATTGTCATTCATGGGGAGCATACAATGCAAATAATTATGAGAATTTGCAATGGATTGGATGAATCCAAATCTCCTAAAATGTATGAGGAAACTACGGGAGTCTCCTCATGAGCAATATTGGGAGCATAATATGGAGAAGTGGAACAACATCCAAAACAATGCATATCCGGAGATAGGTGCTCATGGCATGGCATATGAGATAAATGATGCAAAGGTAGCATGTCAATATCATCACAAGAAAAACAAATGCCAATAACCATGGGCTTGTCATCTATGCCATAAGTGCAGATTTGGTTTATTTTAATGGCATATGCATAGTCACTATGATGAGATTGCAAATGTGACATATTGTTGATCTCATGCATAGCATATGACAAGTCAAGCGGATTGTCAAACATGATGTGACCATGAGAATTATCACAAGAAATCCTATGCAACATGGCATCGCAACTAATAGACTCCACATGGAAATCATCAAACTCATCATAAATGGGTAAATCATTGCACGAGGAAGTCACACTAGCATGAAGCATGTCAATAGGTGGATCGACGTCTTGCAAGCAATCAATGTCAAGAATGTCCACTAGTGGGACTAGAGCATCACCATTACCTATGTTACCTTTGTCATTCCACTCATGTGGTGTACGTGAGGTGTGAAAGACCAAATAGTGGTCATCATCTTCATCTTGATGGAACCATGTGAGGGGTGCATCATATTCCACCATGGCCATCGTCTTGTCCATGGAAGGACGAAATAGTCGCGGATCGGCGCGCCATTATAAATGGGACCTAGCACCAAATGAGAAGACACAATAGAGGTAGAGGTCAAGTCGTTAGTGTTGAAAGTGGCCTCACATGACCTATCAACTATCTCACTCTCTCTATGTGGTGGCTCACTCACTCACTCAACATAGGTGCACTCGAACTCACATATGGTGGAGCCAGTCATCTCACTCAAGTGTTGGGAGTCGTGGCTCTCCTCACATGGTAATTTGGGCAACTCATCATATGTGGGGCTAGTGGTGAACTCGCGCTCACTCTCAGTATGGTGGAAAAAGTCACTCAAGTCATCATACATCGCCGTGGTCGAAGGGAAAATCCCATGCTCAACCATCTCGTCACCGTCGCCGTGGATGAAGGCCGAAGATGGCACATCATCACTCTTGCCTCCAGAGATGGAAGCATCATCCTGGCTTGCCATCTTGTCGCTTACCTCCAATGCATGTTCCTTGAGAGACTCCGTAGTCGTAGTCGTTGCTGCGCCGTCTTGAAAAAGAGTCAAAGTAGACTCGGCATCACCAATGACACAAAGAGGAATGGTGGTGAAGTCGAACTTTGGAGCGTCGTCTTGGAGCTCGTCGGGCTTGGACATCTCGGTGGTGCTAGCCTCATGCTCACCGTCTTGGAGCGTGGTTGTTGTGAAGTGTGCTTGGGGTCGAGTAGACTTGACCTTCTTGAGTTCATGCTCTACCTTGAGAGCACCAATGTAGTTGTCGTCGAGGGACTTGTAGTTCTCACGGAAGATAGTGTTGGAGATGTCGTTGTCCACTCCCATCATGAAGTGGAAATTCATCCAAATGGGGTTGTTCACGCCGGCACGTCACAAAGCTTTCTTCATCTCCTTGAAGTACTCGTCGATGGACTTGGATCCTGGGATGGTGTTCTCCAATTGGCGTTGAAGATGTTCCGTGTAGGTGGAAGGCACAAACTCTTGCCGCATAACTTTTTCGTCTCGGGCCAACTCATGGCGTAGCTCTTTGAAGGTGTGTGAAGCCACCATGTCAACACGTAGTCTTGGAAGTTACTTGTGGCGCACTTCACTTGATCTTCGAAGGGGACTTGATGTAGCTTGAGGTAGTCGTCCATCTTGCGCTCCCACTCGAGATACTCCTCGGGGTCTTAAGTCCCATAGAAAGGAATCTCGTGGTCGGTGTCGAGGTCGTAGTAGCTCATGGAAGTCAAGGACTTGAGCTTGGGGAGCTTCTCTTGAGGTGCGGGTTGGCGAAGATGCCGCAAGTCCAAAGGTGAAGATGCCTTGAAGTCACTTGGCTAAGATGCCAAGGTAGATGGTGAAGTCATAGAGTGGTGGTTGGTGTTGAGCTCTTGACATTCACGTTCTTGTCTGTGATGGTGTCGATGCTGATGTGATCTTGTGGGAGATGTAGCTCAGAAGGATATGCACTTGAGCATCTTCTCAAAGATGAGGAAGATCTCTTGTAGGATTTGATGAGGGCTTTGATCTCCTCCATTTGAGCATCCATCCTGGCGTCCAAGTTATTTTCCATGGCACCAAACTCGTCGTTGTTGTTTTAGACCGAAGGGGGTGTTCTTTGCCTATCCATCACAAGACTCGGGCAACGGTGAGTAGCAAATGAGAGAACAAAACCAAAGTTACCTTTCCTGAAGATTGAGGATGTATCGAGTATCACTCAATGTACTGCTACAATAGTAGAATTGGTACCGGGTTTGTTTCTCACACCTACAAAAGTAAGGACTTATCGAGGATCTTGGTGAGGATGAGTGGCACAAAATTTCAAGGAAATGTTAGTCAAGATATCGATAATGTTGAGAAGGTTCACAAAATTGCAAGTAAAACAAGTAGACGAATAGCAAAGAATGGTACATGAAAACACACACACGGATAGATAAACGGGGTCGTGCAACCAAGGAATGAGCTCAAAATCTGGAATCCATGAAAAATGCTCGTGTTGCACAACTCTAGAGAGACGCTAGCACGATTGCTCTATAGGCGGATACGACACTTGTGCACAACCTATGAGATGCAAAATGTATCAACTTTCTGTCCCGAGTATGCTATATATGTATGATGTTCCGGTGCTTCACACATGATGATCCAAGATGATCAATATGGTAGTATGATATGCAATGTGGCGATGCTATGGCTATTGCTTGCAAGCTTGTTTTTCTCTTTTTTCTTAAAAGCTTATTATTTTTCTTCTCTGGCCACTTTTGCAAAATGCTCGAACCAAGATAGCAATTGTGTATGCGGGAGCAATCTTGTGACACAAAAGATGATTGTAACATCCCAATTTTCAATTTGGATGTTATACATAGATCATCATATGCATATCATATTTACTCCATTTTGTTGTGATCCTAGAAATCATAAGCAACTCAAGGACCCAAGGAGAGAGTTGGAGGTTTCATAAAATTCATATTTTAATTTATTTCCAAATTTGAAGAAAGGATCAATTTGATTTTATTATTTTCTCTCCAATTATTTCCAATATTAAAAATATATGAGAGAAGATAAAATGAGTTCTTCAACCTAAAAGAAATATTGGAGAAAGAATTTTAAAATAAAATGATTTATTTATTGGTATTTTATTTGAATTAAAAAAATATTGCATCTTTGAAAATTGCATCTTAGTCTAGAAAAATGTTCATCTTGTCCTAAATATTAGGTTTGGACGGTGAAAATTGTTTTTGGAATTTAGAATTTTTTTATTATGTATTTAGGATTTTTCCTTTGCGGCAAAATTGTTTGAAAAAAAATTCTTCTCGGACCGAACTGGGCCGAAGGCCCAGCCGGCCCATTGCGCCGCCTCCTCACCCTCCCGTGCGGGAACCGGACTCGCCGGAATCCGGATCCGCGCCGCCGCCGCCGGCCGACTTGGACTCCAAATCGAGCCGAGCCGCCCCCTGACGTCCTTTATAAGTGCGCCGCCCCCGCCGCCTCTCCTCCACCCCTCCTCGCTTTGCCCCGCCTCCACCGCAGCAGCCGCAGCTCGCGCCGCCGCTGCCGACTTACATCGCCACACCGCCGCGCGTCGCCGCCGCAGCCCCGCGCCGCCATCCCGCGTCGCATTGCTGTCGCCCCGCGCCGCACGCCTTCGCCGGAGCTGCCGCCGTTCTGATCTACCTCGTTGCCGCCGTGTTTTCTTTGAAAACCGGTAAGAACGTCGGTTCTTCGGTTTAGTTTTATTTCCTGTTGTTTTTATTATACAGTTTATATTCGTCTTGCTTAGTTAATGAACGTTCGTTCATTTGTTTTTTTCTATTAGCGAACGTTCGCGTCGTAGTCGTTTTCTTTTTAGTTTATTTTCGGCCAGGGACCTATCCGCGAATAGTTTTCTAGCGATTTAGCCCCTGATCTTAAAACTAGCATAAATTTTTACTCGTTAATCCAAATTAGATGAAAGCAGCGCCTAAATCTTCGTCTAGTCTATTCTTTCCAGTTAACCAACTTGACCATGATTTTTGTATTGTAAAATTTGAGTTTAGTCCAGATTAGTAAACGATCTTGTTTCGTTCGTATTTTGAGTTTCGTTTCTCAGTTTGAGTTGAATCTTTTGCAAATCATAGCTAATCACATGTACCTACTGTTAAGATCTAATCTAAATGATAATAATGCTGTTAGGTTTTACTTTTGTTAGTTTAAGCCGTTTGCTTGTTTCATGTTTGATTTGGATCTTTTTCTCGGTTTTCCCGTTGTTTCGTTTGAGTGATTGCTTATGTATGCTACTGTTTGTCTACGCTAGATTACCCGGAGTGCAAAGCTTGTTACAATGAATCTCTAGAGTTTGCAGATCATCAGCAAGGCAAGTTACACTTTGATCATACTCTTTTATACCTAGTTTTTACTGTGCATTAGTATTACTCCTCAAACAATTGCATGAGTAGGATTGGGAACATGTGGTTTGGTTGTAGTTCTTGAGGTAGGAACCTAATACCTTTTGATCACCCCGGGAATACACGTTATGGTTATTATTGTTTAGCCATGCTCATAGATAGGGATTGGATCATGATTCACACATGGAAGTTTGAGAGTTATTTAATCATGGATAACATTAAGGTGGAAACTTTAATATAAATCTAGGTGGATTGGTTGAGGCACCTGGGGAACACAGTGTTGCCTGTTTTAGGAAATCCCGGAGTACCAATGTGATTTTCCTACGGTTCGCCACCCAGGCTCAAAGGGATCATAAGATTATTCATGCTAGAAACTTCCGTGTGCAGCCACAAGCCATTATGGGCTCTGGCATAGTTGAGTAAGTTGCGTGAGCTCTTGAAGAGGTGGACTAGAAGATGTAGGGGAAAGTAGGTGTACCGGTCCGCCCGGAGTAGAGAGTTAATGCTTCAGAAAGACTATGTATCGATCATCCAATCATGGATGCAGTCTAGTCTTGTGGGGAGAAGTGCGCAAACCTCTGCAGAGTGTACAAACTAATCATGGTTAGCCATGTCCCTGGTTATGGACATCGTGAGTATCTAGTACTTGAATCTATTGATGCGATCTCATCACTTTATTTAATGAATTTTGTGGGTTAATGATGGTACTGTTAATTGGAATTTGAGTTGGGGTTACCTTCTCAAATACTGGGAAACTTGGGAGTAGTTAAATAAATTTATTCCTTTGTTGTAGGGAAAAACTAGCTTTATGTAAAATCATAAACTTACAGCCTCCACCTGCCAAATATTGCTTGTAGATATAGTTCTTGCATTTCATTGCTTTACAGTGTAACTCTGCCAGCATATTCAATGTGCTGACCTACACGGCTGCAACATCTCATGTTGCAGACTACTCAGACGATGAATAAGGTGCGATAGGTCATTGTTTTGCACTCAGCTATGCCGTTGGAGTTCATGGACTCATTTACCTTTGAAGCTTGCACAGTTGTTTAGTTTAGATGGCCTTCAGCCATGATATATTTTTGTGTAATCATACTCTTTATGAGGACTCGATGTAATAAGTGTGTGATTGAACTATGTTATAATTCCTTGAGTACTGTGCGTGTGAGCATTTCCGATCTAGGGATGACACTGATGCACAGAGACATGACCGTTTGAGGTATGGTCGCTACAAGATGGTATTAGAGCACACACTGACTGTAGGGCGCGACCGCTAGAATAAGCCGTAGGATTTCTATTCTCTGCTCATTCCTAATTCTCCTCTCTTTCTACACTATAGATGGCGGATCCCAGGAACAAGTTCACTTAGCCTGATGACGACACCCCTTTCGGGCGCCACTTGAAGGAAGTCACTAATTATTTGAACATCGGACTACCAAGCTTCACGGTGACTTTCTCTACATTAGTACCGTAAGAGGAGCACTGGAAGATCAAAGTCTGGATACCTAGGAGGACATTTGCGCCAACAACGGAGCCTATTGATTTCTACCTGGATGCACCAAGCTGGAGTATAGGAAATAGCATGGTAGCCCATATCACCTTTGGACGCATATGTGAAGTGTATCACAAGGAGCTGGAGAACACCATTTATCAGATATGTGGCTGCCAAGATGAAAATGGGAGATGATTCGTACCAGGAGGGATGGATCAATTGCAGCATACATTCAAGATATGGGAGACCATATTCGTCAACAAGAGAATCAACAAATAATCCACATGAAGAAGATCAAGAAACTGGTGAAGAGAAACAACGAGTTAGAAGAGGAACTCAAGTCTACACGCGATGGATACGAGGAAGAGATTGTTGTACTACTGGAGAAGCAAGAAGACCTGAAGAGGAAGGTAGGAATACCAGTGGAGAATATCAAGCGAGAACTAGCAAAGGAGATCCGTCCGGAGGACTACATCATCCTGGACGACACCGACATGGATAGTGATGCAAATGATGACAGCGATGACGACTACATTGACAAAGTTGGAGCAGATATCATGGAGTCTTCCTCTGATTAAAATTTCTAGATGACCACCATTGTAACTAGTAGTATCCTCCAAGTAGTTAGCAACAATCAAGTTTGTAATCATAGGTTAGACCGATTGTGTGATCTTGTGTGCTATTGAATGAAGTGGATTGATTGTGTTTGTCTCATGAGCATATGGGTAGTGAATCTCTCTTAGACCTCTATTCTATTCTATTTTCTCACCCCTTCTAATCCATCAGTTCCGCCGAGACATGACAATGGATTTGCATTCCCACTGGAGCTCACTCAGTTGATCCAGCAACAGAATGCCTTGATGCAGATACTAGTTCAGAACCGGAACCAAGGCAACAACAACAACAAGCAACCACCACCACCCCGTGTTGACCACCTAGCCCGCTTTCTAAGGTTGAATCCGCCGGTGTTCTCTAGTAGCACCGAGCCGATTGTTGCAGATGATTGGCTCCGCAAGATTGGAAGGGAGCTGACCACTGCAGGATGCACAGATGCGGAGTGAGTGCGCTTTGCTGCACATCAGCTTGATGAACCCGCGGTATCTTGGTGGGAGAATTTCACCGCCACTTACCCCATTGATATTGTTACATAGGATCAGTTTTAGCAGACTTTCCGCACTTCCCATGTTTCAGCAGGAGCTATGAGCATGAAGAAGCGTGAGTTTCGCAACTTGCTCCAAGGAGGACGTACAGTGGGCCAGTATGTGGATGAGTTTAGCAAGTTAACACGCTATGCCCCTGATGACGTAGCCACAGATGCCGCTAAGCAGGAGAAGTTTCTTGAGGGACTCAACGATAAGCTGAGCATGCAGTTGATGGTGGCAACTTTCAACAACTACCAGGAGGTGGTAGACATGGCCCTCATGATTGAAGGCAAGCAGCAACAGATTGATAATCGCAAGAGGAAGTATGGACAGGGGAGGTACACTTCAGGAGCTCAGTAGAAGCCCCGCTATTCCCCATACTCGGGAGGACATACCCTCAACCATGGAGGCCATAACCATGGAGGACATACGGACAATAGAGCAAGTTCGCACAACCACAGTGGCCCCAAGAATGGCAATGGGAATGGAGGAAGCAGCAGCCAGAATCGTTCCAACCCCGCAACACCAGCCAAGAGGGATCTAAGCCACATTACCTATTTCAAGTGCCAGAAGACCGGACATTATGCCACTGAATGTCCTGAAGCAAAGAATGGAAATGGCAATGGAGGTTCTTCGAAGAAGCCCAACCCCTTCACCAAAGGTCTGGTGAACCACGTCAGTGTGGAGAAGATTGAGGATCAACCCGATGCAGTTGTCGGTAAGTTTTTGATTAATGCATTTACCGCACTTGTTCTTTTCGGTACTGGTGCATCCCATTCATACATATCAAGGGGATTTGTGGATAAGTATAACCTGCCAACCATAGCCCTTAAGTCACCTATGTTAGTAAGTTCCCAGGAGCGGAGTATATGGCTAGTAGGGGATGCTATCAGTTGCCACTAACCATAGGTAGACATTTTTTCCCCACCGACCTAATTGTTCTGGAGTCACAAGGATTGGATGTGATACTAGGAATGGATTGGCTATCCAAGTTTGAAGGAAACATCGATTGCGCCAGTAAATCAATTCTTCTCACCACCCCAGAAGGAAAGAGGATCAAGTATGTATCCTGGCATGCACCAAGGAGGACTCAGGTGAATTCCTTATCAGGAGTTGTATAGGAGGAAGTAACAGTGGTGAAGGATTACCCCGGCGTATTTTCGGAGGAGTTACCAGGCATGCCACCAGATCGAGACATTGAGTTTTTGATTGAGCTATTGCCAGGCACCGGACCAATATCAAAGAGACCGTATCAGATGCCTGCAAAAGATCTGGAGGAAATTAAGACGCAGATAAAGGAGTTACTGGAGAAAGGTTACATTCGACCAATTTCATCACCTTGGGGAGCCCCAGTGCTTCTAGTGGATAAGAAGGATGGATATTTGAGGATGGTTGTTGATTATCATGCGCTGAATGAGGTGACGATCAAGAACAAGTACACACTGCCGATGAACAATGATTTTTTTACCAGTTGCAAGGAGCTAAAGTTTTCTCCAAGATCGATCTTCTATCAGGTTATCACCAGTTGAAGATCCGAGAGCAGGATATACCTAAGACAGCTTTTACCACAAGGTACGGGCTATATGAGTATACCGTTATGTCATTTGGTTTGACTAACGCACCTGCCTATTTCATGAATATGATGAACAAAGTGTTTATGGAGTTTTTGGATAAGTTCGTCATGCTGTTCATTGATGTTATATTGGTCTACTCGAAGAATGAAGAAGAGCATAAGGAGCATTTGCGTTTGGTTCTTGAGAAGCTCAGGGAATATCAGTTGTATGCCAAGTTCAGCAAACGTGAGTTTTGGTTAAAGGAAGTTGGATTTCTCAGACATGTTATATCCGGAGAAGGAATAGCAGTAGACCCTACCAAGGTTGTTTCTGTCACTAAATGGTTGGCACCCACATCGGTTGGAGAGATCAGGAGTTTTCTTGGACTCGCAGGATATTATCAGAGGTTTATTGAGAATTTCTCCAAGATTGCAAAGCCCATGACGGAGTTATTGAAGAAGGACACCAAGTTTAAATGGACTGAGGATTATGAGGCCAGTTTTCAGGAGTTGAAGAAACGTTTGGTTATAGCCCCAGTGCTGATTCTCCCAGACCAATGTAAGGATTACCAAGTATATTACGACGCTTCACGTCGAGGACTTGGAGGCGTGCTTATGTAGGAAGAATGAGTTGTTTCATATTCCTCACGATAGCTTCGACCTCATGAGTTGAATTATGCTACTCACAATTTGGAGTTAGCAGCCGTAGTGCATGCGCCGAAGACATGGAGGCATTTTCTCATTGGAAACCATTGTGATGTATACACGGATCATACGAGTTTGAAATACATCTTCACGTAGAAGGAGTTGAACCTTAGGCAAAGGATATTGTTAGAGCTCATAAAGATATGATATGAAATTGCACTATCATCCCGAAAAGGCCAATGTTGTAGCAGACGCGTTGAGCCGCAAGAGTTATGTTAACACGCTCATAACCGGAGGATTACCTAAGGAGTTAGCAGATGTTCTTCGAGAGCTATTCTTGAAGATAGTTCCGAGAGGTTATGTTGTAGCATTGGAAATTCAGTCCACTTTGTTGGGTAAGATCAGAGAATCCTAGAAGACTGACAAGGAGATTGCCGAGATAAAGGAGAGGATGTGTAAAGGAAAGGCTAAAGGATTTTATGAGGATGACCACGCCACCTTATGGTTTTAGGATCACATATATGTGCCTAATGACCCCGAGATCACGAAGTTGATTCTGCAGGAGGCCCATGATTCGTCGTACTCGATTCACCGAGGCAACACTAAGATGTATCTAGATTTGAAGGAAAGTTTCTGCTGGACAGGAATGAAGAAGGATATTGCCGAGTATGTAGCAGTATATGATGTATGTTAGAGAGTTAAGGCAGAGCATCAGAAGCCAGTTGGATTGCTACAGCCATTGCGGATACCCGAATGGAAGTGGGATAAGCTTGGCATGGATTTTATCACTGGATTACCCAGGACTCATTTAGGCTATGACTCTATCTGGGTTGTAGTCGATCGGTTGACGAAAGTAGCTCATTTCATCCCGGTGAAGACAACTTGTACGAGTGCTAAATTGTCAAAGATATACATGACCAGGATCGTATGTCTGCATGGAGTTTCGAGGACCATTGTATCAGATAGAGGAATCCAGTTTACTTCAAAGTTTTGGAATCAGTTGCATGAAACTTTGGGTACCAGACTAGAGTTCAGTACAACCTTTCATCCACAGACGGATGGACAGACCGAGAGAGTCAATCAGATTCCGGAAGACATGTTGAGAGCTTGTGCGCTAGATTATGGATCTAGTTGGGAAGGCAATTTGCCGTATGCAGAGTTCTCTTATAATAACAGTAATCAAGCCAGTTTGAAGATGGCCCCTTTTGAAGCCTTGTACGGACACTGTTATCGTGGGATGAAGTTGGAGATCGACAGTTGTTCGGACCAAACTTAATCAAAGACTCGGAAGAGAAGGTTAAGTTGATTCGCGACAGACTCAAAGTAGCCTAGTGCAGGCAGAAGGGTTATGCGGATACTAAACGCAAGGAGAGAGTTTGCAAAGTCGGAGACAGAGCATATCTTCGTGTGTCCCCACTCCGAGGAGTGAAACGTTTTGGACTCAAGGGAAAGCTAGCACCACGTTTTTGTGGGACCATACAGAGTTTTAGAACGCATGGGAGAAGTTGCATACAAGCTGGAATTGCCAGAAGGATTGTCCGGAGTTCATGTTGTGTTTCCCGTTTCCCAGTTGAAGAAGTGCCACGCAGAGATGGCCGATATTCCTCTGAGAGATACAATGCCACTGGAAGCAATTCAGTTAGACAGTGATTTGACCTATGAAGAGAAGCCAGTCAAGATTCCTGAGTTTTCCAGTCGAGTTATGCTACGTCTTGTGCTTGCGTTGGTTTTCCTTGAAGAGGAAAGGGTGATGCAGCAATAGTAGCGTAAGTATTTCCCTCAGTTTTTGAGAACCAAGGTATCAATCCAGTAGGAGGCTCCTCAAAAGTCCCACACACCTACACAAACAAACAAAGAACTCGCAACCAACACAATAAAGGGGTTGTCAATCCCTTCACGGCCACTTGCGAAAGCGAGATCTGATAGAGATAGTATGATAAGATAAATATATTTTTGGTATTTTATAATATAGATGCAAAAAGTAAAGATGCAAATAAAAGTATATTGAAAGCTTATATGATAAAAGATAGACCCCGGGGCCATAGGTTTCACTAGTGGCTTCTCTCAAGATAACATAAGTATTACAGTGGGTGAACAAATTACTGTCGAGCAATTGATAGAAAAGCGAATATGATGCCCACGTTCATCCCCATGTACACTCCGACTACTCTCCAAACCCCAAGTGGACATATGACGAGACCTCGAATATACGCCATTGGACACAAGGTGAACTCGCTCCTCTCCGAACCGTCACTTCCACATGTGAGACATGGTTACTACCTCAAATATATGTGCTATGCATGACCAGGAACAAGGAGGAAGACCATGGATAAGACGGCAAGGACACTGTCGGTGTCAAAACCGGCGGATCTCGGGTAGGGGGTCCCGAACTGTGCGTCTCGGCGGATGGTAACAGGAGACAAGGGACACGATGTTTTTACCCAGGTTCGGGCCCCCTCTCGATGGAGGTAAAACCCTACTCCTGCTTGATTAATATTGATGATATGGGTAGTACAAGAGTAGATCTACCACGAGATCAAAGAGGCTAAACCCTAGAAGCTAGCCTATGGTATGATTGTTGTCATCCTATGGACTAAAACCCTCCGATTTATATAGACACCGGAGAGGGTTAGGGTTACACAGAGTCGGTTACAATGGTAGGAGATCTACATATCCGTATCGCCAAGCTTGCCTTCCACGCCAAGGAAAGTCCCATCTGGACACGGGACGAAGTCTTCAATTTTGTATCTTCATGGTCCAGGAGTCCGGCCAACGGTGATAGTTCGGTTATCCGGACACCCCCCAATCCAGGACTCCCTCAGACACCAAGTACAAGGACCAAGAGAAGAAGATGCCAGAAGCTACAACGGCCGGACGTCGGACCAGGACCAGACGTCCGACGACTCCCAGGCTCCGGACGACCGACCAAGGCCGGACATCCGACGACCATCAGCCATCGGACGACCGACAACGTCCGGAAATCCGACAAATCCACACCCAAGCCAAATCACTGGACGTCCGACAAGTACCGGACGACCGGACCCTCGCGAGCCACCGGACGTCCGGTACCCGTCGGACGACCGGCGCCTGTGCGCTGCCATGTGTTGGGACGCAGCCCATGTACCCCTTCACTTACCCCTTCGTGGACCTAGACTATATATACTCCTCCACCTCCTTCTAGTTAGGGTTAGTGTTGATTTAGCTCATTTGTGAGATAGAGCCTCACTCATCCATCGGATCTCCTCCTCGTGAGAGACCGCGACCTCTTCGGAGAAGATCCACTTGGATTCATGACCCCTTTACGGGAAGATCCCCTCGTGGATTCAAGACCTCCTCTCGGAGAAGAACGGTTCCTTTGTATCCTTACCTTTGTTGATTGTGGATCATGTGTTACTCTTTGTTCTCGGTGATCTAGCACTTGTGTGATTGATTCCTTGTCGGTTTCGTGATTCCCTCTTGTTTTCCCCGTGTTTCCCCTTTGTGCTTCTGCGTGTTCTTCGTGATTCCCCGTAGGATCCACTCCAAACGTGAAAGACCGTCCACCTAGGGTTCTGCCCTACATCATCTTGGTATCATGAGCCATGTTGATCACGTTTTTGGAGCCCCTACCCCTCTTTTTCTAGCTTGATTTTGTGTGTTCTTGCCTAAATCCAAAAATCCCCACCAAAAATAACCCCCAAATTTTTTTGTGATTTGTTGGTTTGATGATGTTTGTTGATTTTCATCCATGGATTTGATTGGTTTTAAGTGGATCTAGCATTTCCCCAAGTTTCCGCATCTTTCATCCACAAAATCTCTTCAATTTTGACCTCAAAATCTCCATTTTCCGCTCAAAATCGCGCCCCGGATCTCAAATTTCGCGTTGACCCCGACCCACCGGACGACCGGCGTTTTACGAACGTCCGGAGCCCCAGGAACGACCGGACGTCCGACCTTTCCCGACGACTGTAACCCCTAACCCGAGCCCCGGACATCCGACCTTCCCGGACGTCCGTAACCTGTAGGTTTTGACTTCGGCTGATTCTTGTTTCGGCCATAACTAATTCATACGAACTCTGATTTCAACGTTCTTTAGCTCGTTTTGAAGCTCTTGACATCCCATATCCCACAAAAACACTACCAACACCATTTGACTCCATTAAGTTTTCGAAAATTTGGCAAGTTTGCCTAGGCCTTCCACCATATCATCCGCATAGCCACCACCGACTTCCGCAACCTAACCCATTTTGCTTGCCATCGCATTAGTGGTTGCTTGAGTAGTGATTCGAGTCTCCTAAGGTGTTTCGGCTACTTAGGGATAATTGCTTCTTCATCAACAACCACCACCACTTTCGCATAGGCTTACCCACCATACATTTTGCCAACCCAACTTAACCCAATAGTTGTTTGAGCTTGTTTGAGTTGTGGCTTGTGTCTCCTAAGGTGTTTCGGCTACTTAGGGACAGCAACTTCAACCCGAACACGTGTATATCCATCATTCCACTTCCGCATTGCCTAGTGCAAAACCACCACCGCCTTCCGCTACCACCATTTGACATTTGTCATTTGAGATTTTGAGTTCGCGGTTTTTCTGTTTCCTAAGGTGTTTCGGCTACTTAGGGACAAGTCTCCATCATCTTGGTATCTACATCAAGAACACCGCCACTCATCATCGCAAAGGACGGTGTCCGGGAAACTGATCCACGAACACCTATGGGCCCGGCGGACCGTGGCCCCTTTCGGTTCGGCGGGGGGCGGAGGTCGCACGAAGAGCAGATCGAGGCGAAGCACACGAGCAGTTTACCCAGCTTTGGAGCTCTCCGGAGAGATAATACTCCTACTGCTGCTTGTCTGATTCTATTATGTTCTTGCTCGAGAGTGAGCTAAGTGTTTTCTGGCTTGCGAAAATGAGTCAAACCCCTTCTACGTTGCGCATGGGCCTCCTTTTATACGCTAAAGGGGTCACCGACAGGTGGCAACGTAAACAAGGGTACAAATATAAAAAGCGAGGTGGTTGGTACAGTTGCTTGTACAGTGTTTCCTACCTAACCCTGACGGCAGGGGACAAGGGCATTAAATGCCTGTCTGTGTCACCCAAACAGTGCAGGAAGGTACCGTCAGGGACGCCAACGCTCGCCACGACGGCAGTCTTGTCAGCTCCGCATGCCACCGCGCACCGCTGGCTACACAGCCTTCCGCCACGCGCGCCTGGAAAGGCCCCCAGAGCGACACGTCGGTGGACGTGCTGGAGCGTGGGTACAGAGTGGCCGCCTGCCGCGGCAAGCGCCTTGCCATGGCCGTTGTCTTGTCGGGTCCGGAAGCTTGTCACTCACCGGGCCTCGAGATGCCTTGGTTGGTCTTCCCGGCAAGCTCCTCTTGCCGGGGCCTTGTTGCCTTGCCGGGGCGCGTGGCGCGTCGCGGCAAGTTCCTTGGGATGCCTTGGTTGGCCTTCCCGGCAAGCTCCTCTTGCCGGGGCGTTGCCTCCTTGACTTGAATACTTTGTTCTTGAATGGCTCCAAAGGAAACCACGGAGGACCTTGGCGGTCGCCCGGCAAGCCTTGCCGTGGGGCGCTGCAACTGCCCGTGCACAAGTTCGGGGTACTAGGGTACCCCTACTCTAGTACACCGACAGGACCCCCGGGCCTGGGCCACACACGGTGCCGAGCGCTGTTGGGCCAGGCCCAAAACTGGGCACGGGCACACGCGGCCTGGGCCACGCCGAATCTTGCTCCGTATCCACTGCGCCCTCCCCTAACGGCACGCGTTGAATGCGGCGTCGTGGGAGAGATCGTGGGTGGTTTCTTTATTCGGAAGGGCGAAACGTCTGCCCCCTCCCTCTTTATAAGCAGAGGAAACAGGGGCAGTTCGCCCACCTCGCCGTCTCTTGCTCCGACTCCAAAAATCTCCGCCGCTCCCCCCATCTTCTCAAAGCCAAAAAAGAACAGCGCTCCGCCCCCCATTGCCACCGGCGCAACCAACGCCGCCGATCTCCCTCGCCCCCTCCGCCATGGCTCCGAAAGCCGATAAGGGGAAGGGCATGAAATCGGCCGAGGCGCAGCGGCTCGCGGCGCTGCGGAAGGAGCGGGCCCTCTTCTCCCCTCAGCTCGGCGCGAAGGAGCTGAAGGAGTACTTCTATCTCTTCTGGTCGACGGAGACGCGGGCGCATCCGCGCACGATGGTACTCTCGGCCACCGCTTCGAGATTGGCTCCGAACGGGTACCCCTTTTTCGCGCTGTTCTTCTACTGCGGGCTTTGCCCGCCCTTTTCTGATTTCTTCTGCGACATCATGAACACCTACGGGTTCCGCCTCCTTGACTTCACCCCCAACGCTGTTCTGACCATGGCAGTTTTCGCACATTTGTGCGAAAACTTTGTCGGAGTCCACCCAAATGTAGCCCTTTTCCGCCATTTCTTCATGCCTCGGGTCGAGAGAGGAGAGCCGCTTGCCGGAGGGATCACCTGGATCTCGAGAGTCGGCAAGAAGGAGGCGTATCTGGAGGGTGAGCTCCGCAGCAAGTGGGAGGAGTGGAGAGCGGAGTGGTGCTGGATCGTCGAGGAGAACCCGCAGCCGTTCACTGCCGTGCGCCAAGCCCCAATAGTATGCGGCAACGATTGGAGCAGCGTGGCCCCAGAAGACGACAGGCTGAAGATCGCCACCACCCGAATCCTTCGCCTCAGGCTTGCCGGGCTCACTGTAGGCGCTGTAGGCGCAGACTTTCTTCGCCGCCGCATCGCTCCCCTGCAGGAGAGGGGGAGACCTGCCTGGGAGTTCAAGAACTCGGCGGACATCATGAGGCTGCGCCCGGGCCTCAATTTCAACTTCACCGTCCTGGAGCTAGATGCGATGCTCCTGGAGCTGTTCAAGCGCGACCCTCAGCATCCATTTACATTGCCGCGGACTGTTGTTCCGCTGTGCAACAATTCGTCGCTTGATCGGATCCGCGCGATGATGCCATTGTGCGATTTGCACGGAATCACACCAACTTGGCAAGAACCTGCGGATGAAGTCGTACAAGCGTTCTTCGACGACTTGGTGGAAGTGCCGGTCCGCACTGATGAGCAGAAGAGCCTCACCCGCGACACCACTGATGATGAGATGCAGCGCATCGCCACCAGGTTGGAAGAGGTGGCGGCAGCAGTTGCCGCAGGCGAGTTCGGGTTCACCATGGAGGAGGCAGAGGCAGCAGAGGCGGCAAGCCTTGTCGAGTGCGCGGAGTTTGCTGGCGAGGAAGATCTTGCCGGCTCTGAAGCTGAGCCGAGCGAGCCCGGCGAGGAAGAGCCCGAACCTTCAGACAGCTTGCAGCAGGTGGAGCCCCCGGCGCCGCCAAGAAGGCGTCTCCGCAAAGCCGCAGACGTAGCGGGGCGGTAGACGGGCCAACAGCCGCCAAGCCGCGCGACGCGCTCTACCGCGGCAAGCACCGTTGCCGCGGGGGCGCCTCACGGCGCTGCGGCAACTAGCATAGGGTCTTCCCGGTCCACCACCACTGCTCCCGCCAAGCGGGCGAGGGAGCCTACTCCTCCGCCTCGCCGCACCGGAGGCGAGCCGGACTTTGATCTCTCCGCGCTCAGCTCCGACGACGAAGAAGAAGAGTAAGATCCCCCTGCCTTCCTCGTAGTTCTTCAATTCTTGCTACCTTATTGCTTTCGTCTTGTTTCTGACTTGTTTCGATCTGGATCCATTCCTTTTCAGGACGCTGGCCCAGAGAGCGGCGAAGAGAGCCAAGGCCCCAGTGATTGTCATCGAAGATGACCCCACCGTGTCAGCAGGTGGTGTGTCTGAGACCACCTTGACGGACCCGGCAGCTACTCCCTAGAGCAGCCCCCAGCGTGAGTACATGGTTTACTTCTCGCTGACAAGCGCTCATGATTGCTCTTTCTTTGCTGATATCTTGCTTGTTGATTTGTGTAGGAGCAGAACAGCCTCTCCAGGAGGGCCCGGAAGCCGCCCCCGAAGCGCCATCTGCTTCGACTACGCCACCAAGGGAGGAGCCCCCGGCAAGGGAGCGCTCTCCGGCAGGGAGAACTCCCCGGCAAGGGACAGTTCTCCGGCAAGGGACGGCACCAGTGATCCTCCGGCGGTTGAGACCACGGCCGCAGATCCTAGTACAGGTAATCTTCTTGCCTGAAAACTTCCCTTGGGTTCTTCTTCTTCTGATTTTCTTCTTACATATTTGCTTGACTTCTCTCCCTTCTTCGTTCTTCAGATCCATCTGCCGCGGAGCCAATGGAGACCGAGGACGCCGGCGAGGGAGGCGCGCGTGGCAGCAACGACGACGCCGCCGCCAACGAAGAAGGGGCCGGTGCTGATGAGCCCGCCGGCGAAGAGGCCGCCATGGCTACCGCCGCAGAAGCTGGCGAGGGGTCGGGCGATCGTACTGACGGCCCTGAGGCCGCAGGAGCGCCAGGCGCTGCGCCGACCGCTGATCCCTCCGCCGCTGCCGCGGAGCCAGGCTCCGAAGAGCCCCAGCCCGGCGCCTACTTGAAGGCCGGCGACAGTATCTTCATCAAGCTTCCCTGGGCGTCGAGCTCCAGGGCGCCGGTCGAAGGAGAAGCTTTTGACGAGGAGGTGCTCGCCTCCGCCGGGCTGTCGTTGGTCAATGCGCCAAGCAGCAGCAGTGGCGAGCCTGAGGAGGAACAGCTGCTGCGGAAGCTGCTGTCACTCTACCGCGCACGACAAGCCAAGCTGGCTTCCCGGGAAGCGCTTGTCACGAAGGCGGGAGTCGATATGGAGAAACGCGCGGAGGAGCTCCGGGGCCTCAATCAAGAAGCTCTCCGGTCCCTGGCACAGGAGCGGGAGCGACTCGCCGAGGAGCGTACAACCTTCCTTCTCGAGAAGGCCGAAGCTGGGGAGGAACAAAGGCTTGCTGCCGAGAAGCAGTCCGCGCGAGAAGGCGAGTTGGTGCAGCGGAAGGCCAACCTCGACAGCTACGAGGAGGAGCTTGCCGCGCGCGAGGAAACACTTGGCAGGGCTCTCAAGGAAGCAAGGGATGCTGCCGCAACTGCAGAGGCCGCCAAGAAAGAGCTGGAGGTGAAGGTGGCACAGCTGGAGGCCAATATCAGGAAGAGCGGCGAGGAGCTTGCCGCGCTCAAGCGTGAGCGCGAGAAGGATGCTGCCGCCCATGGTGAGCTGCAGGGTCTTCTTGCTGAGAGGAACAAGGAGCTCAGCACCGCCAAGGACTCCAACGCGGATCTCGAGTTGAAGCTGGCTACGCTGACTCAGACGCTGGACAGCGCCAAGGAGCGAGAGGTGACCTTGTCGGAGAAGGTCAAGGCCGACGAGGCGCTGTTGGCGAATGCCACTGCCACCCATGACGCCTTCAGGGAGACAGTGGAGCATTGGACAGAAGGTCTCGTGGATGCTACTGCTGCCATCGACGGGGAGTTGGCGCAGCTGGGGATAGAGGATTTTGGGTATCCCTCCGACGAGCATCTCCAACCCAGCGCCAAGCTCAGCCTGTTCTTCAAGGGCATGGCGACGTCACTCCAGCGACTCCGGGAGAGGATCCCAAAGCAGCTGGCCGATGAGTCGCGCAGGATTTGCGCGGGAGTTCTCCAGAAGGTGCTGATGAAGGTGGCGTTCCGTAATCTAGGCCTCACCCTTACCAACGTCCTCAAATCCTTGCCGCCGGATGCTGATCGGGATGCTCTCAAGGCCCTTGTCGCACCCATTGTGGACAAGGTGAACGAGATCAAGAGGGTTGAGGGCGATCGCATAGATTAGGCCGCCCATTTTTCTTTCTCCTTGTCGCTGCTAGCCATATTATAAGATCAATCTGTTAGAGCTGTGACAAGTTATTTTGTAATATAACTCTATTTCTGTTATCGATTGCTACGCTATTTCCTTTACTAGATTCCTTCCTTTGTATGTTTTTACCCTACGCTTTTAGGGAACTTGTCGGCGCAGGCACCCGAGCCGCGAGCGCTGAGTGCGGGACGTCAGTAGCCTGCTGGCGGTGCCGCTTCCGACAAGAAACCTTGTCGCGACTAGATGCAACACACTTAAGTTGTTGAGCGGACTCGAAACAAAGTAAGGGCGCAACTAGCTACGAGTTGGTTCCTCCGCGCACAGGTTTTCCATACAAAGTCCGGTCGTTCGAGGAAGATAACTTAAAAATAAAACTAATTGCTCAAACTTTGGCAACTTAGCTTTTCAGTCGTTTGCTTCCCGGCAAGGTGAAACTTCCTTAAACGACGCCTGGTCCACACCATTATCTTCTCCTTCCCCCCCGGCAAACTTGTGTGTGAGGGAACCTTCCTTTCCTTTGTTGAGAAAAAGAAAGAAGAGAAAATAAAGATATGGAGCCTTTCGGCTCGTTATTGCTTACCGGAGGTAGGTGCTGCACAAAGTGTCAGATAACACATGCTAGAAATCATATAATGCATGAAATTGACAAGATGTGCAGAGCACATTAGCTTTACTTATGCACGGGATCTGCGCCCGGCTTTGTACAAAGGATTACATGCAACATCGGCAAGACTTGTAGAAAAGGTGGTTGTCGGAACAGGTTCCGGCAACCGTGCCCTACGGGTAAAACTTACGAAGGTGCTAAATGTTCCAAGAGTTTCTCACCGGAGTGCCATCTTCGGTCTCAAGGCGGACAACGCCAGGCCTAGTGACTCGTTTCACCCGATAAGGGCCTTCCCACTTTGGCGTCAACTTGTTGGAATTCTTGGCGGATTGAACGCGCCGAAGAACAAGGTCGCCTTCCTCGAAGCTTCTGGCATTAACTTTGCAGCTATGGTAGCGGCGCAAAGCTTGCTGGTATCGAGCAGCTCGTACAGCAGCCTGAAGACGATCCTCCTCAAGGAGCAGTGCGTCATCTTGTCGCAGCTGCTCTTGCTCAAGCTCATGATAAGCGAGCACTCGAGGTGATCCGTATACGAGTGCCATGGGGAGAACTGCCTCTGCTCCATAGACTAGAGCGAAAGGTGTCTAGCCAGTGGCTCGATTTGGCGTCGTCCTGATCGACCAAAGAACCACCGGCAGCTCCTCGATCCTGTTTCTTCCGCACTTGTGCAGCCTGTCGAAAGTTCTGGTCTTGAGCCTGCGCAGCACTTCAGCATTTGCACTCTCCGCTTGACCGTTGCTTCTTGGATGAGCAATAGAAGTGAAGCAGACCTTGGCACCAAGATCTTGGACGTACTGCATGAAAGTGCGGCTCGTGAATTGTGTGCCGTTGTCGGTGATGATCCTGTTAGGGATCCCAAAACGGCAAACAATCGACCTGAAGAACTTGACTGCTGACTGTGCTATCACCTTCCTCACTGGTTCCACTTCCGACCACTTTGTGAACTTGTCGATTGCAATGTACAAGTACTCAAAGCCCCCGACATCTCGGGGAAAGGGGCCGAGGATGTCGAGCCCCCAGACCGAAAATGGCCAGGATAAAGGAATCGTCTGGAGAGCTTGAGCTGGCTGGTGTATCTGCTTGGAATGGAACTGGCACGCTTCACACTTGGTTACTTGTGCAGTTGCATCCTGGAGGGCTGTCGGCCAAAAGAAACCTTGCCGGAACACTTTGCCGGCAAGTGCTCTTGCGCCAATGTGGTGACCACATGTGCCTCCATGTATCTCTGCCAACAGCTTTTGTCCGTCTTCCCGGCAAATACACTTCAATTTCACACCGTTGAGTCTTCTTCTGTACAGTGTGTTGTCGACAAACTGGTACATACTCGACTGCCGGGCTACTTTTTCCGCTTCTTCTTGCTCTTCGGGAAGTTCTCCTGTTTGAAGGTAATGGACAATCTGCTGTGCCCATGCTGGAGCTTGCGGCTCGACAACAAGGATTAAAGGCACATCTGCTGCTGCAGGAACATCCGCTTCTACGGCGAGAACCTGTGGTTCTGCCGGAGCTTGATGTTCCCCGGCAAGCTTGCCGGAGCAAAACTTGTCGGGAGCGTCTGCTTCAACGGAACAAGCCCTAAGGCCTGCGGAGCAGACTGCTCCTCAGCATCCTTGGTGTTGATCTTGGGGACCTTCTTAGCGGCGGCTTCGGGGAGCTCTGCCGGAAAGTAGTCACCGGAAATCAACTTCCTCTTCTTGCTCTGTCCCGTTGATGGTGCTATGGATGGGTGAGTCAGCTTGAGCACAAAAATCCCTGGTTCCACAGGTAACTTTAGTGCGGCGCACTTTGACAGGCCATCAGCAATGTCATTCTGAGCTCTTGGAACATGCTCCATCTGTAGGCCGTCAAAGTGCTCTTCTAGCTTTCTTACTTCATCAACATATGCTTCCATCAATGGACTCTGATAGTTCTTGTTCACTTGGCGGACGACAAGCTGTGAGTCACCCCTGACAATGAGCTTCTTGATCCCAAGGTCTGCTGCGATCCTGAGACCGGCAAGCAATCCTTCATACTCTGCAGTATTGTTGGTTGCTTGCTCCATGGGGAAGTGCATCTGGACTACGTACTTGAGGTGCTCTCCGGTGGGTGCAACAAGCAGCACGCCCGCACCGGCGCCTTGCAGCGAGAAGGCACCATCAAATTACATCAGCCACTCTTTGCTCGCTTCCTTGACTGGGATGCTCGTCTCCGGAGTTTCTTCATCTGGCGTTAGCGTCCATTCTGCTATGAATTCTGCCAATGCTCTGCTTTGGATAGTTGAAGTACTTTCAAACTTGAGGCCAAAGCTTGATAGTTCCAGCGCCCACTCGACAATCCTGCCTGTTGCTTCTGGATTTTGCAGTATTCTCTTTAACGGAAAGCAAGTGACAACTGTGATCTCATGTGCTTGGAAGTAATGGCGCAGCTTTCTCGAGGCCATGAGAAGGCCGAAAAGCAATTTCTGCACACCGGAGTACCTTGATCTAGCCCCCTGCAGAAGGGAACTGACAAAGTAAACTAGGCGCTGCACCATTCTCTTCTGCATCTTGTCATGCTCCTGCGCAGATCCATTCTTGTCGGGACCAGAGCTTGTCGGCGAAGCCCCCTGCTTGTCACTGGATGCATCTTCCGTGGTTGCTGGCTCATCATCTGCCTCCCTCTCCGCCACTAACGCAGCACTAACCACTTGATTGGTTGCCGCTATATACAGCAGCAACTTCTCTTGTGGCTTAGGTGCGACAAGTGTTGGAGTGGAGGACAGGTATCTCTTCAAGTCCTGCAGCGCAGCCTCCGCCTCCGGAGTCCATTTCATTGGACCTGCCTTTTTCAATATTTTGAAAAATGGCAGGGCGCGCTCAGCAGATCTAGAGATAAACCTGCTGAGAGAAGCCACGCAACCGGCAAGCCTTCGTACATTCTTGACGCGCTTTGGTGCTTCGATCTGCTCAATGGCCTTGATCTTGTCGGGATTAGCTTCAATTCCCCGCTGAGACACGAAGAACCCGAGAAGCTTGCCGGAGGGTACTCCAAACACGCACTTCTCGGGGTTAAGCTTGAGGTTGATCTTGCGCAGATTTGTAAATGTTTTGTCCAAATCTTGAATCAGGGTCGCCCTGTCCTTGCTCTTGACCACTATGTCATCCATGTAGGCTTCCACATTTCTGTGCATCTGCGGCTCAAAAGCATGGTGGACTACCCTTGCAAATGTTGAACCAGCATTCTTCAAACCGAAAGGCATCCGTACGTGCCACACGGGGTGATGAATGCGGTCTTATCCTCATCCTCTTCTGCCATGAAGATCTGATGGTATCCTGAGTATGCATCAAGAAATGAAAGCAAATCACATCCGGCCGTGGAGTCAACAATCTGATCGATGCGTGGCAAGGGAAATGGTCTTTGGGACAAGCTTTATTGACATCAGTGAAGTTGATACAAAGCCTCCATTTTCTGTTAGCCTTGCGCACAACTACAGGATTGGCCAACCATGTAGGATGGAGCACTCCTATGACAAGGCCTGCTGCTTCCAACTTCTTGATTTCTTCTGCGATGAATTCTTGGCGCTCCACTGCCTGTTTCCTGACTTTTTGCTTGACGGGCCGCGCATGAGGACAGACAGCAAGGTGGTGCTCAATTACTTTCCTGGGAACACCGGGGATGTCAGACGGTTGCCATGCAAACACGTCGACATTCGCCCGCAGGAAAGCAACGAGCGCACTTTCCTATTTGGGGTCGAGAGTGGCACTGATGGTGAAGGTACCACCAGTGCCGTCCTTCTTGGCGGACACCTTCTTGGTCTCAGGTGGAGCAGCCATTGCCTTCTTACACTTGCCGGTGGAGCTCGATGGTGCGTCCTCGACGGTAGCGCAGCACTCCGAAGAGGTGCGCTTGCCGGAGTGGGCATCAAAGCTCTTGCCGGACTTGGTCTTCTTCTTCCCCCCGGGAGCTTCAGCGGCAAGTGACTTGCAATCTGTTGCGACTGTTGCTTCCCGGTAGATCTTGTCGGCGCAGATAAGGGCATCCTTCTTGTCGCCAGGGACAGAAATGAAACTTATCGGGCCTGGCATCTTCAGAACATTGTATGCATAGTGAGAGGCTGCCATGAACTTGGCAAGTGCTGGACGACCAAGGATTCCATTGTAAGGCAATGGAAAGTCAGCAACATCAAACGTAACCTTCTCGGTCCTGAAGTTCAACTCGCTGCCAAATGTTACCAGCAAGGTAATCTTTCCCTTCGGCTTGCTCCTTCCCGGGTTGATTCCTTGGAATGTGCCAGTCTCTTCGAGCTCGCTATCAGGGATCTGGAGTTTCTGGAGCACCGCGGAGGAGATCAGGTTCAAGCCGGCCCCGCCGTCAACTAGCATCTTAGTGACCTTGAGGTTGCGGATAGTTGGTTATACCAACATCGGCAAGCACCCGACCGCAGTTATGTGATCAGGGTGGTCCTCAATATCAAAGATGATAGGCATGCTAGACCATTTCAGAGGCTTGTGTGACTCAACGGGTGGTTCTGCTGCATTGACTTCCTGCACCCACTGCTTGAGCTGGCGGTGCAAAGTATGCAGAGAAGCACCACCGTCAATGCACAGGACCTCTGTGGCTTTCTGGAACTCCTGCTCATCAGTCTCCTCATCATACATGTCTTCATCGTCGTCGTCATCTTCATCCTTGTCGCGGCCGCGAGGAGGTCTATCTCCTTGCCGCTGCTTGGCCTTGCCGCGGCGTCCTCCTCGGCCGGGACGTTTCTTGCCGGATCCTCCAGCACCTTCCTGGGCTTTCTCCTTGTCGCGCCGCTCGTATTCAGCTTTCTGTTGCTCAACAAGCTGATCGACTTTCTTGCAGCTCTGGAGATCGTGGCCCTTGGTGTGGTGGATCTTGCAGTACTGCTTGTTGGTGCCGTCCTGCTTGTCGGCGACCGCCACGGCCCCTGCGGTAATCTCCTTGCCGGAGTCACCAGCTTTGGCTCTCTTGGCGCCACCACCATTTCCGGACTGCTCAACAACTAGCACCTCTTTTCCTTTCTTCCTCCTGTTGTTCCGCCGCCGGTTTTTCTTTGCCGGGGCAGCATCATCACTGTCAGATCCCCCTGCTCCTATGTTCTCTCCGGGGAGTCTCCTCCCTTCCTCAGCACGTGCACACTTGTCGGCCAGGGCATATAGCTCACTGACGTCCCTGATCTTGCACATCGCCATTTCCTCCCGCATCCTGCGGTTTCGCACGTTCTGATGGAACACGCTGATCACCGTGGCAGGGTGGACGTCTGGGATGTTGTGCTGTACACTGCTGAATCTCTGAATGTACTTGCGCAGGGGTTCTCCTTCCTTCTGGGCGAGCAGATGAAGGTCACTTTCTTGGCCATGAGGCTTGTGGCCGCCTGTGAAGGCGCCGACAAGCTGATGGCATAAATCGGTCCAAGAGGATATGGAGTTGTCCGGCAAGTGCATGAGCCAGGATCTGACATTGGGCTTGAGCACCAGCGGGAAGTAGTTGGCAAGGATCTTGTCGTCCCGTCCCCCGGCAGCCTGCACCGCAATGGTGTAGATGCTGAGGAACTCCGACGGATGCGTCTTGCCGTCGTACTTCTCCGGTACGTCTGGCTTGAAGTTCTTCGTGCTGGGCCACTGGACTTGCCGCAGCTCACGAGTGAACGCAGCGCAACCTACCGCGTACGGCAGATCGCCTGGTTCCCCTGGCGCATGCATGTCAACAGAGGGCCCAGCGCGCTTGTCGGATTGACGTCGCGCTTCTCTTCGACGCTCGATGCGAGTACGAGCGTCTTCTTGCTGTCGATCGTGAAGAGCTTGGCGCTGATCGCGACGAGCTTGTGGATCCGACGATGCGGTGGAGTGGCTGTCGATGTGGATCCGGCGAGTCGGCGATCTTGGCCTTCGGGGTGGTGATTGCATGGTTGTTGCACCCCCACCAGTTTCGTCGCCACCGGCTCGCGCCTGGCAACCCTGCCGCGGCAGCGACGCGCTCGGCTGCCGCGGAGTGTCGCCGTTGGCGTAGCCGATGAGACTCTGAATGGTGGCCCTCCATTCGTCGATCTTGTCCAACGTCGGAGGGTAATCCAGGAGAAGTTGAGCTCGCGCCATAGCTTCTGCCGGAGTGGTGGGTGGCAGTGGCGGACGGCGCGAGGAACGGGATATGCTCGAACTTCTAACTATGTTAGAAGGAGCATTATCCCGTCCGGGCGACCGTGTCTTGCTCGTGCTGGCACGTTGGCGTGCATGCTGGTCTTGAGCGCCCCGGGATCCACCAGCTTGATCTTGGCCCAACAAACGTATGGTACTGCGAGTACCATGACGCTGTCAGTCCTGCGCCTCCTGAGATGGGCGCGGAACAAGCGCGGACGTCGAAGTCTGCGCTGCCTTGCCCTTGGACCTGGCAGCGTCGTGAGTTTCCTCGTTGACGTCCGTTCTTCCGCCGGCGTCCTCCCCACCACCTGTTTGCTCCAGGGGTGGTGGAAGTGACGCGGACGGAGCTGCTGCCGCCGAAGTCTTCTTCTTCGGTGGCATGTTGATGAAGAAAACGAAGATCTAGCTCGTGTGGACGCCGGATCAGGTTCACACAACCTCGACGCCCCCTACCTGGCGCGCCAAAGATGTAGGGGAAACTGATCCACGAACACCTATGGGGCCGGTGGACCGTGGCCCCTTTCGGTTCGGCGGGGGGCGGAGGTCGCACGAAGAGCAGATCGAGGCGAAGCACACGAGCAGTTTACCCAGCTTCGGAGCTCTCCGGAGAGATAATGCTCCTACTGCTGCTTGTCTGATTCTATTATGTTCTTGCTCGAGAGTGAGCTAAGTGTTTTCTGGCTTGCGAAAATGAGTCAAACCCCTTCTACGTTGCGCATGGGCCTCCTTTTATACGCTAAAGGGGTCACCGACAGGTGGCAACGTAAACAAGGGTACAAATGTAAAAAGCGAGGTGGTTGGTACAGTTGCTTGTACAGTGTTTCCTACCTAACCCTGACGGCAGGGGACAAGGGCATTAAATGCCCATCTGTGTCACCCAAACAGTGCAGGAAGGTACCGTCAGGGACGCCACCGCTCGCCACGACGGCAGTCTTGTCAGCTCCGCATGCCACCGCGCACCGCTGGCTGCACAGCCTTCCGCCACGCGCGCCTGGAAAGGCCCCCAGAGTGACACGTTGGTGGACGTGCTGGAGCGTGGGTACAGAGTGGCCGCCTGCCGCGGCAAGCGCCTTGCCGCGGCCGTTGTCTTGTCGGGTCCGGAAGCTTGTCGCTCACCGGGCCTCGAGATGCCTTGGTTGGTCTTCCCGGCAAGCTCCTCTTGCCGGGGCCTTGTTGCCTTGCCGGGGCGCATGGCGCGTCGCGGCAAGTTCCTTGGGATGCCTTGGTTGGCCTTCCCGGCAAGCTCCTCTTGCCGAGGCCTTGCCTCCTTGACTTGAATACTTTGTTCTTGAATGGCTCCAAAGGAAACCACGGAGGACCTTGGCGGTCGCCCGGCAAGCCTTGCCGCGGGGCGCTGCAACTGCCCGTGCACAAGTTCGGGGTACTAGGGTACCCCTACTCTAGTACAGCGACAGACGGTAACCTCGACGACACCATTGTATATTCCTCTTGCCATTGCATTGTTAACCCCTAGCCCATTTTGCGTTACTTGCCTATCGAGACTAGCCATTTGAGTATTGCCGGCAATGTTACTTGTGCACATTAGTGATCATACTTCCCATTGCATACATACCATACCATTGTGGTGCATATATTGGTATCCTATCTTGTGTCACAAGTTTGTTCCCGCATATACACAATTGCTATCTTGGTTTGTGCATTGTGCAAAAGTGGCCATACAAAAAAAAGAAGAGAAATAAAGCTTTTAAGAAAAAGAGAAAGAGCAAAGAAGCTTGTAAGCAAGTGCCATAGAATCATACCACACTGCACATAAGATTGTCATATCCGATCATCTTGGATCATCTTGAGGGAAAAACCGGGAACCATACATACATAGCATACTTGGGATAGAAAGTTTATCCAATTTGCATCTTATAGGTCGTGCACAAGTGTCGTATCCGCCTATTGAGCAATCGTTCTAGAGTCTCTCTTGAGTTGTGCAAGATGAGTGTTTTCCATGGATTCCACATTTTGTGCTCATTCCTTGGTTGCACGACCCCATTTATCTATCCGTGTGTGTGTTTCCGTGTGCCATTCTTTGCTATTGGTCCATTTGTTTCACTTGCGAATTTGTGAATCTCTTTCAACATTATTGACTCTTGCTAACATTTTTGCATTAAATTTTTGTGCCACTATCCTCATCGAGCTCCACTATAAGCTTTACTTGTGTAGGTGTGAGAACCGACAAGGATTGGTACCAATAGTGCTATTTCATTGTCCGCATTTGAGTGAACTTGATTCATTGTCAACATCGGTCAAGGTACATTGGTATAAGTTCTTCTCTTTCTCCCACTCATATTTGCTCGAGTCTTGTGATGGATAGGCAAGGCATTTCCTCTCCGGTCTACGACAACAACGACGGCATGAACAACTACATCACCAAAGCGTCTATCTTCGATCTACAACGACAAGTGCAAGGCGCACAATCAAGATTGCGAGAGCGCATCGAGAACATCTCCATCGACATTCGTCACTCCGAAGCAAGGAAAAGGGAATACATCGACAAGAAACTTGCCGCAAATAAAGGGGAGCAAGATGCAAGGATGGAGGAGATTCGGACCTTGCTCAAGTCTACTTCCCCTTCATCATCTTCAAGGCGGCGACATTCAAGCCACAAGTCTTCGGAGCGCAAACAAGATGCAAGCGCAAGTCGTCCAAGTCAACATCTACATGGCGACCACCATCACATTCGTGATCAACATCGTCATGAAGGGCAAGTCACCTCCAAGCATCATGTGCACGACGACGATGAACGCCAAGGAGCTCAAGCACGACAACGACATCATCATCATGAAGATGATCCACAAGCACAAATGCACAAGTCCCAACAAGCCCTACTTCACGCCAAGTACAAGCTTCAAGAGCACAAAAGAAGACCGCGAGACAACCACCACCAATACGGTGCAACGGCTACCACCACCACTTTGGCATCTTCGCCAAGTGCTATCAAGGCATCTTCTCCTTTGGACGTACGACATCTTCGCCTACTTCCCACGAGTACGCCTACAACGACTTCATCAAGTCCAAGGCGACTACCTACGAGCGAGGGCGACACTTCCATATTTGGAAGCCCCCTAAGGAAGATGGCCGAGCATGGGAAACTCCCTTCGGTCATGGAGACGATCTACGAGGTGCCACATCATATGGGCCTCCCACACCAAGATGGTGACAAGACGGTCAAGCAAGGGCCATCCCCTTCGACCACGGCGACGAGCGCGAACCTCTTCTACAACATGAAGACGGCACCCACATTGAACTCATAATCCGAGTCAAGCTACGCGACCGCGCATGGAGACATTTGCACCTACATCTCTCCGACACCCACATATGTTGAGATGCCCCAAGTGCCATGTGAGGAGAGCCACTACAACATGAGTGTCATGAGAGACTCCACCATATGTGACATCGAGAGCATTTCCTATGAGAGGATGAGTGTGACCACCACTAGCCCCACACATGAGAGCATGCCACACATCCTATGGGAGGTTGAGCGCCATTTGAGTGACTCCACCAACCATATGAGTGAAAGCATCCTTGAGGGAGTGAGTGAGCCACAACATGTAGTGAGTGAGGTAGTTGACACAGCATGTGAGGCCACAATGATTTCTAACGACTTAACCTCTACTCCTAGTGTGTTTTCTTCTTTGGTGCTAGATCTCCTACATGACGACATGCCTATCCTCGACGAGTCCATCCCTCCAATGGGAAAACCGATGGCCATGGTGGACGATGATGCACCCCCCACATGGTTCCATCAACATGAAGATGACAACGAGACGATCTTCAACACCTCACCTACAACACATGACCGACTCTCCAATGGTAACATAGGTGATGGTACTTCTCTTGTCCCACTAGTGGACTATCTTAACATCGATTGCTCCCATGATGTTGACCCACCTATTACCATGCTTCATGCTAGTGAAACTTCTTCATGCCTTGACTTACCTATTTATGATGAATATGATGATGAGCATGTTGAGTTGCCTAGTTGTGATGCTATGCTCCATAGGATGTCATGTGAAAATTCTTTTGGTCACATCATGTTTGACAACCCATTGAACTTGTCATATGCTAGGAGTGAGATCTCCCATATTGCATCATTACAATCTCAACATAGTAACTATGCACGCCCCATTAAAAATCAATCCCATTTGCACAAATGGCATAGATGACGAGATGATGGTCATTGGCTTTTGTTTTTCATGTGATGATATTGCCATGCTTCCTTTACATGATTTGCATAATTCATCTACTAGGTCATGCTATGATCACATTGTTCCAAATATGCATTGTTTTAGATGTTGTCAATATTCTCCACGTGATGTTTCTACTCTTGCTCATGAGGAGACCCCCATAGTTTCCTCATACATATTAGGAGATCTTGATGCATTTCATACTTTGCATGATTCCCATGATAGTGTACACCATATGCATTCCATGAATAACAATGCTCTAGATATTTCTCATGATGCATTACATCCTTTGAGTCTCCATTATGCCATACATAATAACAAACCTATCATGATGGATGACATGTTTCTATATCACGCATCTCATTTATTTGAGCATTGGCTATTTTGTGCTAACCAACACATGCATGTGCGCATCATGATGGATGATGTGTACATATACCATGCACACACAATTTTTCCGTTGTCTTTGTTTTGTGTAGGTACTTATGAACACTCGTCAACCTCACAATCCCATGAGTTGACGAAACGAGCTCTTGAGAGTAACGATGACTTGGGATCCCATGGACTATCCTTACCACTGTTCCCTTCGCGCAACGACTACGCGCATCTCTTCTACTTGGCTCTCACTCGGCTATGGGCTATTTACCATTTGTCACCTTATGCTCATTTTAATGTGTTCACTTTTCATGCTATGCTTGCTCCTATGCCTTTGCCATGCCATTGTGACACTTGCTTGCATCTACCCATGATTCACCATTATGCTACTTCTATGTGTATTTGCATGCTTGGTGGAGATCCTTGTTGCTATTGCCATGTTTATCATGTGCCCCCATGCTATTGATGCTATTTTGCTCATATCTTGCCTTTATGCTTGTGAAATGTCATGTGCATTTTGTATGCCCACTATTTGCACACATGCCATGATTTCCATGATTACCTCTAGTATGTTGCATCTTCGCACTACTAGCTTGCTTGACTTGATCACTATGATTGCTTCCTTGGTTGCATCACCCTTATTCCACTCTTACTCGCTTTCTTGGGTTGATGACATATATGCTCATGCCTCTCACATGATATATCTTGTTCATTGTCGCTTGCCTCCAATAGTTTCCTCTATGCTTAATGATCGTGGAGCCTTGGACATATTACTTGTGATGCATGCTTTCTTGTTTAAGCCTATTGTCTTTGGTTGTAGTTCCATCATATGCTTTCATACCATACCACACCTTGTCCTTTCTTATGATAAGAATAATGAAAACACTTGTTGGGTATCTCACCCCTCGAATGATAGGTCTTGCACTAACCTCATTTGTTTTTCCGAGTGTTTGTCATGTTCTTTCATTTTGGAGGATTCACAAGGCGGTGCCGTTATGCGACATATTGGTTATGTGAAGGCATGCATAATGTACAACTCCAACATCCTTGGAAACTTTCTTGAGGTGAACTCCTTCCCTTTGAGCCATCCTCACATATGCATATTGGATGGGTCATTCTTTCATTGTTGTTTCCTTCTTCTTGTCTACATGATACATATATTGGATGGAGGACCAACATTGGAGATGGACCCTATGGACCTTCAAGTTGAGGAGTGCCACGACATTGAGCTATGGTACAACACCACCCATGACAAATTTGCACCCTATGCATGGATTGACACACATTATGATTGTCTTGTTGCACCTATTCCCATGTCATCCATGATATACGAGCTTGCACATTTTCTTAGCAAATTTGTTGTGATCTTTCTTGATGGCATATTCATACATCGTAATCATATTTCCTACCATCAATTGCATGATAACATAATCATATTGAGCATCCATTACCATATTCATGCTATTGATGAACCATCTCTCTGTGACATCATTTTGCACAATGGTAGAATTTGTCGCTTTGTGCACCATGCTTTTGTTCCCATGAATGCTTTACATCTCAATCCATATCATCTTGCTAAGCTTCATGTGCTTTTTCATGAACAATCTTGCCTCACGGACTCATTCTTACATGATGGACACTTTGTGTGCGCTAACCATTGTATTCCCGAGTGTTGCTTGTGTTTGCTCTTTTTGCATGTCTATCGCTCCGGCGACACCTTGGAATACTTGGATTGCACCATGTCATCAACTCCGTCCAACTACAAGTTCGTCTATGAAAACCGTTTCCATGGTGATGAGGAACACGATCCGAGGTCAGATCTTTCCCAAGGGGGGGGGAGGGAGATGATGCGGAGCATCCCACATTCATCCCCATGTACACTCCGACTACTCTCCAAACCCCAAGTGGACATATGACGAGATCTCGAATATACGCCATTGGACACAAGGTGAACTCGCTCCTCTCCGAACCGTCACTTCCACATGTGAGACATGGTTACTACCTCAAATATATGTGCTATGCATGACCAGGAACAAGGAGGAAGACCATGGACAAGACGGCAAGGACACCAAGTACAAGGACAAAGAGAAGAAGCTGCCCGAAGCTACAGCGGCCGGACGTCCGACTAGGACCGGACGTCCGACGACTCCCAGGCTCCATACGACCGACCAAGGCCGGACATCCGACGACCATCAGCCACCGGACGACCAACAACGTCCGGAAATCCGACAAATCCACACCCGAGCCAAATCGCCGGACGTTCGACAAGTACCGGACGACCGGACCCTCGCGAGCCACCGGACGTCCGGTACCCGTCGGACGACCGGCGTCTGTGCGCTGCCATGTGTTGGGATGCAGCCCATGTACCCCTTCACTTACCCCTTCGTGGACCTAGACTATATATACTCCTCCACCTCCTTCTAGTTAGGGTTAGCGTTGATTTAGCTCATTTGTGAGATAGATCCTCGCTCATCCATCGGATCTCCTCCTCGTGAGAGACCGCGGCCTCTTCGGAGAAGATCCACTTGGATTCAAGACACCTTTGCGGGAATATCCCCTCATGGATTCAAGACCTCCTCTCAGAGAAGAACGGTTCCTTTGTATCCTTACCTTTGTTGATTGTGGATCATGTGTTACTCTTTGTTCTCGGTGATCTAGCACTTGTGTGATTGATTCCTTGTCGGTTTCGTGATTCCCTCTTGTTTTCCCCGTGTTTCCCCTTTGTGCTTCCGCGTGTTCTTCTTGATTCCCCGTAGGATCCACTCCAAACGTGAAAGATCGTCCACCTAGGGTTCGGCCCTACATCAGAATAGTTATGAGATTATCTTGGCATGATCATGTATATAGGCATCACGTCCGCGACAAGTAGACCGACTCCTGCCTGCATCTACTACTATTGCTCCACACATCACCGCTATCCAGCATGCATCTAGAGTATTATGTTCATAAGAACAAAGTAACACATTAAGAAAGATGACATGATGTAGAGGGATAAACTCAAGCAATATGATATAAACCCCATCTTTTTTATCCTCGATGGCAACAATACAATACGTGCCTTGCAACCCTTTCTGTCACTGGGTAAGGACACCACAAGATTGCACCCAAAGCTAAGTACTTCTCCCATGGAAAGAAAGATCAATCTAGTAGGCCAAACCAAACTAATAATTCGAAGAGACTTGCAAAGATAACTCAATCATACATAAAAGAATTAAGAAAAGATTCAAATATTTCTCATAGATAAACTTGATCATAAACCCACAATTCATAGGATCTCGACAAACACACCAGAAAAAGAGTTTACATCGAATTGATCTCCATAAGAGAGGGGGAGAACATTGTATTGAGATCCAAAAAGAGAGAAGAATCCATCTAGCTAATAACTATGGACCCGAAGGTCTGTGGTAAATTACTCACAACTCATCGGAGGGGCTATGGTGTTGATGTAGAAGCCCTCCGTGGTTGATTCCCCCTCCGGCGGAGCGCCGGCGAAGGATGCAAGATGGGATCTCGCGGATACAGAAGGTTACGGCGGTGGAAATTGTTTTTCGTTGGCTCCCTGGATGTTTTCGGGGTACATAGGTATATATAGGAGGAAGAAGTACGTCGGTGGCCGCTCGTGGGGCCCAGGAGATAGGGGGCGCCCAGGAGGGCACGCCCTCCTATCTCCTGTCCGCCTTGATCGCTTCTTGACTTGCACTCCAAGTCCTCTGGATCACGTTTGTTCCAAAAATCACGCTCCCAAAGGTTTCATTCCGTTTGGACTTCGTTTGATATTCCTTTTCTTCGAAATACTGAAATAGGCAAAAAACAGCAATACGGGCTGGGCCTCCGGTTAGTAGGTTAGTCCAAAAAATGATATAAATATGTAAAATAAAGCTCATAAACAACCAAAAGGGGTAATATAATAGCATGTAACAATCAAAAATTATAGATACGTTGGAGACGTATCAAGCATCCCCAAGCTTAATTCCTGCTCATCCTCGAGTAGGTAAATGATAAAAACAGAATTTTTGATGTGGAATGCTAACTACCATAATTCTCAATGTAATTTTCTTTAATGTGGCCTGAATGTTCAGATTCAAATGATTCAAAATAAAAGTTCATATTGATAAAAGAAATAGTAACACTTCAAGCATACTAATCAAAGCAATCATGTCTTCTCAAAATAACATGGCTAAAGAAAGTTCATCCCTACAAAATCATATAGTTAGGCTATGCTTCATTTTCGTCACACAAAGATGTTCCCAAATTCTACACCACCGATGACAAGCCAAGCAATTGTTTTGTACTTAAATAATCTCAAACTTTTTCAACCTTCACGCAATACATGAGCGTGAGCCATGGATATATCACAATGGGTGGAATAGAATATGATAATGGGGATTGTGTGGAGAAGACAAAAAAGGAGAAAGTCTCACATTGACGAGGATAATCAACGGGCTATGGAGATGCCTATCAATTGATGTCAACATGAGGAGTAGGGATTGCCATGCAACGGATGCACTAGAGCTATAAATGAATGCTCAACAAAAGAAAACTAGTGGGTGTGCATACAACTTGCTTGCTCACGAAGACCTAGGGCATTTGAGGAAGCCCATCGTAGGAATATACAAGCCAAGTTCTATAATGAAAAATTCCCACTAGTATATGAAAGTGACAACATATGAGACTCACTGTATGGAAAACATGGTGCTACTTTGAAGCACAATATATGAGACTCACTACATGAAGAACACGGTGCTAATTTGAAGCACAAGTGTGGAAAAAGAGATAGTAACATTGCCCCTTTTATTTATTTTCTTTTTTCTCTTTTTATTTTTTATTTTTTTCTTCTTCTATTTTTCTTCTTCTTTTTTCTTTTTTTCTTTGGCCTTTACTTTTTTTCTTTGGCCTTTTTTTTATTTTTTCTTTTCTTTTTGGGCAATGCTCTAATAATGATGATCATCACACTTACATTGATTACAACATATGAATTACAACTCGAAACTAGAACAAGATATGACTCTATATGAATGCCTCCGGTGGTGTACCAGGATGGTGTAATGAATCAAGAGTGACATGTATGAAAAATTATGCATGGCGGCTTTGCCACAAATACGATATCAACTACATGATCATGCAATGGCAATATGACAAAGGTAATGTATGTCATGATGATGAACGGAACGGTGGAAAGTTGCATGGCAATATATCTCGGAATGGCTATGGAAATGCCATAATAGGTAGGTATGGTGGTTGTTTTGAGGAAGCTATAAGGAGGTTTATGTGTGATAGAGCATATCATATCACGGGGTTTGGATGCACTGGCGAAGTTTGCACCAACTCTCAAGGTGAGAAAGGGCAATGCACGGTACCGAGAGGCTAGCAATGGTGGAAAGGTAAAAGTGCGTATAATCCATGGACTCAAAATTAGTCAAAAGAACTCATATACTTATTGCAAAAATTTAGAAGTCATTAAAAACCAAGCACTACGCGCATGCTCCTAGAGGGATAGATTGGTAGGAAAAGACCATCGTTCGTCCCCGACCGCCACTCATAAGGATGCACAAGCCAGGTACACTTCATGTTTCAAATTTGTTACACAACTTTAACCATACGTGCATGCTACGGGACTTGCTAACTTCAACACAAGCATTCTTTAAATTCATAATCACCCAACTAGCATGACTTTAATGTCACTACCTCCATATCTCAAAACAATTATCAAGTATCAAATTGATCATACCATCCAATTCACTTCATATGATAGTTTTTATTATACCCAACTTGGATGTCTACCATTCTAGGACCAATTTATAACCATAGCAAATACCATGCTGTTCTAAGAGACTCTCAAAATAATATAAATGAAGCATGATAGACTAGCAATTTCTACAAAATTAAGCCACCGCCATGCTCTAAAAGATATAAGTGAAGCACTAGAGCAAAAATTATCAAGCTCAAAAGATATAAGTGAAGCACATAGCATATTCTAATAAATTATAATCAAGTAGGCTTCTCCCAAAAGGTGTGTACAGAAAGTATGATTGTGATACACTAAAAAGCAAAGATTAATATAATACACGACGCTCCAAGCAAAACACATATCATGTGGCGAATAAAAATATAGCTCCAAGTAAAGTTACCAATGAACGAAGACGAAAGAGGGGATACCTTCCCGAAGCATCCCCAAGCTTAGGCTTTTGGCTATTCTTGAATATTTTGGGGTGCCATGCGCATCCCCAAGCTTAGGCTTTTGCCACTCCTTATTCCATAGTCCATCAAATCTTTACCCAAAACTTGAAAACTTCACAACACAAAACTCAACAAGAAATCTCATAAGCTCCGTTAGTGAAACAAAACAAAACCACCACATAAGGTACTGTAATGAAATCATTATTTATTTATTTTGGTGTTAAACCTACTGTATTCCAAGTTCTCTATGGTTCATACCACTTAATACTAGCCATAGATGCATGAAAATAAGCAAACAACACATGAAAAACAGAATCTGTCAAAAACAGAACAGTCTGTAGCAATCTGTAACTAACGCAAACTTATGGAACTTTAACAATCCTACCAAAATATGAAGTCTTGGGAAATTTTTCTATTGATCAGCAGAAAAAAGAATCAACGCATAATCACGTTTCTGTGATTTAACAGAACTAATTTTGTGCGTGCAAAGTTTCTGTTTTTCAGCAGAATCAAATTAACTATCACCATAGGTTATCCTATAGGTTCTACTTGGCACAAACACTAATTAAAACATAAAAACATATCTAAATAGAAGGTAGATGCAAAATTTATTACTAAACAGAAACAAAAACAAAAACACAAATAAAATTGGGTTGCCTCCCAACTAGCGCCATCGTTTAACGCCCCTAGCTAGGCATAAAAGCGAAGATAGATCTAAGTAGTGCCATCTTTGATTTTCAGTTTTTTAGCGGAGTCATGCTTGAATCCGGGAGGTTTTTTCCGCTTCCCTCATACTCGGAAATTTTTAGATCTAAAAATAATCCAACCGCTTATTACAAAGAGTAATTAACATATTCATGCGGTGAAGATTTCCGCTAACACTTTTAAGAGGCTCAATAGACTTTTGTAAATTTTTTGTTACTTCGCAAATCTTTCCAAACACTTGTGTTTCTTCTTGGGGAGGATGTGATCCTCCCTTTTGAGGTAGTGTTCCCACTATTCCCTCTATAATTTCATGGGCAATACTGGAATCAATTTCAATAAAATTTCCCTTGGCAATGCAATCCAAGAGTTGTCTATGCCTCATATTTAACCCAACATAAAAATTGCGAAGAAGACTTCTAAAGTTCACCTCTAGGGTACATTTGCGATAAGATTCCATCATCCTATACCAAGCATCTTTTAAGTTTTCTCCTTGCCTTTGCTTGAAGTGAAGAACTTCAAACTCGGGAGACATAGGAGCGGATAAGGAACTAGACATTGCGATAAGGTAAACGATCTAACACACTAGCAAACGGAGAAAGGCAAGCGAAAAAGAGAGGAGAAGATTGGGAAAGAGAGGGCAAATAAAACGGCAAGTGTGAAGTGGGGGAGAGGAAAACGAGGGGCAAATGGCAAATAATGTAAATGCGAGGGAGATGAGTTTGTGATGGGTACTTGGTATGTCTTGACTTGAGCGAAGACCTCCCCAGCAGCGGCGCCAGAAATCCTTCTTGCTACATCTTGAGCTTGCGCTGGTTTTCCTTGAAGAGGAAAGGGTGATGCAGCAATAGTAGCGTAAGTATTTCCCTCAGTTTTTGAGAACCAAGGTATCAATCCAGTAGGAGGCTCCTCAAAAGTTCCACGCACCTACACAAACAAACAAAGAACTCGCAACCAACGCAATAAAGGGGTTGTCAATCCCTTCACGGCCACTTGCGAAAGTGAGATCTGATAGAGATAGTATGATAAGATAAATATATTTTTGGTATTTTATAATATAGATGCAAAAAGTAAAGATGCAAATAAAAGTAGATTGAAAGCTTATATGATAAAAGATAGACCCGGGGGCCATAGGTTTCACTAGTGGCTTCTCTCAAGATAGCATAAGTATTACGGTGGGTGAACAAATTACTATCGAGCAATTGATAGAAAAGCGAATAATTATGAGATTATCTAGGCATGACCATCTATATAGGCATCACGTCTGCAACAAGTAGACCGACTCCTGCCTGCATCTACTACCATTACTCCACACATCGACCGCTATCCAGCATGCATCTAGAGTAATAAGTTCATAAGAACAGAGTAACGCATTAAGAAAGATGACATGCTGTAAGGGATAAACTCAAGTAATATGATATAAACCCCATCTTTTTATCCTCGATGGCAACAATACAATACGTGCCTTGCAACCCTTTCTGTCACTGGGTAAGGACACCGCAAGATTGAACCCAAAGCTAAGCACTTCTCCCATGGCAAGAAAGATCAATCTAGTATGCCAAACCAAACTGATAATTCAAAGAGACTTGCAAAGATAACTCAATCATACATAAAAGAATTCAGAGAAGATTCAAATATTTCTCATAGATAAACTTGATCATAAATCCACAATTCATCGGATCTCGACAAACACACCGCAAAAACAGTTTACATCGAATAGATCTCCACAAGAGAGGGGGAGAACATTGTATTGAGATCCAAAAAGAGAGAAGAAGCCATCTAGCTAATAACTATGGACCCGAAGGTCTGTGGTAAACTACTCACAACTCATCGGAGGGGCTATGGTGTTGATGTAGATGCCCTCCGTGGTCGATTCCCCCTCTGGCGGAGCACCGACGAAGGATCCATGATGGGATCTCGCGGATACAGAAGGTTACGGCGGTGGAAATTGTTTTTCATTGGCTCCCTGGATGTTTTCGGGGTACGTAGGTATATATAGGAGGAAGAAGTACGTCGGTGGCCGCTCGTGGGGCCCAGGAGACAGGGAGCGCGGCCAGGAGGGGTGGGCGCGCCCTCCTATCTCCTGCCCGCCTCGATTGCTTCTTGACTTGCACTCCAAGTCGTGTGGATCACGTTCGTTCCAAAAATCACGCTCCCGAAGGTTTCATTCCGTTTGGACTCCATTTGATATTCCTTTTCTTCGAAATACTAAAATAGGCAAAAAAAAAACAGCAATACGGGCTGGGCCTCTGGTTAGTAGGTTAGTCCCAAAAATGATATAAATATGTAAAATAAAGCTCATAAACATTCAAAAGGGGTAATATAATAGAATGGAACAATCAAAAATTATAGATACGTTTGAAACGTATAAAGTTACTCGCAGCAAGGTTATCAAGTTTTGAAAAGTTCAGTGGAGCCACCATACCGAGTAGGAAGCCACCTAGGAGCGAGAAGAAGATCTCCGCAAGGACCACCCAAACCTTTTTGCTAACCAAGCCGAATCTCGAGGGCGAGATTCATCTTAAGGGGGGTAGGTTTGTAACATCCCAATTTTCAATTTGGATGTTATACATAGATCATCATATGCATATCATATTTATTCTTGCATTTTGTTGTGATCCTAGAAATCTTAAGCAACTCAACGACCCAAGGAGAGAGTTGGAGGTTTCATAAAATTCCTATTTGAAGAAAGGATCAATTTGATTTTATTACTTTTCTCTTCAATTATTTCCAATATTAAAAATATATGAGAGAAGATAAAATGACTTCAACCTAAGAGAAATATTGGAGAAAGAATTTTAAAATCAAATTATTTATTTATTGGTATCTTATTTGCTATTTTGTTTGAATTAGAAAAATATTGCATTTTTGAAAATTGCGGCTTAGTCCAGAAAAATATTCATCTTGTCCTAAATATTAGGTTTGGACGGTGGAAATTGTTTCTGGAATTTTTAGAATTTTTATTATTTATTTAGGATTTTTCCTTCGCGGCGAAATTGTTTTAAAAAAAGATTCTTCTTGGACCGAATTGGGCCGAATGCCCAGCCGGCCCGTTGCGCCGCCGCCTCACCCTCCCGTGCGGGAACCGGACTCGCCGGAGTCCGGATCCGTGCCGCTGTCGTCGGTTGACTTGGACTCCAAGTCGAGCAGAGCCGCCCCTCCCGGCGGCCTTTATAAGCACGTCGCCCCCGCCGCCTCTCCTCCACCCCGCCCCGCATCGCCCCGCCTCCACCGCAGCAGCCGTAGCTCGCGCCTTCGCCGCCTCACCGCGCCGCCGCGCGCCGCCACCCACAGCCCCGCGCCGCCGTCCCACGCCGCCCCACCATAGACCCGCGCCGCACACCGGCCCCGGAGCCGCCGCCGTTCTGATCTACCTCGCTGCCGCCGGTTTTTCTTGAAAATCGATAAGAACTGTTTGTTCTTCGTATAGTTTTATTTCCGGTTTTTTATTATACAGTTTAGATCGGTTAAGATTCGTTTTGCTTAGTTAACGAACGTTCGTTTGGTCGTTTTAACGGATGGTTTTCATCGTATAAGTTCTGGCGAATGTTCGCACCGTAGTCTTTTTATTTTTAGTTTATTTTTGGTCAGGGACCTATCCGTGAATAGTTTTCTCACGATTTAGCCCTTGATCTTAAAACTAGCATAACTTTTTACTCATTAATCCAAATTAGATGAAACCAGCGCCTAAATCTTCGTATGGTTCTGTTCTTTCTAGTTAACCAACTTGCACATGATTTTGGTACTGTAAAATTTGAGTTTAGTTCATATTAGTAAATGATTTTATTTCGTTCGTATTTGGAGTTTCGTTTCTCCGTTTGAGTTGAATCTTTTTGCAAATCATAGCTAATCACATGTACCTACTGTTAAGATCTAATATACATGATAATAATCCTGTCAGGTTTTACTTTTGTTAGATTAAGCCTTTTGGTTTTTTCGTGTTTGATTTGGATCTTTTTGTCGGTTTTCCCATTGTTTCGTTTGAGTGAAGTCTTATGTATGCTACTGTTTTGTCTATGCTAGATTACCCGGAGTGTGAAGCTTGTTACTACGAATCTCTAGAGTTTGCAGATCGTCAGCAAGGCAAGTTACACTTTGATCATACTCTGTTGTACCCAATTTTTACTATGCATTAGTATTACTCCTCAAACAATTGCATGAGTAGGATTGGGAACATGTGGTTTGGTTGTAGTACTTGAGGTAGGAACCTAATACCTTTTGATCACCCCGGGGATATACATTATGCTTATTATTGCTTCTCCATGCTCGTAGACGAGGATTGGATCATGATTCACACATGGAAGTTTGAGAGTTATTTAATCATGGATAACATTAAGGTGGCAACTTTAATATACATCTGGGGGGATTGGTTGAGGCACTTGGGGAACCCAGTGTTGCCTATTTCAGGAAATACCGGAGTACCCGTGTGATTTTCCTATTGTTCGCCACCCAGGCTCAAAGGGATCAAAAGATTATTCATGCTACAAACTTCCTTGTGCAGCCACAAGCCATTATGGGCTTTGGCATAGTTGAGTAAGTTGCGTGAGCTCTTGAAGAGGTGGACTAGCAGATGTAGGGGAAAGTAGGTGTACTGGTCCGCCCGGAATAGAGAGTTAATGCTTCAGAAATACTATGTCTCGATCATCCAATCATGGATGCAGCCGAGTATTGTGGGGAAAAGTGCGCAAACCTCTGCAGAGTGTACAAACTAATCATGGTTAGCCGTGTCCCCAGTTATGGACATCTTGAGTATCTAGTACTTGAATCTATTGATGTCATCCCATCACTTTATTTAATGAATTTGTTGGGTTAATGATGATACTGTTAATTGGGATTTGAGTTGGGGTTACCTTCTCATATACTGGGCAACTTGGGAGAAGTTAAATAAATTTATTCCTTTGTTGTAGGGAAAATTAGCTTTATGTAAAATCATAAACTTACAGCTTTCACCAGCCAAATATTGCATGTAGATATAGTTTTTGCATTTCATTGCTTTACAGTGTAACTCTGCCAGCATATTCAATGTGCTGACCTACATGACTGCAATGTCTCATGTTCCAGACTACTCAGATGATGAATAAGGTGCGATAGGTCATTGTTTTTCACTCAGCTATGCCGTTGGAGTTGATGGACTCATTTACCTTCGAAGCTTCTGCAATTATTTAGTTTAGATGGACTTCAGCCATGTTATATTTTTGTGTAATCATACTCTTTATGAGGACTCGATGTAATAAGTGTGTGATTGAACTCTGTTATAATTCCTCGAGTACTGTGCGTGTCAACATTACCGATCCAGGGATGACACTGATGCACAGAGACTTTACCGTTTGAGGTCTGGTCGCTACAATGATATGATGATACCAAGATAAGGTATGTATGCAATGGTAGGTTTGTATCAATGATCACTAAAGTGTACAAGTAGCATGGACTAACAATACTTAAATGGCAGTCTCGGTAGGAAAGTGACGCAAAATGGGTTAGGGGTTAACAAAGCAATGGCAAGAAATAATGTACAATGATGGGATACCATGATACCAAGATGATATAGAGGTTACCGTTATTGCTTACGGTTAGGTTGTTAAAAAGGCGAAGGTGGCCGATGTCAAATCCTTGTTGAAGTTGGGTGGCGGTGTTGACGATGTTGAACCATTCCTAGTTAGCCGAAACACCCTAGGAAACGGAAAACCGCAAACACAAAATCTCCAAAGGAAAATGTCAAATGGTGGTAGCGAAATGTGGTGCTGGTTCTGGAGTTGGAAATGCAGAAGTGGTGGTGGTGGTTGATGAAGAAGTAATCGTCCCTAAGTAGCCGAAACACCTTAGGAGAATCAAGTCACCACTCAAGCAACCACAAATGCTATATGGATCAAAATGGGTTAGGTTGGGGAAAGCTATGGTGGTTTTGCGGATGATATGGTGGATGACCTAGGCAAAAATGCCAATGTTTTGATGGAGTCAAATGATGTTGCAACCTGTCTAGATGTATGGGGGATGTCAATAGCTACTCAGCAAGCTAAAGAACGTCAAAATTAGACTTCGGGAGTGAAAGTTATGGCCGAAACGGTGCTGTTGTTGGGCTGATTATGGGGGGTCGGAGGTACGGGGTGCGGGTGCCCGGGGTGGTCAGCAGGGTTGGGCGACATTTTCCCGGGGGTGCAGGCACCCGGGGGTTTGGGGTGCGGGCACCCGATGGTGGCTGAAATTGGGCGAAAATTGTGGAAAATGGATGAAATTGGTGGATTTCGAGGTGGGAAAGGTGGGGATGGATGGGGGAAGGCTAGATCCACTTGCCAAACAACAAATCCATGGACCAAAACAACAAAATCTCACAAGAACCAACAAATTGCAAGAATTTTTTTGGGGCTATTTTCAAATTGGGACCAAAAAGCAACGAAATTAGGCTAGCAAATGGGGGGTAGGGACTCCAAGATGTGAATCAACCTTGCTCATGATACCAAGATGTGGTAGGGTGATACCCTAGAGGGGATGTTTTCACACTTGGAGGGGGGAAAGAGGAAGAACACACAATAACACAAGGAGGAAATTACTCAAACAAACCCAAATGACACATCCACTAGAGTAGCATACATGAGATCCACAAGCATACAAGAACTCAAGGAAATTGGTACTAGAGTAAAGTTCTTCCCACTCTAGGAGACGAGGTCTTGATGTTGATCTTCTCCAAGAGGAGGTCTTGTGTCGGCGCAACAAACCCCAGGTTTGTTGCCCTGACTGTGGACATGCACGGGATCAAGGTTGAAGCACCAACCCAAGAAAGAGTACGAGAAACCAAGAGATTCAAAGAATGAATAAGCAGATCAGAGGGACCAAGACCAAGCCAGAGAAGAAGGATATCGTCAAGAGAGAGGCCTCCTTTGACGGGCAGGCAAGCACGGCAAGGGGCGAGGCCACCTCCAGAAGAAGATGACCAAGGCATCTCGGCAGGGTCTGCTGGGGCTTGCGGAGGCTAAAACACCTCACCAAGCACTCCACCACGACTCATGTTGTTGATCAGTGCGGTGTCAAGCCGTAGAGTGATTAAGTGGCAGCCATTCGCCACATGGCAGCCCTTTCTACCAGAGAACGCACAGATAACACCCGTCCTATGACGTGTCAGACAAGCAAGCGCGGAGCTGGCAAGATAGCCCGGCAAGCCTTGTCGGGCAACCAACAACATGACTTTAAGCGGTGCATTAAATGCGCCCTGTCAGCCTGCAGAGTTAGGTATGATAGCACTATTTTCTATCTTATCATTGTCTAAGGATTGATTTGCCACTATGGTGACCCCTTAACCTATAAAAGGAGAACCATGGCAACGAATCGAGAGGTTAGAAGCTTGGATAACTCACACCCCATACGCGCATAGTCGCTGCCGCCCTGAGGCAACCCTTGCCGGGCAAGTGTACCATGCTCCACCACCACATTTCCACCATCAATCCACCAAACCAGGAGTAGGGTTTTACGCCTCGCGGCGGACCGAACCTGGGTAAAACTGCCCATGTGATCTCTGCTGTGGTGCCCCATGTTGGTCTGCTCTTTGTGCAACACGACGCCCCCCTGTCGAGCTAGTAAGGGGCCATCCTGGTCCCATAGGTGGCCGTGGTTTCCCGCGACATATTTGGTGCGCCAGGTAGGGGGAACGCTTGCGCGAACCTGCAGACATGAGCAACGCGTCACCTCCATCGCCATCTGCATCTTCGACGGCGCCATCGACCATGGCGCCCAAGAAGAAGCCCGCTCCTTCGGCTCATCCATCCACCTCAAAGGCTCCGCCGCCCGCAGCCTCCAACGCCGCGGGAGCCGCGGAGCCGCAGGAGGGCGAAGACGCAGTTGTGGATGTGGTCGGAGCACACGACACCGCCACCACTTCCCCCGCGGACGACGCAGGAGCAGAAGGCACCGAAAGAGAGCAACACCAGCAACACCTTGACGGCCACACCTGTCAGGACCCCGATCCTAAGTCACACTGATCTAGCATGTAACACATCATATCACTTTGCGGCCTCACGCACGGTATTCCCATGGGTGCCACCTTACCTGGCCCGAGACCGTTTGCGCCTTTTGGCTCACGTATATGATAGTGCCGCTAGCATCCATATGACAAAGAACCCGGGCTGACATGGATAGTCGTGAACCCAAAGTGGCACTAACTTACAGGGACAGGCATACATGACCCAACAATGAACGTGTCGTTCATTAATGAGTGAATCCGGGCTGTAGCAACTAGGCTAGCAGGACTCCGGTAAACCGGGCTGTAGCAGGCTAACAGGACTCCGGTAGACACCGCGTGACATTTCCCCGAAGGGACAGACACATGAACGAAGAAGGACACATGTCGGCCAGCCTAAGTGTTCCGGAGCAGTAGCAAGCTACCATGGCTCAGTGGAAGCACTAGGAGACATTTCCCAGTAAGAGAGGCTACCAAGGATAAACAACTAGGTTGTCAGATCCCACACATACCAAGCATTTCAATAACATACACATAATATGCTCGATATGTGCAAATACAACATGGCATCACAACATGACTCTACGACTCAAGTATGTTATTCAATAGGCTTCGAGGAGTGAGATATTACAAACATGGGTCTCACGACCCACCATTCAGAGCACACAAGTCAAGCACAAGCGAAAGCTTAACATGTCTGAGTACAGACATCTAGAAATGAAAAAGGCTGAGAAGCCTGACTATCTACCAGATCCTGCCGAGGGCACAAGATCGTAGTTGAGGTAACAAGCTAAATGTCGAAGTCCACGTGGAACTACTAGCGAGACTGAAGTCTCTCTGCAAAAGCATAAATTAAGCAACGTGAGTACAAATGTACCCAGCAAGTCTTACATCATAACTAACTACATATGCACCACTATCAACAAAGGGGTGGTGGGGTTTAACTGCAGCAAGCTAGCTTTGACTCGGTGGCTATCCTGAACTACGACTGCAAGTAACTCTTTTGAGGTGGTGCACACGAGTCCACATATTCACCATATCAATACACCACTATGGATCCGCTCCCGTCTCCCAACGAGAACGCCATCAATAGCACTCACGCTTATCTTGCGCATTTTAGAGTATCCACTTTCACTTGTCCATGAACTATACAGGCAACCCAGAAGTCCTTTACCACGGACACGGCTATTCGAATAGATCATATTAACCCTGCAGGGGTGTACGTCTTCACACACGCTCTCACCACTTACCGTCGTTTACACGACATGTACTCGGCAACCTTCAAGCATAAGCCCAGCGAGGGTGTCGGCCACGACCTGACTAACCACTCTCGTCCAGGTTTATCGCCTATTCGGGTTCCATCAGCAAGGAGATCCGGCCGGGGTGTCGCTCACGGCCCCAAACGATGTGAGCAGGGTTCCCAAGCACACCATCCGGGTGCCACTTGGTACACCGTGCCACTGTGCCTAGTCCGTCCCAAGCCCACCCGTACCGGGTGCCACTTGGTAGACTACTAACACTACCTACAAACACCAAAAACTAGTTGCAACTCCTGGACAGAGATCAGGTTGATTAATAAGTCGAGAGGGGCACTTAAGCATTCCAATGCGTGGTAGTAGCTGTTCATGGATCAAAAACACAGAACTCAGTTCCTGAGGACGGCTGCAATGATACAACCCACCATGTACTCCTACATGGCCTCTCACCGCTACCTTTACCAAATCGCATTCACACACTTAGACCACACACAGTAGGACATGTTCACACACCTCCAATTCATCCCCGGTGAATCAGACCTGACTCAACTCTAAGCAGTAGCAGGCATGACAAACAAGCATGAATGAGTAGGCACATCAGGGCTCAAACAACTCCTACTCATGCTAGTGGGTTTCATCTATTTACTGTGGCAATGACAGGTCATGCAGAGGAAAGGGGTTCAACTACCGCAGCATGTAACAGTTGAATCATTGTTGTCCTAATGCAGTAAAAGAGAGCAGGAGCGAGAGAGTGGATTGTATCAGAATGAACAAGGGGTTTTTTCTTGCCTGGCACTTCTGAAGATAATATAGTTCTTCATTGGTGTCATCGATCACATCGTCGAAGCAACGTCTACTGAGAGGGGACAATCACCGGCAAACAAGGAGGAACACAATCAATGCAATGCACAATATGATGCATGAATGTGACATGGCAATATGATGTGGTTTAAGCTAATGCAACTAGCAACAAGTTAAATGGAGTTGGTTTGAATCCAAGATTGAAATTCAAACTCCATATGTGAGGGTTTAAATGCCATTTATATGATTTGTGCTAAACAGCAGCTATAAGTTGTTCTAATATCCATGAAAATGGGACAGATGGATAGATTGGATTTTTCTGATCATTTTTCATATATAATTTGTTTCATTTGGAGTTACGGTTGATTTTATATGATTTTTAAGAAGTTTTGGATATTTTTTGAAATAAATAAATCATTTTAGATTTATTTAAAATCCAGAAAACAGATTACTGCGCCAGCATGACGTCGTTGTGACGTCAGCATGTCAACAGACCGGGTCCAGGTCAAACCTGACGTGTGGGGTCCTGATGTAGGGTAGAACCCTAGGAAGGATCTTTTCACACTTGGAGGGGGGAAATGGAGAGGAATCACAAGAACACAAAGAGATAATCACTCTAACAATTCCCAATTACACATCTACTAGAGTAACAACACAAGATCCATAAGTCTCAAACACAATCAAAGGAAAGATACAATGGCAAAGTTCATCCCAAATCCAAAGGAAGAGGGGTCTTGGTGGTAGTCTTCTCCCAATGGAGGTCTTGAAATCCTCAAGGATTCTTCCCTAATGGGGTCTTGATCCTCAAAGAGGGAAGGTAATGGAGCAAAGCTCACCAAGATATCATCCAATACTTTGCTAACCCTAAACATGGCCCTAGGTACGAATTATATAGGCTTGGGTCAAAGGAGACGAAGGGGAGTCGGAGATCCAATCTCAGCCGGCCATCCTGGGAGGCCCGTGCGCACGGGGTAAGTTGGGCCCATGCACACGGGGGTCCCGTGGGCACGGTACAGGCCCGTGCGCATGGGGTGCTCCAGCGCCGGGTTCCTGTGTAGCCCGTGGGCATGGGGTCTCTAGGGCCCGTGCGCACGGGGTCACCTGGGACATGCTGTTTTGCGGCTGCTGCACTCCTTTTTGATCCTTATGGCCTTGGGGTGGTTCTCCTTCTCCTTGGGGATGCTCCTGAGCTCCTTGGTGATGTTCCACTTCATACCTAAGGATGCATAGCATATTTTGGTGAGGTAGTATAAATGTTCTGTTTGTGTCCATATGCAAGTCTAGTAGGAAGGAGTTCACCTCGGTTTCCAAAGCACGTGCTCTAGCTCTTGTCATGGGTCCTTGTGGGGGTGGATGTGTTGATGTAGAGTCCATGGGGATGATGGAAGGATGCTCCGCATCATCTCCCCTCCCTTCAAAAGGATCCGACCTCGGATCAAGATCTTCATCACCATGGAAAGGCAAGAGGTCTTTGACGTTGAAGATGTCGCTCACGTCGTACTTGTCTCATGGGAGTTCAATCTTGTAGGCGTTGTTGTTGTAGCATGCGAGCACCTTGAATGGTCCATCGGCTCGAGGTAGTAGTTTGGAGTTGCGTTCGTTGGGGAAGTGGTCCTTGCGAAGGTGTAGCCACACGAGATCACCTATGTTGAATATCATGGGTTGTATGTTGACGTTGAGCTTGGTTGCTAGTCGATGTACGTGGCGCTCGATGATGTTTCTTGTATCTTCATGCATCTTCTTGATGTAGCTTGCTCATTCACTCGCATCCATGTTGGTGCGCTCTTGTAGAGGGAGAGGTAGGATGTCCAATGGGGACAACGGGTTGAAGCCGTAGACGACCTCGAAGGGGGACTTGCCGGTAGTCGAATGTCTTGTGCGGTTGTAGGCGTACTCGGCGATGGGTAGACACGCCTCCCACTCCTTGATGTTCTTCTTGATCAACACGCGAAGTAGAGTGGATAGTGTCCGGTTTGTCACCTCCGTTCGGCCGTCGGTTTGAGGATGGTATGCGGATGAGAACAAGAGCTTGCTTCCGAGGTTGGCGCATAGAGCTTGAAATTCCTGCAAAAGAGATTGAAACACCAAAGGTAGCTCGTGAGTGGTGTTAGTTTTTGGTTCTCCATCCTTGCACACAAGGACAAAGTGCATCACGCTCGATGGGTTCTCACACACTTCTCTCATCTCACTTTTTGTGGCAAATAGTATGAGGTTTTTCTCTCCAGGCGAAGAGGCGCTCAAGTTTGGCTTGTTGCTCTCACTCATGTTTTGGTGGATCACTTTCTCACTCTTCTCTCTATGGTGGTTGGCTTGCTTTTCGGCTATCACTTGATTAGGAGACATAAGTCGTAGCACATATTCTTTTCCTTTCATCTGGAAGCTATAGTTATTGGTACGCCCATTGTGGACGACACCACGGTCGAATTGCCATGGTCTACCAAGAAGGAGGTGGCAAACAGTCATTGGGACCACATCACATTCCAAAGTGTCTTCATATGCACGAATTTTGAAGGATACTTGGACCGTATGCTCAACTCGTATATTGCCGGAGTCACTAAGCCATTGAACCTTGTAGGGGTGTGGGTGCTTCCTCTTGACCAATTGAAGCTTGGAGCATAGTTCTTCGCTTGCCAAGTTGTGGCAAATACCTCCATCGATGATGACCTTGACGGAACTTCCATTGATGCCTGCCTTGGTGTGGAAGATATGGCATCGTTGGTCTTCTTCTTGTTGATGTTGAAGTGTCAAGACCTTGGAGACAACGAGAGCGAGGCTCGTATCTTCATCACAAAAGACTTGATCATCTTCATCCTCGTTCACGCGCCGGTTCATGGCCACTTGCTCAATAGCTTCTATTTCATCTTCACCCATTGAGTCGTAGGTGCCATCATCGTAGAGGATCATGGTGCGCTTGTTGACGCATTGTAAGGACTTGTGGCCTCGGCCGCCACATGTGAAGCACTTGAGTGAACTTGTCTTGACGGTCTCATCGGTCGGAGTTGAGGAAGAAGCACGGGGCTTGTAGTTGCTTGTAGTAGGAGGAAGACGACTTGAACTTGACGAAGGATTCTTGTATGATGTCTTGTCATCGTTGCTTGGAGAAGGCTTGGTTGACGTAGATGTTGGAGGAGTTGTTGAAGCTTGATTGTTGGAGAAGCCGTATGTCTTGGAGGAGTACTTGAAGTCATCTTGTACTTGACGTTCCGCCTTGGTCGCTTGATGTACTAGCTCGATGAGGTTGGAGTAGGGTTGGAAGTCGGCGATCTTCTTGATGGGGTGATTGAGTCCATTCAAGAATCGTGCCATTGTTTGCTCATCATCTTCCTTGACATTGGCTCGAATCATGGCTATTTCCATTTCCTTGTAGTATTCTTCAACACTCTTTGTTCCTTGCTTGAGGACTTGTAGCTTCTTGAAGAGATCACAGTTGTAACAGGTGGGCACAAATCGTGCTCTCATGACATCCTTCATTTGATCCCAAGTGGTGATTGGAGGGTCACCTCTTGCTTCTCGGCGCTCAAGGACTTGTTCCCACCATATGAGCACATAGTCTTAGAACTCAAGTGATGCCATTGCGATCTTCTTCTCTTCCTCATAGTTGTGCAAACGAAAGATTTTGTCGACCTTGAATACCCATGAGAGATATTCTTCCGGATCATTGCTTCCATTGAACTTGGGCATGGTGAATTTGAGTTTTCCATATCGTTACTCTTCATATTGATAGCGGTTGCGGTAGTGCTCTTGCCTTGGAAAGTCCTCGAATGCTCGTTCCTCACGATGTCGCTCTTGGTGTTGAGGAGGGTCTTGGAGCACTTGTTCCGCTTGGTGTCGCTCTTGTTGCACTTGAGGTTGAGGTGGAGCTTGACGAACTTGGGGAGGAGCTTGAGGAACTTGACGGTGCACACGTGGTTGATAGTTCCTCTCTTGTATTTCTTCTCGAAGGGCTTCCTCTTGATTCCGCCATTCGTGATTGCGGTTGGCGATGGCTCGACTTGATTCTTGAAGGGCACGTTCCGCCTCAATACCTTGTGCTTCTCGTTGTTGTTGTTGAAGACATTGAGCCTCGGCGTCTTGTTTCTCTTGGTGTAGACGCGCTCGTTCTTCTTCTTCTTGACGATGAAGACGTTGTCGTTCTTGAGCTTGAGGAAAAGCGACTTGATTTGCTTGAGGACGAGGGACTTGTTCATCAACTTGCTCTTGGGAATGCTTGACGTGTCGTGGATCTCGAGATGCATGACGGTCTTGACGCGTGGCTCGTCGAAGAATGGTCGATGATGGTGTACTTGAGCCGGAGGAGGTGTCGTCGGAGTGTCGACTTGAATGGCTCCGTCTTGAGTAGGAAGAAGTTGAAGAATGCCGGTTGACCAACAAAGCTCGGACCTCGTCCATTCTTGCATCGTTCTCTTGCTTGTGCGCGTCGAGCTTGTTGTCGAAGTAGTCGCGTGTTCGTTGCTCGGAGAGTCGTAAGTCGGTGGCGAGGTTGTCGATGCGGTCGTTCATTGCTTGTTGCTCTTGATGGAGCGCTTGTTGTGAACCAAAGAGGTGGCTCTTGGTGACGAAGGATGACATGTCATCGTCTTGCTCGATGAGGAGTGGGTTGGTAGAGGAGCTTGGCCTATCCATCATAAGGAAGTGGTGGTGAGTAGGAAAATGAGAGAACTAAACCAAAGTTACCTTTTCCGAAGATTGTGGATGTAACAAGTACGATCCCACGTGATGTTACAACAGGGGAATTGGTACCGGGAATTGTTTCTCACACCTACAAGTAAATGGTCTATGGAGGAGCTTGGTTAGGAAAGACACAAATAATTCAAGCAAATGTTAGTCGAGATGTCGATAAAGTTGAGAAGATTCACAAATGGCAAATAAGACAAATAGATCAACCTCCCAATATAACACGAGGGACACACACACGTTAGATAAATGGGATCTGGACAACCAAGGAATGAGCTCGAAGATATCGAAACACGGGAAAAGCTCTTGTCGTACGGATACTAGAGAGACGCTAGCTCGATTGCACTAATGGGCTAGATACGCTAGTGCACCAACCTAATAGAGAATCTACTCGTCTCACTATCCCAAGTATGCATATGTATGTGGTGACCAAGATGATTCACAAATGCGAAGGCTCGATGCTATTGCTTATAAGCTCTTTGCTTCTCTTCTCTTTTGCTTAAAAGCTTTTTATCTCCTCTTTTTTTTCACTATGCCACGATGCTTGCTATGCGAGCCACACAACGAGATAACAAGTAGTAGATGCACAGGATGGACGGAACACTAAATGGTGCACTAAGACGTGGCCCGGCGATACTCAACAAGCTAGTCTCGATGGGTAAGCTATGCAAAATGGCTCAAAGCTATCAAGTTAATGGCAAGGGAGTACAAAGTGCCGTCGAGGTTACCGTCCTTGCTTACGGTCGAAGATGATCTTGTCGAAGTCAAAGTGTTGTCTGAGTCGATGATTGGTGGCGATGATGTTACCAAGTTGCGCCTAAGTAGCCGAAACACCTTAGGACACAAGAGAAATCGCAACCGAACACTCAACAAACACGTGGAATGGTGCGGAAGAACACGAGGGATGGTGGTGAAACAAAAATAAGAAAAACAGAGAATGGCCGAAAGTTTCTGGATGGCCCGTGCGCACGGGGTAAGTGAGGCCCGTGTGCACGGGGTCCCGTGTGCACGGGGTCTCCCGAGAGCGAATGAACTTCTATGATTTCGTGGAGATTGTGAGTTTTTGGCCAAATTCCAGTGGGGGATGGGTGGGGATGATGGTGGCGGGGTAGATCCACTTGTCAAACACCAAATTCGTGGATCAAATCAACCAAATCTCACAAGATCATCAAATTGCAAGAAAATTTTTTGGGGCTATTTTTGGTGGGGATTTTCGGATTAGGATGAAAAACAACAAAATCAAGCTAGAAAGTGGAAGGTAGGGACTCCAAGATGTGAATCAACGTGGCTCATGATACCATATGATGTAGGGTAGAACCCTAGGAAGGATCTTTTCACACTTGGAGGGGAAAATGGAGAGAAATCACAAGAACACAAAGAGACAATCACTCCAACAATTCCCAATTACACATCCACTAGAGTAACAACACAAGATCCACAAGTCTCAAACACAATCAAAGGAAAGATACAATGGCAAAGTTCATCCCAAATCCAAAGGAAGAGGGGTCTTGGTGGTAGTCTTGTCCCAATGGAGGTCTTGATATCCTCAAGGATTCTTCACTAATGGGGTCTTGATCCTCAAAGAGGGAAGGTAATGGAGCAAAGCTCACCAAGATATCATCCAATACTTTGATAACCCTAAACATGGCCCTAGGTACGAGTTATATAGGCTTGGGGTCGAAGGAGACGAAGGGGAGTCGGAGATCCAATCTCAGCCGGCCATCCTGGGAGGCCCGTGGGCACGGTACAGGTCCGTGCGCATGGGGTGCTCCAGCGCCGGGTTCCTGTGTAGCCCGTGGGCACGGGGTCTCTGGGGCCCGTGCGCACGGGGTCACCTGGGACATGCTGTTTTGCGGGTGCTGCACTCCTTCTTGATCCTTATGGCCTTGGGGTGGTTCTCCTTATCCTTGGGGATGCTCCTGAGCTCCTTGGTGATGTTCCACTTCATACCTAAGGATGCATAGCATATTTTGGTGAGGTAGTATACATGTTCCGTTTGTGTCCATATGCAAGTCTAGTAGGAAGGAGTTCACCTCGGTTTCCAAAGCACGTGCTCTAGCTCTTGTCATGGGTCCTTGTGGGGGTGGATGTGTTGATGTAGAGTCCATGGGGATGATGGAAGGATGCTCCGCATCAGGCCCACACGTTAGTGACTAACTAACTAACCTAAATTAATTAATGTTAAACTACTACTAACTAAAATGTCAGTTGGGTTAATTAAGCTTAATTAAAAACTAATCTAGGATTAGCTGGGCCAGGGCCCACTTGTCAGCAACCCAGGGGAGGTCAAACCCCTGGTCAACAGGGCCTAACCAGCCGGCGGCTCGTCGCCGGTGGCAACAGGCGCGGCGAAGGGCTCGGGTTCGCTCTCCCGGCGCCCAAACGAGCAGCGGAGGGCACCCGCGGGGAGCTGGAGCTCTCCCGCATCCAGCGCAGTAAGCAGCAGCGGCTAGGGAGGCCGGAGCTCGTCGGAAATGAGCTCGGGGCAGCGGCCAGCGATTGGACGCAAATGGCATGGCGGCTACGGTGTGCGAGAGGAAAAACGGAGGAAGGGAGAAGAGTCAGTGGCTCACGGCGGTTGCGACGGTGTCCTCGGGGAGCTCGGGGAGGGGCTGGTGATAGCAGGAGGTCGCCGGCGATCTCGGCGATCTGAGGAGGAAGATGTTGGGGGCGGCGCTTCGGGGGTCTTCCAGTCGCGTGGCTCTGTGAGGGAGCTGGCGACGAGGTACAGGAGCTCGGGAGCATCTCGGGGCATCGTCGGAACGGCGGTGATCGCGGCAACGGCGAACGGCGGCGATGGGCGTGTTCGGTGGCATCGTAGGGAGAGAGAAGAGGAGGGAGAGGCACGGGAGAGAGGGAGAGGTGGCCAGGGGCTGCGTGGCGTCGCCTGGTGCATCGAGAAGGAGCCAGGCAGGCTGGGAGGGAGGAGGTGGAAGCCTCGGGCACGCTGGCATCGACACGCCTCTGCCTACTGGTAGAGGTTGAAGACGACCGCTACGCCCTGGTGGGCTGGGCCTCAGCTACAGTGCTAGGCCAGCTGGGCTGCGAGGTGAGCGCCAGGTAAGTTCTCTCTCTCTTTGGTTTCTCTATTTTAATTTCTGTTTTCTCTTATTCTGTAATCTTTAGGGCTTTTCTAAAAATACCTAGACCCTTTCAAAAATCACTAAACTGGACATGCCCACTGTATAGAATATGTCCAACATGGAACATTTCAGTTTAGGAGTATTTGGACATTTAAAAGATTTTATAGAATTTAAATGTCCAAATTCAAATACTTATGATTTAATTCAGTGACCTTAGGATGACGTAGAAAATTGTGCACCATTTTTTTCAAAGGTTTAAGACCAAGGCAAAGATGATGAACATTTTAGAAGGGCATTTCAGGTTCATTGAAAATGATTTTATGTTGAACCTATTTGATTTGATCTGGTGCTAGGGTTTGATCAGTCCCCATTTCAAGTTCATTTGAAAAGTTAAACATGATGCACACATGAAGGGCTAGCCTACTGCATACCAGGACCAGGGATGTGACAACACCCCGCTCGCCAACAGGCACAGCTGCAGTGACAGTGCTCGGTCTTGGGCAAACCGCCGCCCTCCGGCTGCCCTTGTCACAGGCGCGACCGCTGCACGTGCGCTTTCCCCCGTATGAGTCAACCAAGCTGCTGCGCCCAATAGAGCCGCTGGCCCACGAGCGCCTTCGTCGCACCACCCTGTCACCCAGGTGGTTGCACTGTAGCAGCGGGGGCGCGGTACCGCTGCCGTTAGCTCCGTCAGGAGCCGAGTGACGGCGCGATCGACTTCATCATCATCCATGCCATGTACAACCTTGGAGGCCATGGCGCGGGCTCAACTGCTGCTGAGGTTCCCGCCGGCAGCCGAGTAGATGGATGAATGGCGTGCCACCATCCGAAATCTACTCAGTTTCGCAGAAGCTGGGGGCTCACAGCGAGCTGAACCGCCACGGCCACCCCTAGCGATGACGACGGCTCATGCTATTGCCCATACGGAGGGGGCCGTCCCCATGGTGCAGTCTCCGCCACGGCAGCCAGCACGAGCACAACCAAATCAAGACCCCAATGACGTCTCGATTGCCTCCTCTGATCCTCGAGCACCTCCAGGCCAGGAACGAACCCCGGAGGATAGGCAGAGAGGAGACGTGTGCATTGTCGAGCAGTGCCACGACGACCTCCGCTGGACCAACAGGTGCGACGGCCCCAACATCGACGAGCCCGCGCTTGGTCTTTGCGGGCCCCTACCTTTCGAGGTTGACTACCCTGCCTTTACCCGTGAGCTGTGACAAGTCCATTGGCCGTCCATCCGCATGTTCAAGCCAGAAATACCTGAGAAGTATGATGGGAGGCTGAACCCGATAGATTTCCTAAGCATCTACACCATCGCTGTTCAAGCAGCCGGGGGAAGAGATGAGAAGGAGTTCGCCAACTACTTCCCTTTGGCCCTCAAGTCCAATGTGAGGTCTTGGCTGATGCACCTGCCGGAGAACTCCATATCATCATGGGCAGACTTGTGCCACAAGTTCATCGGTGCCTTCACCGGTGGCCACCAGGAGTCGGGCCAGCCCAGCGACCTGCAGCTTCTACAACAAAAGGAAGGAGAAACCCTCTGTAAGTATTTACAGAGATTCAGCAAAGTTCATAGAAATATTCCAAATATCCATCCAGCAGTTGTGATAGCTGCCTCCCAGTCCAATGTGCGCAACCACCGGATTCGTTTTAAGATGAATGTGCGGTTTCCCAAGACTGTGAAGGAGCTGTACACTCTAGTGGATAAGTGTGCTTAGATGGAGGAGGGTAGGATGTTGCCTGGAGAGGAAGATTGCACCAATATGGATTCAGAGGATGATGATGAGTCCACCAATCAGAAGAAGAGCAAGAAGAGTAGTAAGAAGCGAAGGGATAAGGCAGTGATGACTGTTGAAGGACCAGGCACCCCAAGTACCGGCAAGATCGCCAAGGCTGAGGTCCCCAGCAAGGAGGTTGTCGTGTGCGCTGATTGCCGGGAAGCTGCAGCTGCCGAGAAGGCCGGGAAAGGCGATTGGCCGTACTGCGAGATCCATCGGACCAAGGGCCATGACAAGGACAAAGGTCAGAATGCCACTAGCGGCAAGGGCCGAGGTAGTGAAGCGAATCGCCCCGGCAAACCCTTTCGGAGCAAAGGAAAACCTGCCAGGGGTTATGTGAAGGAAACCTGTGATGATGAGACTGATGGAGGGGATGAAGAGGAAACTAGTGAGCAAGAGTTTCAGAAGGCCACTGATGCCCTGTGTGTTGACGGGGGTGCATCTCTGCACACCTCTCACCGCTAGCGCAAGCGGCAGGTGCGAGAAGTCAATGTCATGGAACCAGCGCCAGAGGCCCGGAAGCCGCTCAAATGGTCCCATACACCCATCATCTTTGACAAAGAGGATCATCCTAGCCGTACCACTGTGGTAGGGTGCCTACCATTGTTGGTATCCCCAACAATTCACAACCTCAAAGTCACAAAGATGTTGGTGGACGACGGGGCCGGACTGAATCTGATTTCCCCAATAGTTACCAACAAGCTTCAGATAGTAGAGGAAGAGCTAGGGGTTACCGGCACGTTTCAAGGAGTTAATCCCGATAGGAGTCATCCTAAGGGAAAAATTACATTGCCGGTAACGTTTGGGGGGGGGGACTGAACTACCAAACTGAGAAGATTGTGTTTGACGTGGTTGATCTCCCCCTGCCATACAATTGGATTCTTGGACGCCCGACTCTGGCTAAATTCATGGCGGCATCCCACTATGCCTACAACACCCTAAAGATTCCTGGGCCACTAGGAGTTATCACCATCCCATTATGCCATCATTTGTGTGGACAAGATGTACCGGGACGCGGTCGCGGTAGAGGCAGCGGCAGCAACAGTTCCCACCAAGGAAAGTAAAGGAAATAAGAAGGATTGTAGTACCTCCGACAAAGAGTCTGGGAAGAGTGCCCCCACTGAGCGCACGACACCCGTTGACGATGTGCCGGAGTGTTCCAACAACAAGAGGTCCAAGGTTGCTGCTCCACAGGTGAAAAAGGTCCCGGTAGGGCTGGCTGGCGTTGATGGTACTTTCACTATTAGCGCCACCCTCGATGATAAATAGGAAAGCACGCTCTTGCCTTCCTGCGAGAGAATATCGATGTGTTTGCATGGCAACTATCTAATATCCCTGGTGTTCCCAGGGAGGTAATCGAGCACCACCTTGCTGTCTTCCCACACGCCAGACCGGTTAAACAGAAAGTCAGGAAGCAGGCCTTGGAGAGGTAATAACTTATTGCAGAAGAGATCAAGAAACTTGAGGCAGCTGGTTTGGTCAGAGGAGTGCTACATCCCACTTGGCTAGCAAACCCAGTGGTGGTCCGGAAGGCAAAAGGGAAGTGGAGGTTGTCCATTGATTTCATAGATCCCAACAAGGCTTGCCCAAAGGACCCGTTTCCCTTGTCTCATATTGATCAGATTATGTATTCCACTTCAGGCAGTGATTTGCTCTCATTTCTGGATGCATATTCTGGATATCACCAGATCTTCATGTCTAAAGAAGATGAGGAGAAGACTTCATTCATCACCCCATGTGGTACATACTGCCTTATCCGCATGCTATTCGGATTAAAGAGTGCCGGGTCTACTTTCACAAGGGCAGTCTAGATTGGTTTTGAACCTCAGCTGCACAGAAACATAGAAGCTTATATGGATGACACCTGTGGTCAAAACCAAGGACATAGCAACTCTTATCCAGGGTCTGGAGGAGACATTTGCAAATTTGTGCAAGATCAACTTGAAGCTCAATCCGGAGAAGTGTGTATTTTGTGTTCCCTCCGGCAAGCTGCTTGGGTACTTTGTGTCCCACAGGGGGATCGAAGCTAATCCCGACAAGATCAAGGTCATTGAGTAGATCCAAGCGCCAAGGACAGTTAAAGATGTGAGGCGCCTGATGGGATGTGTTGCCGCGCTAAGCAGATTCATCTCCAAGTCTGCCGAGCATGCCCTGCCATTCTTCAAAATTTTGCAGAAGGCAGGTCCTATGAAGTGGACCCCGGAAGCAGATGCAGCTTTTCAAGAGTTGAAGGCCTACCTATCTTCTGTGCCTACCTTAGTTGCTCCCAAGCCCTAGGAGCTGCTGCTGCTATACTTGGCGGAAACCAACCAAGTGGTCAGTGCAGCCTTGGTAGCATAGCGAGAAGTGGATGAGGCAGAGAGTGAGTAGAGACCGGCAGAGTGAGACAAGGATTAGGATAGCAGTGAGCACGACAACGAGGGCAACCCCAACGATGTGGCAAGGAAGAAAGTGGTGCAGTGCCCAGTGTACTTCGTCAGCTCCTTGTTACAAGGGGCTAGATCAAGGTACTCTGGCATGCAAAAGTTGATTTTTGGTCTCATCATGGCCTCAAGGAAACTACGCCACTACTTCCAAGCCCATGAGATCACAGTTGTCACTCATTTCCCTTTGAAACGGATAGTCCGAAACCCTGGGGCTACCGGAAGAATAGTGGAGTGGGCTTTGGAGCTATCCAGCTTTGGTTTGAAATTTAAAAGCACGTTAATTATCTAGAGTAGGGCATTAGCAGAGTTTATTGTAGAATAGATGCCAACCCCTGATGAGGAAGTGACAGAGACAGTCATCCCCGGCAAGGAATCACCCCAAGAATGGATCATGTATTTTGATGGTGCTTTCTCCCAACGAGGTGCAAGAGCTGGCATGCTTCTTGTCTCCCCCTTCGAGGAGCACTTGAAGTACATCGTCCAAATGCATTTTGCCCAGGAAGAAGCAACCAACAATATAGCAGAGTATGAAGGACTCCTTGCCGGGCTCAGGATTGCAGCTGAATTGGGAATTAAGAAGCTGATCATTCGAGGAGATTCACGACTTGTGGTGAGACAAGTCAACAAGGATTACCAAAGTCCATTGATGGAGGCATACATCAAGGAAGTGAGAAGATTGGACGAGCTCTTTGACGGATTGCAAACAAAGCACGTACCCCATGCGAAAAACAGCATAGCTGATGATCTATCAAAGTGTGTTGTGCAAAAGCTTCCTGTGGAACCAGGAGCTTTTGTTCTCTGTCTTACTCAACCCTTCGTATCGCCAACAACAATGGCCTGGAAAAGGAGAAAGTTGGACACCGGTAAGACTCTCCTGTTAGAGCCGTCCGCTCCCGGTAGAGACCCTGCTGGAAACAACTCCTCATAGCCTGCCGGACCACCCCTCCAGCCGGGCCCATGGACCCCGCGTACGAGGCAGGTGCTCCCTCAGCAGAGGAGGTGCGTTAGTCCTTGTTGCCGAGCCCGAGGATCGAACTTGGGCAAGGCACATTGTCCGCTTCCTCCAGACCGGAGAGCTTCCAGGCGACCAAGATGAAGCTAAAAAAGTAGCCTGGAGGGCAAGTATGTATCAGTTGTTGATGACACTCTATACAGATGGAGGCCCAATAGTGTGAAATTGAAGTGCGTCTGCCTGGAAGAAGGAAATGAACTGCTAGCTGAGATACACAAAGGAATGTGCGACTCCCACATTGGATCAAGGACATTAGTTGGGAAAGCATTCCGGCAAGGATTCTATTGGCCCACAGCCCTCCAAGATGTGGTCGAGCTAGTCACTAAGTGTGAGGCATACCAGTTCCATTCCAAGAAAACCCACTTGCCTGCCCAAGCTCTTCAGACAATCCCTCTATCATGGACATTTTCTGTCTGGGGGCTCAATATCCTCGGCCCCTTCCCCCGAGCAATCGGGGGGATTTGAATTCTTGTTCGTTGCCATCTACAAGTTTACAAAGTGGCCGGAAGTGACTGCCGTGAGAAAGGTGACTGCCCAGTCAGCTATCAAGTTCTTGAAAGTTCTGGTGTGTCATTTTGGAGTTCCGGCAGGGATCATCACCGACAACGGCACCCAGTTCACGAGCCGCGCCTTCATGCAATATGTTCATGCCCTCGGATGCAAGGTCTCATTCGCCTCTGTGGCACACCCCCGGAGCAATGGACAAGCTGAGAGGGCGAACGCCAAAGTGCTACGTGGACTCAAGACAAGAATCTTTGATACGCTGCAGAAGCACGGCAGATGGTGGATCGAGGAGCTACCGGTAGTTCTCTGGTCCCTCAGAATGACACCAAACCGAGCTACCGGGCAGACTCGCTTCTCCCTGGTCTAACGGGCAGAAGCAGTTATGCCCACAGAACTCATTTATGGGTCGCCTCGAGTGCTTGCCTATGATGATGTAGTGCAAGATCAGCACCGGCGTGACGATGCTGTGCTACTCGAGGAGAACCGTCTTCGGGCTGCTACGCGTGCCGCATGCTATCAGCAAGCCCTGCATCGCTATCAAAGAGCACATGGTTAATGCCTGGTGTTTTGAGGAAGGTGACCTTTTCCTTAGGCACGTTCAGTCCGCCAAGGGTACAAACAAGATGTCACCGAAGTGGGAAGGCCCTTACAGGGTAGTACGAGTCACTAGACCTGGCGCAGTCCGTATGGAGACCAGAGAAGGCACTTAGTTGCAAAACTCATGTAATATTGAGCATCTCCGCAAGTTCTACCCATAAGGCGCGAGGCTATCGGGCCCTGCCCGACAGCCACCCGTTTGTACAGGCCTTGCCTCAGCTGTATGTAACCCTTGTACAAAGCTCGGGCAATGATCCCGTGCAAGAATAAATAAAGAAGCGCTGTAGGCCCCCCCAACCTAGACTGCATGCATGTATGAGGATTCCAAGATCACTGCATAAGCATTTCATGAGCATCTGCATATGCATATAGATAGGATCACATCCTGCATTCATTCTCATCTACATGAAGCTACAGGTTCTTGCCGTGAACTTGGCTTTGACAAGGGGTTGAGAAGATTGCCCGACACTGTGATCCCCGGCAAGCCAAATAGATAAGTTCTACCTCTTGTCCATTCATGTTCTGTATGCTATAACCTATGCATTAGAAAACCTCGCCAGTATTTCTAAACTTAGGTGCTCCCATCGTTTATTCGAACTTTGCTTCTGTCAGAATGGTCGTAGTGGCCTTTGATAAAAGGAAGTTGGCGGGGGGCTGGTCCCTTTGTCTGTAACATGACATATGTGGCTCTCCAGCAGATAAACAGGGTGCCGGCAAGATGGACTGCCGGGGAAAACCCGTTTATTTACATTAAAGGGGCATCTCGCCTTTGCATGGACATATACATGCACGGGTTCCTGACAAGTTTCATCTTTTTCATTAACATGCTGATACAAGTACAAGGATTACAGAACACAAACATGGACTCGAGGGATTACATTATTTGAATAATATTTGGCAAGTGCCTACAAGTTTAAGAGTGAAAAAAGATAAGTGCCCCGTAATGCCTTTGCCCCTGTCCATCTCCTACAGGACGAGGTCGAACAGGCAGGAGCCGGGCACAGCTAGAGTTGCTCCCCAGCAAGGAGGAAGAAACCGGAGGGCAGGCGCGGATGGTGACGCTCCCGGAGGATCAGGTGGAGGGGCACGGAGTCACCGACAAACATGACTCGTTGGAACAGTCGCCCCCGTTCTTGATGCGTCGTGGGGTGCTGCCGCCATCCAGATCACTACCACCCGAAGACCTCAGATCGTCAGCCATGACGAACACCATGCTCTCTAGCTTACCCCACAAAGAGCATGGTCATCCCCAACGACCCTAATGTCAGAATTCACTGCACATTCCGAAGACGTGAACGAAGACGAGGAGCCCTCCTCCGCAAACAGAGGACGACACATGGAGGAGCCAAATACTCCCTCACCAACGGCAGACCTTCCCCAAGGCTCTCCCTCGGTGTCGCGCAGGAGCAAAGAATGGGGAGCAGCCAACTACCATGCCCCGCACCCGCCGCGGGCCTTGGCAAGGTGTCGTTCGCGTCCCCTTCCACCAGAATAAAGGCTATGGGTGGATCGACGACAAGCACGCCAGAGTCGCCACCTCCGGCGTTACCGCCGCACCGCCCGAATATCCCCACGATCGTGAAAAGTTCCAAGCTAAAGCCCCGGGGCCAGTCCAGGTGTCGGTGTCAAAACCGGCTCATCTCGGGTAGGGGGGCACAAGCTGTATGTCTGAATACCAATGGTAACTTTGAACAAAGAACACAGTGTTTACCCAGGTTTGGGCCCTCTTAATGGAGGTAAAACCCTACTCCTGCTTGATTATATTCGAAGGGTATATGTGTTACAAGAGTTGATCTACCACGAGATCGAGTTGGCTAACCCTAGATTAGCTAGCTTAGCAATGTTGTGGTCCTTCCTCCGATCTAACCCACCGGATTATATAGACACCGGAGGGGCTTAGGGTTGTACAAAGTCGGTTCTATAGAAAGGAATAACATATCCGGACACCTACACTTGCCATCCACGCATACGGGAGTCCCTACCGGACACGAGAGGTGATCTTTTGTCTTGCATCTTGACGGCCCATTAGTCCGGCCCATATCCAATAGGCCGGACGCCCGAGGACCCCCTAGTCCAGGACTCCCACAGTAGCCCCTGAACCAACCTTCGACGAGGACGTGTTTGGCATATAGGTTGTCTTTGGCATTGCAAGGTGGGTTCCATGAACAGTATACATCGGCTTTCCTCCGTAAAATAATTGTATTCGGCTTTTTATAATGAGCACAACCCTTAGCCGTGAAGGCAGGACATAAAAAATAAGAACAACGTCTTTTAGTGACAACTTTCTTCGGCAAAGTGTCAAACTTGACCATTGAGTGTTTTGAACCGTTTTCACACCCCGCGTTCTGTGTTTCGAGGCCCAGCCCCATTGGCCCATCCCATCAAAATAGAGATCATGCCCACTTAATACAGGATTGCTCATCAATAGAATTTGGGTAATCCAACCATTTACGACACACGCTTTTATCGGGAATAGGCGAGATTCAAGGCACGAGTGGGGGACGGTTGGCATTTCTACCACCCATAAGTGGGCAATGGACCTTTACTTTATCCCCCATGCCTTCACATCTACACAGCCTTCCAATCTCCCAAGCTCTCAGCGCCCAAAAAGTTTCCGTCTTTCTCACCACCGCCACCTTCTCTGACCATGGCCGGATCTGGCTCAAAGGCAAGTGGGAGGCCTCCTTCGTCATGGAGAAGGAGATAAAAGATCTCCGGAGTGTGGGATACCTCGCCGCCAACATCGCGCACAGGCTTCTCCCCAAGGGTCAAGTCATTCCCACTCCGGAGCCCGGTGAAAGGGTGGTCTTCCTCCCCCACTTCCTTAGAGGGTTTGGTTTTCCACTCCACCCATTCGTCCGTGGAATCATGTTCTACTACGGGCTAGATTTCCATGATCTAGCCCAGAACCCTTTCCTCCACATCTCGGCGTTCATCGTCGTGTGTGAGGATCTCCTCCACGTCCATCCACACTATGGCCTATGGCTCAAGGTCTTCAACGTGAAGCCAAAGGTAGTTGACGGGCAGCACACGGACTGTGGCGGAGCTATGATCAGCAAGCTGCCCAACAACACGTGGCCCAAGGGGGCCTTTGTGGAGACCATCAAGATCTGGCAACAGGAGTGGTTCTATATCATCGAGCCGTGCGCACTAAGTGCGCGGAAATTCCGGACTTCCGATCCGAACCCCCCATGAGGCTCGTCTCCTGGACCACGAAGGGTCATGGGTCCTAGACGGAGGTGCAGGCGCTGCAAATGCGCATCACCAACATGCTGGGAAAAACCGTTGGTCTAACCAACGTGGTTCAGATTATGCTCTCCCGCCGCATCCTTCCCTGCCAACGCCGGGCTTCCCCCATGTGGGAGTTCAAGCCGGAGGAGCCGCGGACTCGACAACACTTCCTCGGCACCATGCACGAGGGAATGTGGAAGCTGCTCTTCAAGGCGCAGAAGAGCTAGCCCATGGAGACCGAAGATGTTGGCCTCAACGCCGCAGACCCGGCCTCTCCAGTAAGTATTTAACTTTCCGAAGACATATCCAGTTATATATTCGGTCGATACAAAACTCATTAGACCATCCTTTACAGGGCTAGACCAAGAAGTCGGAGCGGATTAAGAGTCCGGCTCCGTTGCCTAAAGACCCAGTCACTCCTGAGCTGGAGGAGATGCTGGTCCCGGTGCCTTAAAAGGCGCCGAAGAAGAAGACCAAGAAGAAAGGCAAGGGGCTCAAGGACGGGCCCCGCCACAAAGGCCCTCCGGAAACAGTGTCCGGAGAGACCGAGGCCGTCTCCTCCCATGTGGAAGACGAGGATGAAGAGGAGGAAGAGGAAGAGGAGGAGGAGGAGGAAGTGGAGAGCGACTCCCCCCTCAAGATGAGGAGGGGAAAGAGGACAACCTCCGAGAACCTGGAGAGGCGACCCCGAAGAAGGGGCGGGTGGTCCTCTCAGACAGTTCGGACTCAGAGTCCGAACACAGCCCGAAGAGGGTCCAAAGGGAGAAGCCCCTGGCCGAAACGTAAGTATCAAAAACTTACTCATTCAATTATCGCTTAATCTTCCTCTGTCACATCAAATCTATTTCTTCTTTTCAGCCCTCCACGCGAGATCCCGATTCCCTTCTCTTCGGAGGATAACTCTCTAGAACCTCGAGAGGCGGAGAGTGACGAGCCATCTCACACCTTTTGTCCCCCTGCCATGGAGGACGCCGAGGCGTCATCCCAAAGGCCATCTCCTGGCCGGGCAGGAGCATACGAGACCATCTAGAAGGTGCCCGAGACAACACCTCATACACTATTGAGCAGGGCACGGAGACCCCTACGACCATTGAGGGTGGGGGGCTTGAACAGTCCGGGCCCTCGCCGAACATCGTCCCGGAGACCAGTACGGCTTCAGATTCGGACCAGCACCCCCTTCGGAAGAGGGGGAGGAGCAGCAACTCCATCGGTCGCCTCTGTCAATCCGGAGGCCGCTGATACTCTACAAGAAGCACTGCAACATGCGTCCATCATGGAGGAACAATGAAAAGGTTCGGTCTGCAAAGAGCGGACTGACCGAAGCCTTCAACAGCCTACTGACAGGATTTGAGGTAGGCGATGTAATATTCTTTACAAGTTGTTTTTTCTTTGTATATATATGTATGTGAGGCGAAACCCAGGTGTAGACAGTAGCCCCTGAGACTATGTCCGGATTAGAACAATCCGGACAGAGGATCATGAACAGGTTAATAACGTGTCATATATATTGTTGGACATGCCTCTATGCTGGCGGCTACTGCCCAGGCCGCAGAGATAGCCGAGCTCAATCGAAAGCTTCGGCTATCCGATGAGGAACTCGACCGCATAAACAAGCGGTTTAATGAAACCTAAGGTATGCAGCAGTACTACATGCCCGAAAGTTATATGTGTGTTAGTTGTTTAAACTGAGTAAAATGTTATACATATACTCACAATTGGCGCAGCTCAGGTCGAGTCCCTCAAGAGCACCCTCGCCCAAGCCAAGAAGGAGGCGGAGGTGAGAAAGGCAGCCGCGGACACAGCGGCCAAGGAGTTAGAGGTGGAGTAAACCACCCGCCGAAGACATGAGGCGCAGGTGGGGGAGGTCGAACAGGAGCTCAAGGACACCATCGCCAAGTGCGAGTCCTTGGAGCAGATGAGTTTGGAACAAGCCTCCGAGCTCACCAAAGCTCTCGAGAGCATGCAGGAAGCCCGAGTTGAAGCCCAGTGCGCTCGCCACAAGATCCAAGAGGCAAGGCAGATTGTGGATGGTAAGGCCTTTATCATGCAAAGTAAGTTTACTAGTAAGAGATATATTTTGCTGACCCGATTTTGGAGTTCTCCAGACGCCTTTGCGGATCTGCCGAGGAGTATTGCGGATGCTGCCGAATTCTTCCGAACCGAAGAGGGGAGCTCCATGGAGAAGCTGTTCTGGTCGCAGTACCTTGCGCCAGAACATCCAGTGCCCCTTAGTGACGACCTAAAGTAGTTGTCCGAGCTGCGCAGGGTGGCCGGACTAGCCATGAAGGATGTAATAGTCCGTTTATGGCTGGCCGAGCCCATGCCTAGCAGCCACTTCGGACTCGTGAAACAGCTGGTGGATGCACTTCCTTGGATCGATACCCTCAAGCGGGCGTCTTGCATAGAAGGTGCCTGGATGGCATTCGCCCGCATCAAGGTTCAATGGGCGAATATGAAGGCCATCAAGATTGCCACTGCAAGGCCACCTGAAGGCAAGGAGCACCGGCGGCCGGAGAAGTACTTTGACGAGGTCCTCGAGGAAGCCCGCAGTGTACATGGCATCATATTTGAATAGTTGAGTCCGGTTTGTAAGAGTCGTGTAATGAAATCATTATGTATAATAGTTATGCTTACGCTTTATGATTAGTTTATCCTCCTATTTGGACGTTTATCAATCTGAAAGTTTTGCAGTCATCAGCTTCTGCCCCACGTAAATATTATAGGCGTGTTCGGGAACACATGACCGTACTTTATCCAACATCTTGGTCCAATGTAGGATGCGATTTGCGAGGTGAACTGGAATCAGACTATGCAGCTTTAGTACTCTCACTTGGCCATAAGAGTCCATTGGTGGTGCTAAGTACTAGCCCCTTGTTGCGCGAATGGCAATGCGGAGTTTGGCGCCTTTGCAACGCGGCTGCTCGAAACCCAACCCCTCGTACAACACGGTATAAATCGCGAACGATTTGTAGTATAACACTGAGTCGCCGGATTGCTGACCCGCTCTCGCCTATCATGACAGCCAATTTTCGGCTTTCTCCACTAAGGTACTTAACCAGACGAACGAAAAATACAATCGCAGTAGTTCTCCCTTTACTACCTTAGCCGAACTTGCAGAACATAAGGTGGCAAACACGGGAGCCGGGCAACCCAACTATAGACCAAAGACATGATTTGGAGCCGATGCATATAATGCAATATCCAAGACGCCGAAGAATTCCCTAGAGGTGTTCAGACTTTTAATAGCTTGCGGGGCCGAATACAGCCCCTAGTATGAAGGCCATGTCGAGCCACGTATATCAATCGAACATAAGGGGGGAAGACAGATGGCAAGATAATGCAAGAATTCAACCAAGAAGGTGATAATCATCTATTTCCTTTATATCCTTGTTGATACGTCGAAGTGTGTTTTGACAGGCAATTCCATTCAATATTAAGGTCATGTTACATGCCTAAAGAAATAAAAATTGACATAAGGGAAAGTCTAACACAAGGCCTAAAGATCATAGTTCGAAAAACTCCAGTGACGCCCTGTCGCACATCTGCGCCTTTTCTCCTTAGTAATGAGTGCTTTGATAGGAGTATGTGATGGTTGGGAATCGCTAGCCTTAAGAGGATCTCCTGTAACAACCATCTAGCAAGTAGGGCTCTTGAAGAACCTGCAGTAAGAGGAAAAAGATATATGCGGTCCAGACGGGGTCAAGCTGTACAATGGACCTTTTCTGAAGTGTGCCTCCGGCGCCGCCCAGGGTATTTTTAGTGTGTAATTATGTACGTGCGGTACACAAGCTACAACCTAATAGGGTGATCGGCGGAGGCCAAACTGCTAATCAAGGTCCGGATCCATTGATTTGTCGCTATTATGCGCGGACCAGACTCGTTTGGATACTTCAATGGCTTTACTGGTCGGTGAGCTGTTCGGCTTGAGAAGGCCGCCATACACTTCGGCTGCAAGGGCCGCGGTGTGCTCTTCAGTATGGAGGGAGCGCTTCATATTACCATTAACTATAAGAATGCCATGATGTCCGGGCATTTTAAGCTTTAAGTAAGTGTAATGGGGGACTTTGTTAAGGCGGGCAAAAGCAGTTCGTCCAAGCAGTGCATCGTAGCCACTGCGGAAAGGGACAATGTCGAAGATTAATTCTTCGCTGCAAAAGTTGTCTGGGGAGCCAAATACTACTTCCAGTGTAAGTGAGCCCGTGCAACGGGCCTCCACGCCTGGTACTACACCTTTAATGGTAGTGTTACTAGGTTTGATTCTTGATGGGTCAATGCCCATCTTGCGGATAGTGTCTTGTTAAATCAAGTTAAGACTGCTGCCCCCGTCCATAAAGACTCTGGTGAGGTGGTATCCATCGATAATTGGATCAATTACCAGGGCGGCCGAACCCCCATGACGGATACTGGTTGGGTGATCCCTGTGATCAGAAGTAACCGGACAGGCTGACCATGGGTTGAACTTGGGGGCGACAGGCTCTATAACGTAGACGTCCCTTAGTGTGCATTTGCGCTCCCTCTTGGGTATATGAGTGACATAGATCATGTTCACTATTTTAACCTTGGGGGGAAACTGCTTCTGACACCCGGTGTTCGGCTGACAGGGCTCATCATCATCTTCGCTTGGAGGTCCCTTTCCCTTGTGTTCGGTATTTATCTTACCGTCCTGTTTGAAAACCCAACAATTCATGTTGGTATGGTTTGCTGGCTTATCGGGTGTGCCATGGATCTGGCAGGGCCTCTCAAGAATTTTATCCAAGATGGATGGCCCGTCCTTGTTGCCTTTGAAAGGTTTCTTTTGCTGACCGGACTTAGGGCTGCTGAATCCGGCATTGACTATCGTGTTGTCTATGTCATCGTTGTTGTTTTGACGTTTGTTTTTATTGTGGTGAGGTTTACCATTGTCGTCCCTCACCTCAGAAGTGCCAGGGTCGCTCGAGCTGTTGCTTCTACGAGCCAACCAACTGTCCTCGCCTGCACATATGCGGGTCATAAGTGCAGTTAAGGCTGGCATGGTCTTCGGTTTTTCCTTCCCGAGGTGTCGGACGAGCCATTTGTCTCGGACACTGTGTTTAAAGGCCGCTAAGGCTTTAGCGTTCGGACAATCCACGATCTGGTTCTTTTTAGTTAAGAATCGATTCCAAAGTTTGCGAGCTGATCCGCCTGGTTGCTGGATTATGTGACTCAAGTCATCAGCATCCGGTGGCCGAACATAAGTGCCCTGAAAGTTGGCCCGAAAATCATCTTCCAAGTCTTCCCAGGTTCCAATGGAGTTTTCTGGGAGGCTGTTTAGCCAGTGCCGTGCTGGTCCTTTCAACTTTAGAGGAAGGTATTTGATGGCGTGAAGGTCATCTCCTCGAGCCATGTGAATGTGGAGAAGAAAATCTTCAATCCAGACGACCGGTCCATCATTCCATCATACTATTCGATGTTTACAGGTTTAAACCCTTCCGGAAATTAGTGTTGGATGACCTCATCGGTGAAGCATAAAGGGTGTGCGGCCCCTCTGTATCACGTAATATCGTGGCGGAGATCGGCTGACATCTGAGTTTGTTTCTAATCTCGAGTATAGTAATGGTCATCACGCCGGGCTTCATATCCATTGTCTCACACCGGGGCACGGCCCCGTGATCCGTAGATTGATCTAGTCTGGCCAGCTTTATTGGCTAGGCCACGTTGCAAGTCATATGTGTATCCCGCGGCTGATGTCTCCCTGTCTCTTCGGTGAGGGGGTGCGGGTTGGTGTTCGGCTTTATATGCCAATTTATCCCGTCCACATGGTGTTCGGTCTGGTTGATCTGCCTTATTGTATTTCGACGGTATTGGCTCAAGGGCTTCATCGTCAAATTGCGGCAGCAGCTTGCGCTTAGGGTAACTTTTGACAGGTCGCTCATGGTTGTATTCCTCAGCGGCCAGGACCTTAGTCTACCTCTCATTGAGCGTATCATGTTCATCTTTGAGCTGCCGCTGTTTCTTTTTCAGGCTCCAGGCTGTTGCGATGAGCTGTCGCCTGAAGCATTCTTGTTCGAGGGGTTCCTCTGGGTCAATAAAATCTTCGTCACCGAGGATAACCTCCTCTTCGGATTCTGGCATATAGTTGTTGTCTTCCGCATCTTCGTGATCAGCGTGTTCGGGACTATATTCACCCTCTTCCCTCTCATCCTGTTCGGATGTGGGCTTGATGGGGTATTCGGGGTCTTCGGCATCGTCTGGAGTCCCATTATATTCGGTGCCGGTGTTACTATCCTTCGCCCGACGCGATCGTGAGCGGCGCCGCTGACATCGGTGCTAAGGTGGTTTATCGACGGGTTTGTCCTCATTGGGGCTCTGATTATCCTCGTCGTCCTTTTTATCGGGAGTGTCCACCATGTATACATCATAGCTTGGGGTGGCCATCCAACACCCCGTGACGGGTTGGACTTCTCTGGTTCGGCGTCTGCATCATCATCCGTACCATCGATGTCTTCGGATGCGTAGTCTAGCATGTCAGTTAAATCCTCGAGAGTGGCTACTAGGTGGGTGGTGGGTGGATCGTAAAATTCCCCGCTCTTAGCCCCAGCCCGAGCTGGGTACAGTTTTGGAGGCAAAGCCTCTGTGATGGCGAGAGACTGCATTAAATCCAATGCTTCATCTAGGAGCGAATGTTGGACCGGAAACCGCAGATTGGCTGGGTTGCGTTCGGTGTAGGACACCTGATCGGACCCAATGAGCGCATACCTCAACAGTTCAGAGCGATTTCCCAGAGCCAAGTCTAAGATTGCATCTGGGTCTTCGGTCGGGACTTCCACAAGGGGAAGAGGTCCGGCAGGGTTTGCACTCCCGTCTTCAGATAATGAGACCCGCCCCGGATCTAAGGCCGGGGTAGGTATGAGTGTTGACCCCAGAACATGATCTAACAGGGGATCCGAAGAGTCTTCTTGGTGGGGGCACAAAGCAGTAACCAAGGTGGTGAACCCGTCGGGGACCAAATCTCCTCGGATGTCAGTGACATAGTTCAAGTTTCCAAACCTGATCTGGTGGTTGGGGGCATAACTGTTGACCTGCTCGAGGCGGCCGATCGAGTTGGCCCGAAGCACAAAGGCATCGAACACAAAGACCTGTCCAGGGAGAAAGGTTTCCCTAGACAAGGAAACATTGTTGATGATTGATCCTTCTATCGACGATGCAGTGGAGCTCTCAATGAAAGCACTAATGTCGGTGTCAAAACTGGCCGATCTCGTGTAGGGGGGCCCAAGCTGTATGTCTGAAGACCAATGGTAACTATGAACAAAGAACATAGTGTTTACCCAGGTTCAGGCCCTCTTAATGGAGGTAAAACCCTACTCCTGCTTGATTATATTCGAAGGTATAAGGGTTACAAGAGTTGATCTACCACGAGATCGAGTTGGTAACCCTAGATTAGCTAGCCTAGCAATGTTGAGGTCCTGCCTCCGATCTAACCCTCCGGTTTATATAGACACCGGAGGGGCTTAGGGTTGTACAAATTCGGTTTTACAGAAAGGAATAACATATCCGGACACCTACACTTGCCATCCATGCATACGGAGTCCCTACCAGACACGAGAGGTGATCTTCTGTCTTGTATCATGACGGCCCATCAGTCCGGCCCATATCCAATAGACCGGACACCCGAGGACCCCCTAGTCCAGGACTCCCACACCCGGGCTCTCCCTTCCAGTATATCCAAGATGGAGCAAGGCAGAGGAGAAGAAGAATGCGGATGGATGCCTCCACTCCTCCCTCGCTCTTCCTTTTATAGGCAAGTGGGGGATGGGGGCTAGTTCCACGACGGGTGACCACTATCCTCCTCCGCTAATTCAAGATGAGCGGGCCCTCGCCATTACACTCTCCTGCACCATGCACCTTTGTTACCTACCCCGCATGATGCATGCAGCATACGTGGCTAAGGATAAGGGCATGATGGGAAGAGTGGATTGGAAGTTTCTACCCCATGCGTTAAAGTCATTCCCAGGCCATTACTAGAGCGGTCCCGCCACTATTGGCTTTGCACAACACACGGGGAAACCGGAAACTGGCCCGAAATCAAGACTAATGAAGAAGCAAATAAGATCTCAAGAGGCCAGCCTCTTCAGCAACTCTGCCTGTGCACTTATTAGGCCCTACCGCGACGACGCTGGGCAGCGCGTTCGAGGCAGGCCCGATGGCTTCTGTCGGTGCAACAAACCCCGGGTTTGTTGCCCTAACTATGCACAGGCACAGGATCAAGGTTGAAGCACCAAACCAAGACAGATTATGAGAAACCAAGGGATTCAAAGAACCAACAAGCAGATCAGGGGGACCAAGACCAAGCCAGAGAAGCAGGATACTGTCAAGAGAGAGAGAGAGGCCTCTTTTGCCCGGCAGGTGAGCGCGGCAAGGGGCGAGGCCACCACCAGAAGAAGATGACCAAGGTGTCCCGGCATGGCCTGCCAGGGCTTGCAGAGGCTAAAACACCTCACCAAGCACTCCACCATGACTCACGTCATCGATCAGTGCGGTGTCAAGCCACAGAGTGATTAAGTGGCAGCCATTCGCCACATGGCAGCCCCTTTCTACCAGAGAACCCACAGATGACACCCGTCCTATGACATGTTAGATGCGCAAGCGTGGAACTGGCAAGATAGCGTAGCAAGCCTTGCCGAGCAACCAACGACATGACGTTAAGAGGTGCATTAAATGCGCCCTATCAGCCTAGAAAGTTAGGTATGGTAGCACTATTTGCTATCTTATAAATGTCTAATGATTGATTTGCCACTATGGTGACCCCTTAACCTATAAAAGGAGGCCCATGGCAACGGATCGTGAGGTTAGAAGCTTGCATAATTCACACCCCCATACGCGCATAGTCACTGCTGCCCTGAGGCAACCCTTCCCGAGAAAGTTTACTACGCTCCACCACCACATTTCGACCATCAATCCACCAAAGCAAGAGTAGGGTTTTACGCCACACGGCGGCCCGAACCTGGGTAAAACTGCTCGTGTGATCTCTGCCGTGCTGCCCCATGTTGGTCTGCTCTTTGTGCAACACGACGCCCCCCCTGCCGAACCAGAAAGGGGCCATCCTGATCCCATAGGTGGCCATGGTTTCCCGCGACATCTTGATAATCCACAAGGATTCTTCCCAAGATGGGGGCTTGATCTCCAAGAGGAGGGGATACAAGGAGCAAAGCTCTCTAGTGTCTATCAAAATCTTTGCTATCCTCTAAATGAGCTAGGGGTAGAGTACTTGTAGCCTTGGGACGAAATAAGAGGGAAAGAGGGGTGTACAAAGGTCATATTGCCCGAGTTGCATGCGGGAAAAATTGGCGGAGTCCGGGCACCAGGGGTAAAGGGGTCCTGGCACCCGGACCGTTCAGAGGGAGGCGCCAAAGAGGTGGGCCGGGCACCCAGGGGTTGAAGTCCCAGGCACCTGGACGGGTCAGAGGTTTGGCGGCCCAGCCGTGGTAGAGGCTGAGTACCCGGGGGGCACGACCCGGTCACCCGGAGGCAAGGACCAGCACCCAGCGGGGTGGCCGGGCACCCGGGGCGGTGGGCAGCGCCCAGGCTGGGGCAGCCGGGCACCCTGGGCCTCCTTGCCGGGCACCTGGGGCGGCTAGGGCCAGCAACAGCCGGGGACCCGGGGGCACAGGGACCGGGCACCCGGGGTGTCTAGTGGCTCCACTCCTTCGTGCTCTTCTTCCTTCTCCTTCCTCCATGGGCGCTCAAGTCTCCCTCCTAGCTTCTTCATGGTCAAGTCCTTGGTATCTAAGAAGGCACAATGAATCCATTTGAGGTAGAACCCAACTCTCATGTGAATCCGAATGAAGTTCGAAGAGGAAAGAATTAACATCGGTTTCGATTGTGCGTGCTCTTGTCAATGGTCCACCTCATGCTTGATGAGTTGTAGTAGAGTCCATGGGGATGATGTAGGGATGCTCCACATCACCTTGGCTCTTATTACAAGTGAAGATCACGGTGGAGATGATTCTGCACATGAGACACAATACATGGCTGCCGAAGACACTGGCAAGTATAAAAGTTTAGTTTCTCAACGCGTTTTGAGTGTGCAGGTCGCACAAGCTGAGCAAAATCAGAGGCATAATTTGTTCCATACAAAGGGAGTTGTGAAGGAACATTCTATTCGCGTCATCATGGATGGAGGGAGCTGCAACAACTTGGCTAGCATGGAGATGGTGGAGAAGCTATCTCTCACCACAAGACCACATCCACATCCTTACTACATCCAATGGTTCAAAAACAGCGGCAAGGTTAAGGTTACATGTACAGTTCATGTGCATTTTAGTATCTCTACATATGCTGATTATGTTGATTGTGATGTGGTACCCATGCAAGCATGTTCCTTATTACTTGGTACACCATGCCAATTTGATAAAAACAAATATACACCATGGTAGAAACAATGAGTATACTCTTGTTCATAAGGATAAACATATAACTTTGCTTCCTATGACTCCTAATACCATTTTGAAAGATGATATTAATAGATCTAATAAAGAAAAACAGGAGAAAACTTAGAGTGAAAATCAGATTGTGGCAAAATAATTTGAGCAACAAATGAAGCCTAATAATAAACCATCTAGTGTTGATTCTGAAATTAAATTGAAAAGCGCATGTTTACTTGCCACCAAATCTGGTATTGATGAGCTAGATTTCAGCAAATCTGTTTGCTATGCTTTTGTGTGCAAAGAGGCATTTTTTTCATTCGAGGACGTGCCTTCCTCTTTGTCTCCTGCTGTCACTAAAATTTTGCAGGAGTTTGCTGACGTCTTTCCACAAGACATGTGCTACCTCTTGAGCTTCCGTTGGTTTTCCCTTGAAGAGCAAAGGGTGATGCAGCAAAGTAGCTTAAGTATTTCCCTCAGTTTTGAGAACCAAGGTATCAATCCAGTAGGAGATGACGCATAAGTCACCGAATACCTACACAAACGAACAAGAACTTGCAACCAACGCGATAAAGGGGTTGTCTATCCCTTCACGGTCACTCACAAAAGTGAGATATGATAGAGATACATAAACGGTAAAGTAAATATTTTTGGTATTTTTTGGTGTATAGATTGGAAAGTAAAGATTGCAAAATAGTAGATCGGAAATTAGCAAGATGTAAACGAGATTGAATAATATGGGAAAGAGACCTGGGGGCCACAGGTTTCACTAGTGGCTTCTCTCGGGATAACATGTATTATGGTGGGTGAACAAATTACTGCCGAGCAATTGATAGAAAAGCACATAATTATGATGACATCTAAGGCAATGATCATGAACATAGGCATCACGTCCGTGTCAAGTAGACGGACTCCTGCCTGCATCCACTACTCACTACAAAAAAAAAGACACATCCGTGACATTTTGGGTCGAACGAAACTTTTTTCTGTCATACTTATGACACTTCTATGATGATAATTGTGACAAAACCCGGTATCATCATAGATGTAGTGGGCTCCTGCTTCTATGACAAAAAATCATGACAGAAAATGGGATTTTTGTCCTGGGCGGGCCGGAGACACAGCTGCATGACATTCTTTGGGCCGTCCATGAGGAAAAAACCATGGTAGAAGCGAGGGCGAGCAAAATTTTAGGGAGTTCCCGATTACGGTGGGTGGTCGGGGCCGAGCGATGCGCGTTTCTCTTGTACACGTACACACGTGTGTGTGAGGCGTTGGCTCTAACTGAACCCGAGCAAGGCGTTGGGCTCTAACTGAACCCGAGGAATTGCACTGCAGGCTACGCGTTACTGAACCCGAGCAATCGATCGATGGCTGTTAACTGAACCCGATCGAGCGATTCCTTCGCTACTGCTGCTAACTGAAGCCGATCGATGACGCCTCTGGATGAACAGTGAGTGTTGCGGGGGGGAGGGGGGTTGGATGAAAAGTGGGCCGTGGGGGTGGATGAACAGGATCCCGTGGCGTTTCCTCTGGATGAACATGACCCTGACCGATCGAGCCGGTTGGGGCTGGATGAACAGGACCCCGTGGAGGGCTGGATGAATAGGACGACCCCGTGGAGGGCTGTATGAACAGTAGATGGTGAAGGGGTGCCCGTGGACGGGTGGTTGAATAGTAGCCGGTGGAGTAACATGCGATGGAGGCTGGATGAACAGGAGCCCATGAAGGCTAGAGGAGGTCGACGGTAGCCCGTGGAGGCTGGAGGAGGTCGATCGTAGAGATGAACAGTATCCCGTAGAGTCCTGTTTTGCGGTACGCCACACCCCTCCCGATGAACAGGACCCCTGTTTCGACCGTAGCGCTCCAACACAAGTCCGTTTCGTCCGTTTTGCGGTACACCACACCCCTCCCGATCAACAAGACCCCTGTTTCGACCGTAGGAGGTCCGTTTCCTCCGTTTTGCGGTACGCCAGACCCCTCCCGATGAACAGGATCCTGTTTCGAATGTGGCCGGTCGAACACAACGCCAGGCCTTGTTTCCATTGCATGTTCCATCCAAGCCGGTTGGCTCCTACGCGTTCCATTGCCTCCTGATGAACACGACGCATTCCGTTGCCTCCCCATGAACATGACGCATTCCCTTGCCTCCCCATGAACACGACAACGACGCGGTTTCTCCGTTCCGACCCAGCCATGTACACGAGCCCTGGCTATACGTATGCGCGAGTAGGCGTTTGAGACCCCGCCCGTATGTACGTACGTGGCCGTATTTTCTTTCTTGCACCCTGGCCGTTGTACGTACGTGCCTCTACCACGACACGTGCGCGCCTCTACTACGACACATGCACGCCTCTACTACGACATGTGTGCGCCGCTACTACGACACGTGCGCGCCTCTACATCGACCAGTATATATGTACGTACACGTTCGCGACCAGAATGACAATGCTACATACGCTTCGACCAGGTGGGTCCCGACTGTCAGGCACTTCCTTGCGTGCAAAGATGTAGCTAGTGGGTCCCAGCAGTCAGGGGGCGAATCGTTTTTTCGCCCGGACACACTTCCTTGTGTGCGAAGATGTAGCTGGTGGGTCCCAGCAGTCAGGAGGAAACGTTTTTTTTTTCGCGAAATACGGTGGCTCGTCCGGTGGGTCCCCGCTGTCAGGTGGAGGAATAATTATTTTGCGCGAGGCACTTCTTTGCTGCGGCCGTTGACCTAGCTGTCAGCCTCTCCACATACAGTCCACGTCTGATGGAAGCCGTTCCTTGACCACATTGACCACGCCGCCTCGAGAGCACCAGGGCGGTGGACGATGTCGAGGCCTAGGAAGGGGACGACGCAGAGCCGGGGAAGACCCCGCAGTGGATTCCCACGCGTAGAGGAGTATGAGGGTTCACTGGTTCGCTGCGGTGTGAGGCTGCCGTCGCTGCAGAATAACAGGGGGTGTGGGTGAGTAGAGGGATGGCCTGGCCAGCAGTGGGAGCAGTAGGGGAGGGGAGGCCTCCGCCGCATCGCAGCCGGCCATGGGAGGCAGGAGCACAAGGCACGACCGGTGCTGGTTTGGGCAGCTGGAGCAAGAAGACTAGAGGTTGAAGAAGCACTACGGCCGTTGGATGGACATCGTACGGTCACTGGAGCTAGAATCTTGCATATTGACTAAGTTGACAAAGCCCTCCATCCCCGTCAACTTAGTAGGCCCACAAGTCAGCCTGCCACTATACTGGGTCCCAGCTAGTAGGGGGAGTATTCATTTCTTTTCGTGTAATAAGGAGGCACTTCCTTGTGTGCAAAGATATAGCTGGTGGGTCCAAGCTGTCAGCGGCGGTAACATTTTTTTTTGCGAAATACAGAGGCTCTTTTGGTGGGTCCCAGATGTCAGGTGGAGGAATCATTATTTTGCGCGTAATAAGGAGGCATTTCCTTCCGTGCGGCCGTGGGCCCAGCTGTCAGCCTCTCCACGTACAGTCCACTTCAGATGCATGTCGGTCGTTGACCACGTTGACCAGGCCGCGCCGAGAGTACCAGGGCGGTGGACAACGGCGAGGCCTAGGAAGGGGACAACACGGGGGTAGGGAAGACTCAGCAGTCGTTTCCCAGGCAGAGGGGAGTACGACTATACGAGGGTTTACTGGTTCGTCTGCCGTCGCCGAAGAATAACAACAGGTGTGGGTGAGTAGAGGGATGGCTAGGCCAGCGATGGGAGTATGGTGGGGCAGTAAGGCCTGCACGGCTGCACAGCCGTCCGTGGGGAGGAGGGAGCAGGTAGTCCCGCCGGCGCTTGTTTGAGTGTCTGGAGCAGGAAGAGCAGAGATTGAAGAAGCATGACGGCCGTTGGATGGAAATCCAACAGTCACTGCTTGTGCGTCAACTTTTTTTTAGGAAAGCCTCAAATCTGTGGAAAACAACATACAACCCATCTGCCATTATTTTGAATAATTTACAGCCCATTTGCTAATTCTTAAGGTTTTTTTGGAGCCCATATTCTTTTTGTTAGCATTACAACCCATATTGTGGCCACGGTTAAAAAATTATATGAAATTTTGCATATTTCGGTGCGGTCCGAACTGTTTTTAATCCCGAAATTTAGAGTCACATTCAAAATGATTTTGAAAATAAATCTATATCAATATAAAATCCAACAAATTGTCCACGAATAAAAATAAATGCAATTTAAAATCTCGAAATAAATAAAGAAATTTGAAACTAATTGCCGGTTTGATGTGTTTTAAAAATGTACAACCCATTTCTCATTACTGATAGGCCATTTTCTCGGCCAGCTGAATGAAGCTCTCCTTGTCTTGAAAGATTTGCAGCCCAACAGGCCTGACAAAGCGACTTACTTGGCAAATCACAAAAAAACTGGGATGTGGCCGTGGACCCAGCTGCGGCCGTTGACCCAGCTGTCAGCCTCTCCACGTACAGTACTCTTTCGATGGAAGTCGGTCGTTGACCACATTGACCACGCCGCGCCAAGAGCACAAATGCGGTGGACGATGCAGAGCTGGGGAAGAGGCAGCAGTGGATGCCCACACGGAGAGGAGTACGAGGGTTCACTGGTTCGGCTGCGGCATGAGGCTGCCGTGGCCGCAGAATAACAGGGGGTGTGGGTGAGTAGAGAGATGCCCTGGGCCAGCGGTGGGAGTAGTAGCGGGTGGTGAGGCCTCCGCGGCATCACAACCGGCCACGAGAGGCAGGAGAATGCGGCACGACCGGCGCTGCTTTGGGCGGCTGGAGCAAGAAGACCAGAGGTTGAAGAAGCACTATTTCCGTTGGATGGACATCGTACGGTCACTGGAGCTAGAATCCTTCATATTGACTAAGTTGACAAATCTCTCCGTCCCTGTCAACTTAGTAGGCCCACAAGTCAGCCACCCACTATGGTGGGTCCCATCTAGCAGGGGGGTATTCATTTTTTTGTGCGTAATAAGGAGGCACTTCCTTGAATGCGAAGATGGTGGGTCCGATCTGTCAGCGGGGGAAATGTTTTTTTGCGAAATACAGAAGCCCTTCCCACATACAGTCCATGTACATTGCGTAATAAGGAGGAACTTTCCTTGCGTGCGACCATGGACCTCGTGGGTCCCAGCCGTCAGGCTCTCCATGTACAGTCCTCTTCTGATGACTCTGGTATGTTGACCACGCCGGGCCGAGCGCACCGAGGTGGTGGACGACAGCGAGGCCCCAGACTAGAACGACCCAGTGATGGGGAAGACGCGGCAGTGGAGTCGCAAACGGAGAGGAGCGGGAAACTTGACTTGTTCGGGTGCGGGGTGGGCCTACACTCGACAGAGAATAAAAGGAGGTGCGAAGTGGAGGGATGGCCTGGCCGTCGGTGGGGTAGCGTTTCGCTGAGGAGCACAAAACAACACCGCTGGACACCGAAGGCTGGAGCAGATGATCCCGGCAGCGCTGGGGGAAGAAGACTAGAGATTGAAGAAGAATGCCGGCTGTTGGATGTAAATCCAACGCCTTCTTGGGCTACGTCCTACTGGCCCACATGTCAGCCAGTCCATTTGCTTCTTTAGTCCATTTGGTGCGCTGGGTGAAACAATGATGTAGCATCTATGCAGCCCGTTTAAATCCCATTTGCATTTTTCTCAAAATCCACGGACTTGCTGGGCTGGGTGAAAATATCATGTTGGGCTAGACAGAGAAATGTTATAAAAACATAAACACATGATTGCACGTCTATTACTGCATTGATTAGTAAAATCTTTGCAAGCTTATGTACGCAATCACTAGGAGTAAACTTGCCAAGTTATATATAAACAATTATTATTATTATTTTGTAAGAACTTTCAACTTATGAAATAAAATATCATTTAAATTTGACGAGTTAATAGTACGTGGGGTATTATTACTTTTTAGGCTAGACGTGGGACAATTGAGTTTGTTCTAGGGAAAAGTACTGGGCGAAAACTTAGTTTACATCGAAAAAGAAAGTGGCAGAAAATTCAGAGACCTGCTGGGTCCACCTGAGGAGGGGAATATGTTGGGAGGAAGGAGATTCAAAGCACGGCAGCCGAGTGAACTAGTTTTTTTAACGGACAAGTGAACTAGTTACATACATAAGCAAATAGCCACTAAAAAAATCAATCAGGTTAATGGGTTCTTAAAAGAAATATTTCGGACAAAACGATAATTACGACACATAGGCTAATGTAGGAAACACTCAGATGATAAAGGTGCTTATAAATAGATAAAGTACAACATCTAGACCTTCCTGGCATGCTTGATCATGACGGCGCGGCTGCCCGTGTACTCATCGGTTACGGGAAGTAGACACGCCCTCATGTCCAAGATCTTCCTGTACATGTCGTAGCATGCGTATGCGTCCTTGGCCGCATAGGTTATGTAGGCTAGATTCAGAGGTACCTCCCACGTGTTCATGTCCTTGGTATCATTGTCTTCTTTCATGTTGGCATATCAGGGGTCGATGATGGTCTTGGCGAGGTCAACCACGGAGTCCTTCTCCTGCCCGTGGCTGATGATTTTGTATTGCTTCTGGATGTCGACAAGCTTGTTGCACCAGATGACCGAATTGTCGTGTTCTTCCTTCTCTCCACCGTAGCGAAGGTGCAGTCGGCGTTGCCGATGAAACGAGCGAATGCTCCAAAACCTCTGATGGCCCTACAGAAGTGGTAGATGAGAACCTCGTCCCGCACACATACCTGGGCGAAGGTGATCCGCTGTTCCCTGTCAGGAGACGAATGGATGGGCACAAGGTCTAGTCCTGCAACCTTGTGCTTTCTCGTCCTGTAGGTACTGCTTGAACTCGGCGAGGACTGAACGGCAAACTCAAAGGGGAACTCCTTGCTGAAGTCCATATCCAGCAGGCTCACCCCTCGAATCGCCATTGGAGTCTCTTCGAGTGAACGATTGTGTAGGCGGCGGCAGTAGTTCATTTTTCAGCTCTTGGGGAACTGGATTCAACAGTAAACTGAGTGTGTACATGCGATCACAGTTACTACCCCTCCCTCGTCCGCTGCACGCCCAACAGAAGATGCACCCTCGGTGCATTCAAACACCTCCATTAAGAAACCTACTCCGACCACACGTCGGTTCACGAGCGGGTCTGTATTGGTACTATAATAACAGGAGTTAGTGGTCACTTTACTTAAATTTAATTAGCTTTAATAGAAATTTATACTTAAAACAAGCAATGCATTGGCTCGTTCTATCAGTGCCAGAGGATCAACATGCACAACAATTAGAATTATTATTCTCAGGACGCACATGATCAGCACATTTGTCGCACTTTCACAAAGATAATACTACCAAGTTTGAACTATTTGTTATGGTTGTTTTCCTCTACATCATCATGTCGTGTTTCCCAGCTTGCAAGATTCAGAACCAACAGATAAGATCCAAATAATAAGAACAACAAAGATGCCTACACATCTCATTGATTCCCAACTTTCAAGATTCAGAACCAACAAATAAGATCCGAACAATAAGTACAACAAAGATGCCTACACATCTCATTGATTCCCAGCTTGCAAGATTCAGAACCAACAAATAAGATTCAAATAATAAGTACAACAAAGATGCCTACACATCTCATTGATTCCCAGCTTGCAAGATTCAGAACCAACCCATTAGAGCCTTTTTATAAAGTGAATATCGGGATTAAATCCATCTTGGCTAGTCATGTCATACAATCGAAGAACTTGGCGAATGCTCTTGACCGTCACGACATCTGTAGTTGAGTATTCCTGTTTGCACAACACAAACAAGAAGAACATGATTTCACTTTAATAGGGGCCTCCTTGAACTCAACCTGCAACTCCACTAGGATGAGGTCAACCTCCAGCTCCATGATTCAATTCATGCGCCTTTTTCTGCAGTTCACCTAAAATGAAGCAAAGATTGCATCATTCAGCTAGCAAGAAGTACTTGCTCCCATTAGCTGGCAGGTTCTTCTTTTGTAGTTGCACTAAAATTGTGGAACATTAAGGTTGGTTGTCCGGCTCATGTACGGTGCAACTATAATTTTCTTATCCTTTTCTGCAGTTCCACTAAAATAAACTGCCATTGTGGTGACAGTGACGGCTCCATCTTGCAAAGGCTAATAAAATGTTGCATGAGATTACCAGCAAAACTTGACGGAGATTTTGGAAACTCCAATCACCATTTTGTGCAGTTCCACCAAAATTGAGAGATGTTGCCCACGTGACATTTTAGTTGAACTGCACACGACACTCATTCCAAAAAAAGTGTTTTGTGCAGTTCACCAAAAGGTCACAATAGCAACAAGGTGAAATGGATATCCCTATCTGCACAAAAAGATAGAAAGTAAACAGTTGCTGGTCAATAAGAATATACGAGCATATACAAAATGGAAAGAAGCATCTTAATTATGTTCATGGCAATCACGCAAGGACGTTAAAATGTCAGCAATGCTTCATGTTACCAGAAGCATTATGATCAACAATGAGATTCCTCAAATATGGGATTATTTTAATGATGTCATTGCTTGTTTACCAGACACAGTAAATCAACAGCAGCCAAAGAGTTGGTTTAAGGGCATGGGACCGTGGGGACACGAGGACACTCAGCAGCGTAAAGGAGCAACTTACTTATCATACTGGGGAAAACAGCAGGAGTGCCATTTGTAACATAGTTTAATTGCATCTTATCACTGAAGGCATTAGATTATCGAAAAAGGCTTTCGCCCCGCTTTATATTATAAAGCCAACTGCACAACAAGCATCCAACATGGTCCAACACAAAAGCACTCACACACACACGGAAGTCCACAGGAACAAAATGTACAAGAGAGGGTCCATGCTGAGGGCATTAGATTAACAATAACACTGGTTAGACATTTCCCTAAGGTAACAGTGTGATCACTTCATTTTACATTCGCCCTTACATTAACAACAGCCAAAGGTTGGTATAAGGACATGCGACAGTGGACGCATTAGCACAATGTACCTACAAGGAGGCATAAAAGTGGTGATGTCGAGTTTGTTCAAGCTATGTGAGGGCAGCAAACCTAATCCTGGAGACCTTGTACTATGTGAGGGCGGCAAATCTAATCCTGGAGACCTATTACTATGTGAGGGCATCAAATCTAATCCTGGAGACCTTTTACTATGTGAGGGTAGCAAATCTAATCCTAGAGACCTTTTACTATGTGAGGGCAGCAAATCTAATCCCGAGACCTTTTACTATGTGAGGGCAGCAAATCTAATCGTGGAGACCTTTTACTATGTGATGGTAGCAAATGTCATCCTGGACATACTCTGTCGACTTGTCCACCAGCCACCACTTTCTATCCTTTTTCAACCAATAATAGATCTGTTCCTTATCCAGTTTGTACTGCATTTTCCCATTATTTCCCTTTTCAACCAAGAGGCCAGTTGGGTATCCGGTCTCTACTACTTTCACCATATTATTTCCTCTTTGAATCAAGTCCTAGATTCATGCTACAACTTCCCCCCTTTATTTGTTGTTTGAACAAAGCCCTAGATTCGAATGCATGAAGTAGCTTTAACCTCTAATAATACTAAAAATTTAGGTGGCTTTGGAGGAGCTGATGGGAGTAGAAAAGGATGCATATGCAGACACGTGGGGAGCTGGGGCAGTAGAGCAAGGCCGCTTTCGAAGAACTTATACCTGAGGGTCCCCGGGATGTCGGTGGCGGCAGGTCGGATCTGCGGACAATACGGCAGGGAGGAAGAAGGGTCGGAGGACCTCCCCAGCCGGCGTTGTGTCGGAGAGAACGGCACGGGCAGAGGATCGGGCCCTTCCGGCAGCTGTGGATTTCCTCCCTCGGCGGCGATGACTGCGTGAACGATGCACCTTTTAGTCCTCTACACACACTGGCCAAAGGGATCTGGCCGGATCTGTGACCAGCGGTGAGCAGAGAGAAAATGTAGCTACCGCTGTCTTGTTTATATCTAGAGAGGATGAGAGAATGAAGAGAGCAACCCTAGTAAAGCAAGCGCTCAGGCCCCTGCGTACATATATAGTGGAGTGATTATCTTTTTTCTCTCCACAACAAGCGTTTCAATTTGTGTACGTGGCATTAAAGAAAAGAAACTCTCTATTTAAGGTGACTACTATACGACTCCTACTTACTACTAGTAGTACTAGTATTGTTCACTTGTGCTCCCCGCCCCTCCATTTATTGAACAACCCCACGGTTGAATAAACATACAGTAAGTACTGTATTTATATAGAATGAACAAGCTAGAACTATTTTCGCGTAGTTAAAAGTTGAGGGCAGGGCTTTTCCCGGGCAGTACGCGTGGCAGTTTTCGGGTAGGCGGTTTGACAGATAGGCGAGGAGGGTGAGCGAGTGGAGGACATACTGCTGGAAAGGTCAGGCTGTGCAATTTGACGGCGTGTTACTGCTGGAAAGACTTGTGATATGACCACTCACTATAGTCATGAATTACTGGCGCTCCGGCCGGGGTGATGCCCCCCCGTTCCACGCTCTAATCCGGTGCATGACACGTCGACCCGGATGCTGGCTCTCCCACATGTCGGAGTAGTAAAAAGGAGCAAAGAATGATGCGGTATATACTAGTACTACTACTACTCAGGTCAGAGCAGTGCGAACCACGGCAGCCCAGTGAACCAGCAGTGCGAACCACGGCAGCCCAGTGAACTAGCAGTGTGAACCACGGCAGCCCAATGAACCAGCAGTAGAAAACAATGTGGTGATATGGCCATAAAAAACAATGTGCCACGGTCCACACTATAGCATGTACAGTAACACTCCTCTTTGTTTGGATCCCTGAGTTAGAGCTAGTTTGGGTTGAAATAGCCTCAAATTACAGAAACAAGAGGGGTTAGTCTGAGCTAGTTTGCTCTAACCCAGCTAAAAAAACTAGCCCGGTGGAGAGGTTCTAATTGGGTTAGTTATCCTCAGGCCCACTAAAAGAGAACTAAAAAAATCTCCCCTGCCCGCACCAGATCGTTCCCCTCCCCTGTCGCACGACTCCTCTTTGTTCCCCATAGGGCCGCCCGTCGAAGCGCCGCTCGCCCTCTCTCTCCTTTGGCCGCCCTCTCCTTCCGGCCTGCGCCGCCCTACTCCGGCCGCCCTCTCCCTCCGGCCTTCGAAGGTCGCCCCGCTCCCCCTTCACCGATTGTGTTTCTCCCTCTGTCGTGCGCGACAGCGGCGCATCTACCAGGGAGGTTGCGAGAGGGGTGAGTTTGTTTGTTCCTTCTCTGTCTCACGGCCATATCATTGATCTTGCTCGCTCTAGCGCTAATTCTGATTTGGAAAAGTAGATCTTGATCAAACTTGGTATAGATTTTTTGTGCACGCATGGAATTGTTTGATGCTGCTTGAGGAGGTAATAAATCTTTCTAGAGGCCCAAAGATTCAGTTCACCTTTCTAGGTATTTCAGTTTCAGGCTTGCATTGTTTCTATAGGCCCAAAGATTCAGTTCACCTTTCTAGGTATTTCAGTTTCAGGCTTGCATTATTTCTAGAGGCCCAAAGATTTAGTTCACCTTTCTAGTTATTTTAGTTAGAGGCTTGCATTATTTATAGAGGCCCAAAGATTAAGTTCCCAATCAGCGGCAAGCAGCCCTGCTACCCATGCCGGTGTCAACCTCAACTCGCAAGGGCTGGCGTCGAAGGGGTTCCCGGGGCTTGGGCTCTACAGAGCCTTCCTCCAGAGCGACGATGGCGAGCTCCTCCCTCGGTGCGTGAGGGGCTCCGGGCTCCCTCCCTATCATGAATGACTTCCGTGATGAGTTACCTCATGCTTTGTTTCATGGAGTGTTTTTTTTGTGAAGCTTGATTGACGATTTGTATGTTTAAGTGGGATATCTCATTTGTATGGAAAAAGTAAAAATTATCATGTTTTGCGTGGTTCATTTGTAAAGATGGTTCGTTTATGTCAATTGTGAGCGGGAGGAGGCCACAGAAGAGCCGTCCACACCAAATCCGGCAGGAAATAGGGTCCAAAGTAGTCAAATGATTGAGAAAGAGCATTTATTGTCAATCTAACCCTTCCATCCATACACCTCTTTGGTTTAGAGTTAGTTCAGGGTTAGAATCTAACTCTAACCTCTAACTGAGTTAGAGTTCTCCTTGTCTCGGTTCATCACCATCATACTTTCCCCATTCCTGTGTTTTCAGTATCCTGCGAATTAAAGAGGCACTTTTTTTGTGGGAAAAATCAAAGAGGCCCTTAGACTAGTTTAGGTCTGGTCATTTTTTATAAATGTGTTATGTCCAAAATTTAATGAACATGCTCCAGTTTCTATGAAAACAATCCGGTTTCATGTAGTAATTCATTCATTTATTTATTCTTCTGCGGGGGGTTTGCATGTAATTCGTGAGGTCTGAAATGTAAAGTACCCCGGCATATGCTCCGAGTCGTGCATGCACTACGACCCAGATGCTCTATGTCCCACATGTAGGCGAATGGGAGCACGTGGAAATAGCCTAGGAGTACATATAGGAGGATAAATGCGTGAAAAAAATATGTATTGTGAAGCATAGCTGCGGTTCGAAAAGGAGACCTAAAGTGATGATAGCTATAGGTCGCACGCACCCAACTAGTGGTACTAGACATATGACTAATTTTTCCCTCAAAAAAAAGAGGCACGAGTGCTCAATACTCCTATTCTATAAACACGAGTCCCATCCGACAACAGCGTCCGTGCTATAGCTAGCTCTCCTCCCTCGTTTCTCTCTTCTAATTCTAAACTCGGCCGACGCCCGGTGGGCGGGGTGGGTTTGCTCAACTGCGGCCCCACCTCACAGTGAAAACGTTATGACTGGAATAAGCCTTTTTAGATACTATTTCAAATGGAATACAACATACAGATGTATGTAGACATAGTTTAGAATGTATATTCACTCATTTTGCTCCGTATGTAGTAGTCACTTGCTAGAATCTTTAGAAAGACTTATATTTGGGAACGGAGGGAGTACTATACTAATAAAACATTAAGGCCACGAGGCGATGCAGTGCTGGTTATAGGAGGCAAGAAGAAGAGATGCATCCATCAACGATGTCCACCTCCTTGACTCAGGGCTTCGGCCCACCGAACGACGCCTAAGTAGCAGCGGCTTTCGTGGCCAGGTCGACGTGCTTCTGAACAATGGCGTCCAAAGATTCTAGCTACTGGAAGAAGGCCAACGTCTTTCTGTCCTCGCTTGCCTTGTAGTGGCCTATGTAGACGATTTCCTCATAGACGTGGATGTGCAGGTCGACGGTTTCTTGCATGGCAAGGCGCTGCGCGGCGAGCGCGACCTCGAGGTGCACATTCTTCATCGCGACCTCCGGCACCTGCAGGGCCACCAGGGCTTGAAAGAGTTCATCACCATGGAGGCCGATGAGGGTGACAGGCAATGAGGAGCCTGGGCGTGCGGGCTGGAGAAGTACGGCAAGGTCGTCCGCGCGCTTCTTAACAGCGGTGAACTTGTGGATGGAGTTGACCATCATGTCGTCCATGCGAGAGGCGAAGCCAGCGTCGGCGAGGGCTACGATGCCGACGGTCGCCAGCACCATCTGGAAATGCTGCGCGGTGCGGGGCCACAGGCCGGCGCCTTGGATGATTTGGCACAACCGACTGCCGCTCGCGTCCATTGCCTCCGTAGGTGCTTGTGGCTTCTGGTCACTTGGTCTTGGATTAGAGTGAGCAGTGTTGCGTAGAGACTTGTGAGTAGATGGATTGGAGTGGTGGGGCGCCTTTATTATATGAGAGTCCAAACTCTGTTGCATTCACATCGTGCTGGCTCTATTATGCTTCTCCAATTAATTCCCTCTACATGTAATTGTGGATGCATCATTGACCGTTCAACGTGTCAAGAACCGCTACCCTCTCCCTCCTTTGCATTCATGCACCTATGGACCCATCAACGACGAGGTGCCTATGGTGACTTCGTAAATTTCAAGATGATAGTGCCGTGCGTGTGTGCGTTCATAGGGGTGAGTGTATGTGCGTGTATATGAGCGCTTGCGTCTGTACTATGTCAAAAAAACATAAATGTGTGTCAAAAAGAGACTAGTAAGTATACTCAATATTGTGCACCTCGGAGAGGAAAACGATAGAACTACAGTACATATTTATTTACGGTGCAAATTCACCCATTTTGCTCTATATGTACTCCATCTCGGTGTAGTCTAGTCACTTGTTGAAATCTCTAGAAGGGCAAATACTCCTTTCTGGTTTACAGGGCTATACTAGCAAGTAGTTGTACGTACTAGTACAATAGTGGGCTCACATAGCAATTTTGTCTCATGCAAGAGCCTGGCTATATGCGTGCTCCAATGTTCACAACTGCCACGTTCGGTTTGCGCTTGGCTCTTCGCCTCTTCGAGAAGACGAACAATGATGTTACTACTACTGCTTCTACATTGTCGAATCCACTGGTGCATGTCCATCCACCGCGAGCGGGAGGGATAGCTTGTTGTATAAGTGCTACTAAGCAAAAGCATGTCCTCGTTTGCGAGCAACCACGTGCATGGGCGAGGGAGAAGGCGTGTAGTAGTAAAATGAAGCTTCTCCTCGTTGTACGAGTTGATGCGACACATCATAGCACTGGCCCCACATGCTTGCCTCTAAACTTGTCTGAAAGACCCGCAATGTACAATATATTTGCTGCAACCTCTAACATTTACCCGCCACAAATTAAAATATATGTGGTCGTATGCATCGTTCTGATGCAGAGGCCGGGGAGTCCCCCCTTTTCGAAAAAAACAAAATAAAATATATATTCCTGTCTTGACCAGATGAGCGTGCAAACTACAATCACCAGGGTGACAGGTAGGGCCAGAAGACTATTTTAATGTTTTTTTAGAACTTCGAGACGACCACATAGCATGGAGCCGACCCCAACGATTTTAAGCTTACAGGCACGGTACACGCTATCCTAGACTACTCTACACATGAAACTGCCACACGAGCGTCCGGGCTGCGCTTGGCTCTTCGCCTCTTCGGGAAGTCGAACAATGATGGAGTACTACTGCACTGGAGGAGTACTACAATACGCTTCTGGCCATCTAACACCGATTGAACTGCTGCATGTCCACCGCGTGCGGGAGGGAGAGCGTGTAGTGAAAGCTTCTCCTAGTCTTGCCAGCCACCACGCTCATGGGCGAGGGAGGAACGCTCCTGCCTTTGCGTGTATGACAGGTGGGCCCGACAGGTGCATGGCCAACCCGTCATACAGCCAAAGGCAGGTGCAGTTAAGTCCACGAGGGAGAGGATAATCAAACTTCTCGTTGATGTACGAGTTGACGCAACACATCAAAGCACTGCACTCAATATATTTCCATAATTTGCATTTACCGATGCATTAATTACAACGCATGCATGCATTCCGTGACTCTCCTTTTGATACTTGCATGTGTTGATTTAATGCACCTTGAAGTAGTATAAAATATGTGACGGTAAAGCTTTGTAATGCCCCGGCCCAAGTCGAGAGATGGTTGTGCACGAGGAGGGCGAGATCATGCAGACCGAACAGGACCCGACGATGGACCTCACCGTGCTCCACTGCCCCTTGTGCCTCCGCCCCTTGACGCCTCCAGTGTATGAGGTTCGAATACACCTCGTCCGTTCGGCTGATTGAGCAAGGTGTAGGTTTCTTGATTGATGTGATGTTTGATTGATTTCTGTAGTGCAAGGGAGGGCACCTGGCCTGCGCGGACTACCGCGTCGAGCACCCTGGGAACCAACGGTAGTGCCAGAAGTGTGAGCGCAGCGGTGGCTTTGACGTGCGGAAAACGGCGGTGGACTCTGTCCTTTCGTCGGTGAGGGTGGAGTGCCCACACGAAGGCTGTGGGCTCTACGTCACTTACCACGAGCTCGCCGATCACCAGAGCATGTGTCCGCTCGCACCCTGCAAATGCCCCGTGCCCGTCTACGGCTACGAAGGCCCGCCGCCGGTGCTCTACCACCACATCAAGACCGCGCATCCCATGCCCGTGCATAGGATCCAGTACGGCAAGGTGCTCTAGCTGCAGGTGCTCCAGCTGCAAGTGCAAGATCCCATGCCCGCGGAGGAGGACGGCCGCGTGTTTTTCTTGGTCGGCGGCATGCTCGACATCGGCGCGCCTATGGCCGTGTCGGTCGTCTGCATCAGAGCGGGGGCATCCCGACTGCCGCACTACATGGCCAAGCTATGGGCGAACGGCCCGCCGAGGGAGCCCAAAGGCACGACCGACGCTGTCAAGGTGGAAATGGAGGTGACAAGCAGCAAGGATCCTGGCGACGTCGACGTGCAGGAGCTGACCTTCTTCACAGTTCCGCCCAAGCCGCTGGCCGGGGCTAAGATGGTGTCCCTCCACATTCAGATTGACAAGCTCACGTCATAAATGTTTCTAGAGTGCCTTCTGTTTATCTTAGTAATATGCTAATATAGGGATTACCTCGGTCTAATTTAGCTTAAGAAAAGGTGGGTTTTGGTGGCGATGCAGCAATTACTTCGACATCAGATCAGTAATTTCTAACAGTCGAACGGATATTTTGTGTCTGTTGGATATAAAGTTCCTTTGGGTAAGAAGTACTACTTGTCATCAAAATGGATAAAAGGAGATGTATGTAGACGTATTTTAGTTCTAGATACATCCCTTTTTATCCATTTTGATGACAAGCACTCCCTCCATTCCACAATACATGCCTTCCATTTGTCAAAATATATATGTATCTTGACATGTTTAGTATATAGGTACATCCATGATAGAGCCAATCGGACGGTTGAGAACACTACAATTTGTAGCTACAAATGCGTGTGTGACTCCCAGATGCAGAGGCCGGGGGTCATCATCCTCTTTTCGAGAAAAAACATACATGTATGTGAGAGGACGAGTGCCTCTTCTCTTCCTGTATAACGTATTAAACTCAAAGTACAAGTTTTTGTGGGTGGCACGATGGTGCGTGCGAGAAGTCCCGAGAGATAGGTTTAATCCGTCTGAAAAAAGACTAGCCTAGAGCTCGCCACGGGGCTATTCCTGTCGAACGCCCCATTAACCGTAAGATATGTATACGACGGTGCTAGTTATTGCACGTACACACCAGTATAGAAAAAGAACTACTCCATCCGGGAATAGTGCCTCACTTCGAAACTAGAACCGTCAATAAATTTTGAGCTTGCGTCTCGTCACATTCCAAATTACTCCACGCTATATTGAATTGCAAACCTGTTCACACCGATCACAACCTAAACGGTTTCCCACTTAGGAGTGTATTAGTACCATGCTATACTGAATTGCAAACCTGTTCACACCGATCACAACCTAAGCAGTTTCCCACTTAGGAGCGTATTAGTACTCGGTTATAAATACTAGTATGCCAAGATGACTGCACATTCCTACTCAACTCCTCATCCACAAAAACAAACAAGTCATTCAGCATCCTTCCCTTGCGTCTGCCATGGCCAGCATGACTTTTGGGTCGAGAGATTGCCACCAGGGAGAGGCGAGCATGGAAGCGGAAGCACGAGAGATGTCCCGCCTCGCTGCAAGAGCAGCCGACATGTCCCGCCATGCAGAAGTAGCGGCACAGAGGTCCCGTCATGCCGCTGAAGCAGCACGGAGGTCCCGCCGCATCATCGATGCAGCAGACTGGTCCGGCCGCGCTGCGGAAGCAGCAGAGATGTCCCGCCGCGCCGCGGCGGCCTGGGAAAATTTCTCGCGGGTAGGCGACGACTGTTTCAGGCGCATGCATGCGATCATCCATAGCCAGATGGATCAGATCTCTGGCTGGCCGAGGTTGCAGGATGACATGAAAGCCTCGTTTGAACAGGCTACCAGCGTCATCCGATAACTAAGGGAGGGCAATGAGAGGCTCCGGGACAAGCGCGACCTGCTGAGGGCGAAGATCGTCCGAAGTGCAGACCAGCAGGAGAAGACCCGTGCCTTGTTGAAGAGGATCGGCGTCATCGTCAAGAAACTTATGGACAAGAATGACAATCTCTGCAACAAGCGCCAAAGGCTGGTGGAGGAATCCGTGGTTGTTCTCAAGCAGCATCTTGGGGACACGAAAGAGCTCATCGCCGCTCGCCGCGGAGACTAGTCCCCATGGCCTGCAGGAACGCATCAAGAAAGTAGAGATCAGCGAGCCAGGTCCTTGTCTTCCTTCTTCTTTTGCCCTTGTGTATTTCGGGCGTAGCCGCATGTGGCTTTTTTAATTATCTTTCTAATTATGTAAGACAATTAATCATCCTTATATATTCATCAGTCTTGCTATAAGTCGCAGTAGATGCTATATAGGTCCGTCGGATCTTACATCAAGATCCATGCTTTTAGATTTTATTTTTTCTCTCTTAAATCTCAGTCGAGTGGGACATAGTCACGCCATTAAACAGAGGCTCGGGCGCCATTAATGGAGACCTTGGGAGAGAGGTGGATGGCAGATGGAGGTCAAAGGGCTGTCCTCCCGATAAGCATGCGCAGGGGTCTGAACGCACGCGCTCTCGTACTCAAATAGCTACCCTGCACGACGCCTCCTAGCTAATAAAAAATGGGGATGCATGGCGGCACGTAAATGGTACAGTAAATAGAAGGCCCATAGTTTCAACAATACTTGTGTTTCCGATTGTAACGTGATGGCACTTGTTCCAAAATGACTTTGTTGATTGTTAATGTGTGCGCCTTCGCAAATCGGACTGTAAAATTAACACAGCATGTTGGTGCCATGTCATGGCACCAATCCAAGTTTCATTATTTTCATGCGTGTTTTGGATTTACAGGAATTAAAAAACTAAGTTTCTCAATGTTTCCAGCCCAGCTATGACGCCCAGAATTTTGAATTTCATTCCCATTTCTTGCATGGAACCTAGAAATTTACCCGAGGACACACATGTGATTTTTCAACCAACTTTGGTGCACAGGAACATGTGCTTGTATTTCAAATTTGAATTATGCACACAAAGGTGACACGTTCCCTCCCAGAACCACGAGCCTTCTTGAGAGAAGCTCCGATTTGCAAGAAGCTTATACCAAAATTTGTTCCTATTCGGCCATTTTTTTACCACGGCATGGTACTACCATGACATGACACCATGCCAAGTTTCATGACACCATGACAACAAGCGCTATTGTTTAACGCCCTTAGCTAGGGATTGAGATTTCGATGATGCTCACATGAAAGACAAGAATTGAAGCGCAAAGAGAGCAGCATGAAACATGTGACAAACACATCTAAGTCTAACATAATTCCTATGCATATGCATCTTATAGGCAAACAAATTATCATAGCAAGCAAAACTAGCATATGCAAGGAAGCGGAAGGAAACAATAGCAATCTTAACATAACGAGAGGTAATTTAGTAACATGAAAATTTCTGTAACCATATTTTCATCTCTCATAATAATTACATGTGGGATCATAATACAATTCAACCAAATATCTATCACATACAATATTTTAAACATGATCCACATGCATGCAAAGTTGACATTCTTCCAAAATAGTGGGATTAACATGAACTAAAGTCATGACCTCTCCAAACCCAGTTTTATCAAAAAATTCATAAGATTGAACATTCTCCAAAGATGGGATCTAAAGTTGACACTCTTCTATACCCACTTTCAATAATATTGCAAACACTATTATCAATCTCATATTCATCATGGGGCTTAAATAAATTTTCAAGTCATAAGAAGAATCACCCCATTCATGATCATTACAACAAATAGTAGTCATAGCAAAACTAGCATCCCCAAGCTTGAGGTTTTGCATATCATTAACACAACTGACATTAAGAAAATTTATAATAACATCATTGCAATCATGCTTTTCATCGAAGGAACTATCAAGTATGGGTGCAATAGCAATGATCTCATGTTTAACATAAGGAACTATAGCAAATTTGTCTTCATAAATATTGGCATCATGGCCACAAGAATAGCAAGCATCATGTTCATCAAGGGATATTTCAATCAAATTATCGAAATCATAATTATCTATAGATTCATGCATATCATTATTTTCTTCCAAAGCAATGGTCATTCTTTCAATAAATTCTTTGACATAGACATTATGAGCATAGTTTTCATAACAATATTTAAGTATGTCAAAATTTTCAGATTTGTAGAGAGTAATATCATACTTTTCAATCAAAGAAGCAACTTCATAAGCACCCTTTAAAGCAAAAAATTCTTCAATTTGTTCGATATCATAGTAACTATAAACACCCTTTGCATAAGAAGATAAGATTTCATTATCATTAAACTCACATAGGTAGGGAAGGTGTTTTTTAGGGTTCTTAGAGCAACAAGTAAAATCATAAATTTCACAAAGATTCCAAGCATAGAACACAAAACTATTTATTTGATTCCATAAGAGTCTCCATTTTTTAGACAAACGGTGACGCACAAAATGAGCATGCTCATCTAAAGATTTTCCCTCAACTAAACTAGTTGGGGTTTTAGCACGAGCACATATAGATCGAAGATGATCCAAGTAGAACACTTTAAGTGGATCCATATCAATAGATTTTTAGCAAGCAAAGATGCAAGCAAATAGAAGACACATGGAAAAACAAACAAAAAGACATATAAAAAGAAGGCAAAGAAAAAGGCAAAGGTTTTCGAAAATTGTTTTAGAAGTGGGGGAGAAGAAAACGAGAGGTGAATGGCAAATAATGTAATGCAAGGGAGAAGAGTTTATGATGGGTACTTGGTATGGCTTGACTTGACGTAGATCTCTCAGGCAACGACGCCAATAATCCTTCTTGCTACCTCTTGAGCTTGCATTGGTTTTCCCTTGAAGAGGAAAGGGTGACACAGCAAAGTAGCGTAAGTATTTCCCTTAGTTTTTAGAACCAAGGTATCAATCCAGTAGGAGACGATGCACAAGTCACCGAATACCTACACAAACAATCAAGAACTTGCAACCAAAACGGTAAAGTGGTTGTCAATCAATTCACGGTCACTCGCAAAAGGGAGATCTGATAGAGATAGATAGACACTAAAGTAAATATTTTTGTTTTTTTGGGTGTATAGATTGGAAAGTAAAGATTGCAAAATAGTAGATCGGAAACAAGAAAGATGTAAACGACATTCAATAATATGGAAAAGAGATCCGGGGGCCATAGATTTCACTAGTGGCTTCTCCCGAGATAGCATGTATTACGGTGGGTGAACAAATTATTGCCGAGCAATTGATAGAAAAGCACATAATTATGATGACATCTAAGGCAATGATCATGAACATAGGCCTCACGTCTGTGTCAAGTAGGCCGACTCCTGCCTGCATCTACTACTATATACTCCACACATTGACCGCTATCCATCATGCATCTAGAGTATTAAGTTCATAAAGAACGGAGTAACGCATTAAGCAATATGATGAAAACCCCATCTTGTTATCCTCGATGGCAATAATACAATACGTGCCTTGCTTCCCCTACTGTCACTGGGGAAGGACACTGCAAGATTGAACCCAAAGCTAAGCACTTCTCCCATGGCAAGAAAGATCAATCTAGTAGGCCAAACTAAATCGATATTTCGAAGAGACTTGCAAAGATATCAAATCATGCATATAAGAATTCAAAGAATAACCAAATAATATTCATAGATAATCTTGATCATAAATGCACAATTCATCAGATCTTGGCAAAAACACCACAAAAGAATATTACATCGAATAGATCTCCAAGAACATCGAGGATAACTTGGTATTGAGAATCAAAGAGAGAGAAGAAGCCATCTAGCTAATAACTATGGACCCGAAGGTCTGTGGTAAACTTCTCACGCTTCATCAGAGAGGTAATGGTGTTGATGTATAAGCCCCCCGTGAGCGAATCCCCTCCGCCAGATTGCCGGAAAAGGCCCCAAGATGGGATCTCACGGGTACAGAAGGTTGCGGCGGTGGAAAAGTGGTTTCGTGGCTCCCCTGGATGTTTTTAGGGTATAAGAGTATATATAGGTGAAAGAACTAGGTCAGGGGAGCCACGAGGGGCCCATGAGGGTGGGAGGGCGCGCCCTCCTTCCTCGTGGCTTCCTCGTTGCGTCTCCGACTTCATCTCAAACTCTTCTGGTTTGCTTTTGGTCCAAGAAAGATCATCACGAAGGTTTCATTCCGTTTGAACTCCGTTCGGTATTCCTTTTCTGCAAAACTCTAAAATAGGAAAAAAACAGAAACTGGCACTAGGCCCTGGTTAATAGGTTAGTCCCAAAAATAATATAAAATAGCATATTAAAGCCCATTAAACATCCAAAATAGATAATATAATAGCATGGAACAACCAAAAATTATAGATACATTGGAGACATATCAACGTATAACCGGGATTACCACCTATTCGAGGGATTGAGCATTAGATCGACTTAATTCCCGTGCATCGTGACCCAACCGTGCACCATAACATACCAATCCATAGGATACGAAGGAGATTATGCGCCAGGTACAGGAGCTGCTCAACAAAGGTTATATACGCGAATCCCTTAGTCCTTGTGTTGTTCCTATTATTCTAGTGCCAAAAAAGGATGGTACGTCACGTATGTGTGTTGATTGTAGATGCATTAATAATATTACTATTTGTTACCATCATCCTATTCCTTGGCTAGATGATATGCTTGATGAATTGTGTGGCTCTACAATACTCTCCAAAGTTGATTTGTGTAGTGGATACCATCAAATTCGTATGAAATTGGTAGATGAATGGAAAACAACATTTAAAAATAAGTTTGGATTATATGAGTGGTTAATCATGCCTTTTCAGTTAACTAATGCACCTAGTACTTTCATGAGATTAATGAACGAAGTTTACGTGTTTTTATGGGATGATTTGTGGTAGACTATTTTGATGATATACTGATTTATAGCAAATCTTTGGCGAAACATTTGGAACATTTACGTGTTGTTTTTATTTCTCTACGTGATGCACGTTTGTTTGGTAACCTCGGGAAGTGCACCTTTTGCACCAACCGAGTATCTTTTCTTGGCTATGTTGTTACTCCACAGGGAATTGAAGTGGATAAAGCCAGGACTGAAGCTATTGAGAGTTGGCTGCATCCCAAAATGGTCACGGAAGTGAGGAGTTTTCTTGGCCTCGTTGGTTTTTGTAGGCATTTTGTGAGAGATTTCAGCACCATTGTTGCACCTCTCAATGAGCTTACAAAGAGGGATGTGCCTTTTGTTTGGGGTACCACACAGGAAGTAGCCTTCATAGTATTGAAAGATAAGTTGACACATGCTCCTTTAATCCAACTTCCTAATTTTAATAATACTTTTAAGCTTGAATGCGATGCTAGTGGAATTGGATTAGGAGGTGTGTTATTAGAAGATGGCAAACCTGTTGCATACTTTTCTGAAAAACTGAGTGGGCCTAGTCTGAATTATTCTACTTATGATAAGGAATAATATGCTCTTGTCGTACTTCGGAAACATGGCAACATTATTTATGGCCCAAAGAATTTGTTATACATTCTGATCATGAATCTTCGAAACATATAAAAAGTCAAGCAAAACTGAACCGTAGACATGCCAAATGGGTTGAATTCATTGAGACTTTCCCTTATGTCATTAAACGCAAGAAGGGTAAAGAAAATGTTATCGTTGATGCATTGTCTCGTTGTTATACTATGCTTTCACAACTTGACTTTAAAATATTTGGTTTGGAGACCATCAAAGATCAATATGTGCATGATGCTGAATTTAAAGATCTATTGCAGAATTGTAAAGAAGGTAGAACATGGAACAAGTTCGTCATTAACGATGGATTTGTGTTTCATGCTAACCAGCTATGCATTCCAGCTAGCTCCATTTGTATTTTGTTGTTGCAGGACGCGGATGGAGGAGGATTAATGGGACACTTTCGCATCAAGAAGAGGGAGGATGTACTAGCTACACATTTCATTTGGCCAAAGATGAGACGGGATGTTGAGTGTTTTGTTGCTCGCTGCACTACATGTCAAAAAGCTAAGTCACGACTCAATCCTCATGGTATATATATGCCTTTGCCTGTACCTAGTGTCCCTTGGGAGAATATTTCTATGGACTTTGTTTTAGGTTTACCTCAGACAAATAAGGGGAGGGATAGTATATTTGTTGTCGTGGATAGATTTTCGAAAATGGCACACTTTATACTATGTCATAAAAGCGATGTTGTTGCTTATGTTGCTGATTTGTTCATTCGTGAAATTATTCGCTTGCATGGTGTGCCAAATACAATAGTTCCAGATCGTGTTCTAAATTTCTTAGCCACTTTTGGAGAAGTTTATGGGCTAAGTTGTTTACTAAATTGCTTTTTAGTACTACTTGTCACCCCCAAATTGATGAACAAACTGAAGTAGTCAATAGAATATTGTCTACTATGCTGAGGTTTTTTTGAAGAATAAAAAGAAAATGTGGGAAGAATGCTTGCCTCATATTGAATTTGCTTATAATCGTTCATTGCATTCTACTACTAAGATGTGCCCTTTTGAAATTTTGTATGGTTTCCTACCTCATGCACCTATTGATTTGTTGCCTCTTCCATCTTCGGAGACGATTAATTTTGATGCTAAACAACGTGCTGAATTGATCTTAAAAATGCATGAATTTACTAAGGAAAACATTGAGCGTATGAATGCTAAATATAAACTTGCTGGAGATAAGGGTAGAAAACATGTTTGTTTGCACCTGGAGATCTTGTTTGGTTACATTTGCATAAGGATAGATTTCCTGATTTGTGCAAATCAAAGCTAATGCCATGTGTTGATGGTCCTTTTAAGGTGTTAGAGAAAATAAATGATAATGCATATAATCTTGAGCCGCCTGTAGATTTTAGGATTAGTCCCACTTTTAACATTGAAGATTTGAAGCCTTATTTGGGTGAGGTGGATGAGCTTCCATCGAGGACGACTTCATTTCAAGAAGGGGAGGATGATGAGGACATCAATACCATTGTTACACCCACTGGCCCTGTTGCTATACATACTGGACCAATTACTAGAGCTCGCGCACGCCAATTGAATTACCAGCTACTTTCATTTCTTAGTGACAATTCTAATGTTCATGAGAATATGATGCTGCCTAAATTGGATACATTTGTGTTGATTACTAATGAAGGGCCTAGCATGGACAAGAGGATCAAGCATGGAGATGAAGGCGCGCGCTAGGATCTAGAATAGCGTTTCTAGTGCATATTTGAGCACTATGAAGCCTCCATGATGACCTACAAGGACATGGACGAAATATACAAGATGCCCCTTCATAAATTTCGTCCATAGCTTATTTTAGGTGCTGCGCCACCTTATTTTTGGGCCTGGCCCATGTAATTTAGAAACACAACTTCCTAGGCTGTTTTTAGAGTCCGTATGTGTGGGGAAACAAAGATAGGGTTGGTTTCAGACCCCTCCTACAAGGGGCCATGAAATTCCCCTACTCCTCCATATATACAGCCCTTAGGGCGATGTTTAGACTTTGGGTTTTGTTTAGATTAAAGTTTGCCATAGCTGCAACTTCGCGTACTTCATTTGTGTTCAACGACCAAACAAAGACGTCATAGAACACCACTTGATCAAAAAAGCTTTCCTTTTAAATTCACAATATCCAGATCGCAGTCTCAGTTTCTTGCTTGTTCTTTGTTTGCCTGCAGGAAATAGACCCTTGTGGTCAAGTTGATCCTGCTCCGGCGTGGTCAATAACCTCTCGGAGTTGGTTTAGCGATTTCGAAGGTGCGACGTCTTCGCACGTTCGTAGTCGGATCGTCAAAGTCTACTACACCAAAAATGATAGCCACCATCTCATCGAAAGACGGGACACCTTTGCCTCTGTCACCCCTCAACGGCCCGGTGTGGCCTAGCTACAAGACTACGTGAGGAAGTTCCTCGCGAGGCCCCCTGGCCTCGCGAGGAGAACAATACCAAGACCTCCAGAGGAGCGGCCCCCTAGGCTGCCTCCCGAGGAGCGGAGTTTTCTATGCAGATCTCCCGCCTCACGAGGCTTAAGATGACGTGAGCCGTGACGACCGAGGCCAGGCAGGCGCCAGCGGGCGCAGGTCGGATAGTTTCTTCTTTGGTGCTAAAGGAACAATGACAGGCGTGGGTTCCCAAGGGAGGCCCCAAAGGTTTCCCTTCCGGTGCAACAAGACCACGATCACGAGCTCGGCAGGACGGATGTCATCGCTGAGCCCACCACTACATCTTGGCCAGGACCTTTGCATGCGAAGACTACCTTTCATTAGGATAAGATGTACTTCCTGTCCCCGTTCAAAATTGGCCGTTGTGGGATCCCTTCCCGCCTATGTGATAAGGGAAGAGGACCAATAGGGACTAGCCTCCACCGTAGAGAGGGATCGGCTCACCGCCATCCCGATTGGTTCATCCTCATCTCCAGAGCCCTTGCGAGGCTACTGACCACTATACTACTTGATCCACCACCTCGTGAGGCCAATCCACCAAAAGTAGGAGTAGGGTCTTACGCCGCAACGTGGCCCGGACCTGGGTAAATCTCTGTGTTCTTTCCTTCTCAGCAATCACGCACACTCGGCGAGATTGAGCCTTGGGGGAGGCGAGCAGAGTGCCTTGGTGAAGTGAGATCCTTCGCACATGCCCCAGAGTTCGAACCTTGTTTGCGTCCGCAGAGCCCTGATTCCGACATTTGGCATGCCAGGTAGGGGCATGTCGAAGCTCTGTCCCTTCATCAACCGCGCTCCATTCTCGCTCCGTCGTACCCATGGCTGAAGCTCGTCGTGTCCGCGCCGAGCGTCGGGCCGCTCGCATTGCTCAGACGGCCCTAGTTGGCTGCATGCCCCTCCTCGGTCCGCTTCCCCGGTGGTTAACGCCGCCACTGACCCTGTAGCTCACGAGCAACAAGATTCTGAAGGAAATATGCCGTAGAGGCAATAATAAAGTTGTTATTTTATATTTCCTTATTCATGATAAAGGTTTATTATTCATGCTAGAATTCTATTGATCCGAAACTTAAATACATGTCTGAATACATAAAAAAATACTGTGTCCCTACTAAGCCTATACTAGACTAGCTCGTTGATCAAAGATGGTTAAGGTTTCCTAACCATGGACATGTGTTGTCATTTGATAATGGGATCACATCATTAGGAGAATGATGTGATGGACAAGACCCATCCGTTAGCTTAGCATGTAATTGTTCAGTTTATTGCTACTGCTTTCTCGAATGTCAAATACATGTTCCTTCGACCATGAGATCATGCAACTCCCGAATACAGGAGGAATACCTTGTGTGCTACCAAACGTCAAAACTTAACTGGGTAATCATAAAGATGCTCTACAGGTATCTCCGAAGGTGTTTGTTGAGTTAGCATGGATCGAGATTGTGATTTGTCACTCCGAGTATCAGAGAGGTGTCTCTGGGCCCTCTCGGTAATACACATCATAATAAGCTTGCAAGCAAGTGACTAAGGAGTTAGTTATGAGATGATGTATTACAGAATGAGTAAAGAGACATGCCGGTAACGAGATTGAACTAGGTATGAAGATACCGACAATCGAATCTCGGGCAAGTAACATCCCAACGGACAAAAGGAATTACGTATGTTGTCATAACGGTCCGACCGATAAAGATCTTCGTAGAATATGTAGGAACCAATATGCGCATCCAGGTTCCGCTATTGGTTATTGGCCTGAGAGGTGTCTCGGTCATGTCTACATAGTTCTCAAACCCATAGGGTCCGCATGCTTAACGTTCATTGACGATATAGTGTTATATGAGTTATGTGATTTGGTGACCGAATGTTGTTTGGAGTCCCGGATGAGATCACAGACATGACGAGGAGCTCTGGAATGGTCGGAAGGTAAATATTGATATATAGGACGATACTATTTGGACACAGGAAGAGTTTCAGGATGTACTGGGTAGTCATCGGTCATCGGAAGGGGTTCCGGTATGCCCCGGGAGGTGTATGGTCCATATGGGCCATGAGAAGGGAGCACACCAGCGCACAAGGGGCTGGTGCGCCCCTCTATGGCAGCTGGCCCTAGGGGAGAAGGAAAGAGAGGAATAGGCCTCCTCCTTCCTTCCCTCTCCTCCTCTTTCCTTCCCCCTTAGGGGAATTATGGCAACGGGCAAGGGGGCGCAGGCCAGGGCAGGAGCCCTAGGGCTGGCCGACTACCTTTGTGGTGCGCCTGGTTGCCTCCTTGTCCCCCACCTATATATATATATATATGTGGAGAAGGGGCACCACACAAGTACACAACATTTTCTTAGCCATGTGCAGCGCCCCTCTCCACAATTTGTCCCTGGGTCATATTTTCGTAGTGCTTAGGAGAATCCCTACGAAGATAGCATCACCATCACCGTCATGCTGCTGGAGCTCATCTACTACCTGCCGTCTTGTTGGATGAACAAGGCTTGAACGTTACCGAGCTGAATGTATGCTGAACGCGGAGGTGCCGTATTGAAAGTGCAACTATCCTTAGGTGGTTTTGGTAATTCCTAACAACATATAGCTCATTGAGCTAACATCATTCCAAGATGAACATTTCAGGAAAAGGTCAATGAATGGCATGGCATGGATGAGAAAAGTGGATCCCTCAAAATGCTAAGGATAAAAGGATTGGCTCAAGCTCAAAATCTCAAGACTCTACATTTTATATTTTCGTGATCCAAGATCACATTGAGTCTATAGAAAAAGCCAATACGATCAAGGAGGGATGAGGTGTTTCTTAATGAGTTTCTTGCTCCACAGTGCTTAGTGATATGCTCCAAAACCCTCAACTACTTTCTCACATCCACATATGACCTAAAACAAAAGTCAAACTCAGCCCTAACGATTCTTTCTACCCGGCGCCACTGAGTTCAGATGTCATAGCCACTGCCACAAACCCTAGGCAGATCGGTCTCACCGATAGGGATCTCGGTCTCACCGAGATGGGATTGTAATCCCTTTGTTTCCCTTTGTAATGTTTCGGTACCACCGAGATGAGCGATTGGTCCCACCGAGATTGCAATGTAAACTCCCTGTTTCCTTTTCGTAACATTTCGGTCCCTCCGAAATGAGCGAACCGGTCCCACCAAGTTTCCCTGACCAACTCTCTGGTTAGCTTATTACCAAAATCGGTCTCACCGAGTTTGCGTAATCGGTCTCGCCGAGATTACATTATGCCCTAACCCTAACCATATCGGTCCTACCGAGTTGCATGTTGGTCCCACCGAAAATCCTAACGGTCACTAGATTTGTTGAATCGGTCCGACCGAGTTTACCAATTCGGTTCCACCGAGTTTGGCAAGTTGTGTGTAACTGTTAGATTTTGTGTGGAGGCTATATATACCCCTCCACCTCCTCTTCATTCGTGGAGAGAGCCATCAGAACAAACCTACACTTCCAACTTGCTCTTTTTGAGAGAGAACCACCTACTCATGTGTTGAGGCCAAGATATTCCATTCCTACCATATGAATCTTGATCTCTAGCCTTCCCCAAGTTGCTTTCCACTCAAATCTTCTTTCCACCAAATCCAAATCCTGTGAGAGAGAGTTGAGTGTTGGGGAGACTATCATTTGAAGCACAAGAGCAAGGAGTTCATCATCAACACACCATTTGTTACTTCTTGGAGAGTGTTGTCTCCTAGATTGGCAAGTTTCACTTGGGAGCCTCCGACAAGATTGTGGAGTTGAACCAAGGAGTTTGTAAGGGCAAGCAGATCACCTACTCCGTGAAGATATACCGCTAGTGAGGCAAGTCCTTCGTGGGCGACGGCCATGGTGGGATAGACAAGGTTGCTTCTTCGTGGACCCTTTGTGGGTGGAGCCCTCCGTGGACTCGCGCAACCGTTACCCTTCGTGTGTTGAAGTCTCCATCAATGTGTATGTACGATAGCACCACCTATCGGAACCACGACAAAAACATCCGTGTCTCCAATTGCGTTTGAATCCTCGAAACCCTTCCCTTTACATTCTTGCAAGTTGCATGCTTTACTTTCTGCTGCTCATATACTCTTTGCATGCTTTCTTGAATTGTGTTAAGATTGCTTGACTTGTGCTAAGATAGCTAAAATCTGCCAAAGACTAAAATTGGGAAAAGGATAAGTTTTTATTTGGTCAAGTAGTCTAATCACCCCCCCTCTAGACATACTTTTGATCCTACAAGTGGTATCAGAGCTTTGGTCTCCATTTGCTTTGATTTCCATAGCTTTTGGTGGTCATAGCCTTGGTTTCACAACCTAGGAGAGTATGGCGTCTAGCGAGGGAAATTATCACCGTAGAGGTCCTTACTTTGATGGTACTAATTTTGCTAGTTGGAAGCATAAGATGAAAATGCATATTCTTGGACATAACCCCGCCGTTTGGGCTATTGTGTGTATTTGCTTGCAAGGTGAATTCTTTGATGGGAGAGAACCGAACCGTGAAGCTAGCGCGGAAGAGTTGAAGATGTTGCAATACAACGCTCAAGCTTGTGATATCCTCTTCAACGGATTGTGCCCCGAAGAATTCAACAAAATCAGCCGTCTTGAGAATGCAAAGGAAATTTGGGACACTTTGATTGATATGCATGAAGGTACCGAGTCCGTCAAGGAATTCAAGTTGGACGTGCTCCAAAGTCAACTTGACAAGTTCGAAATGAAGGATGGTGAAGGTGTCGCTGACATGTACTCTAGGCTTGCTCTTATCACAAATGAGATTGCCGGCTTAGGAAGTGAAGAGATGACTGACAACTTCATCATCAAGAAGATCCTAAGTGCTTTGGACGGAAAATATGATACTGTGTGCACATTGATCCAAATGATGCCAAATTACAAAGATCTCAAGCCAATGGAAGTCATTGGAAGAATTGTTGCTCATGAGATGTCACTCAAGGATAAGGAGGAACTTCACAACAAGTCAAGTGGTGCTTACAAAGCCTCATGTGAATCCCCTACATCATCAAGTGAGAAACAAACCTTCAATGAAGAAATGAGCTTAATGGTGAAGAACTTCAACAAGTTCTACAAGAATAGAAGCAAAGAGAGAAGATCCAAGTCAAGGTCCTACAATGACAAAAGATCTTCTAGTCGAGAGCGCAATTGCTACAATTGTGGGAGACCCGGACACTATTCCAATGAGTGTACGGCACCCTACAAAAGAAGAGAAGAATCACCCAAGAGGAGAAGTAGAAGAGAAGAATCACCACCAAGAGATAGGATGAGTAGAGATGATCGTTATGAACGAAGAACATCCCGGAGAAGCAAGGATTCAAAAACGAAGGACAAGTCATCAAGAAGCTACACAAAACGAAGACATCAAGCTCATGTTGGTGAATGGGTATCCGGCTCCGACTCCGACAATCACTCTGAGAGAATCTATCACTCCGACTCCGAATATACTCAAGATGAAGGTGTTGCCGGTCTAGCACTTGTGTCAACCAACTCCTACGACATATTTGAGTCACCAAATGAAGGACTTGGAAGATGCTTCATGGCTAAAGGCCCAAAGGTAACACACCCCGAGTATGTTGATTTCAATAGTGATGAAGATGACTTGCTAGGTGATGATGATTTACTTATTGACAACTCTAGTGATTAATACTATGATGAAACGTAAATTAATCATGCTAATCAAGATAAAATGAATGACAATGATAAGGATAAGATTGAGCTTATAACTAAAGAACTAAACACTCTTAAGTTAGCTCATGAAACTATCTTAGAAGATCATCGAGAACTTTTAAGGACTCATGAGAAGTTACGCTTTGAAAAGCTCAACCTTGAGCAAGAGCATGAGTTCTTAAAGGCAATCAATGATGATCTCCATAAGAAAAGTTCTTCTTACATTGCCAAGCGTTTACTCTTATCTACTTACATGCCTCAAGTCAAGTCCATTAACAAGAACAAGAAGGATTCTTCCTCTAGTAGTAACAATAATCATGCTAAATCCAATGTTGTTGCTTCTAGTAGTTCTCTTGATTCCACTAATAATTCTCTTAGCCAAGTTACACTTGAGCAAGAAAATAGCTTATCGAAGGGAATTATAGAGAAAGGTGTTTACAAGAGGCTTGCTGGGAGTAAGCAATTTGAGGAAATTGTACACAAGCAAGGAAGGCACCGGAAGAACCAAGGTGTTGGTTTTGAATGAAAGTTCAATGCCAATGGAGTTGAGTGGGAAGAAGATCATTACCCCAAGACAAAGTTTGTTCCTCAACAAGAGAAGTATGATCCTACTTCCTTCAAGGGGACTCAAGCTCAAGATGATCTTCCACCACAAGACCACAAGCAAAATGGCAAGGAGAAGCTTCAAGAGGAGATTGATGCATTTGAAGAAGCTCCAAAGGCCTTGGTCAAGTGGGTTCCCAAGACTACATCAAGCTCTACTTCTTCAAGTACGACTACAACTCCAGGGATTCCCATCAAGATGATGTGGATCCCGAAGAAGAAGAACTAGATAGTTCTTGAGGGTGACTCCGCCAACAAGTGCAATCAACTTCCACATCTTGCGACTAGTTCAAGGAGTCACAAACCCTCTTGTTGGTAAGACAAGGGACAAGGTAACCTAATGCTTTCATAGACATCATCTTGTGTGTGCATCACTCTATGTCTATGGATACCCTTGTTTGTTCCTTGTAGGACTAACCCGTGTAGGTATTGAAAGTGCAACTCACTCCAAAGGATTTCTCCAAATGATCTACATCAACATTGAGCATCCACATCTTCAACACCTACGTGAAGTCATCATCGACAAAACCCAAGGTTAGTTCATCCCTCTAAGGGGGGATCTCACATCTAGGGGGAGCTTAACTCTAAGAATTGAGTCAAAGCAACTCTAATGGTGTGAACACATCAATGCATTATGTAAAAGTGGTAACCCCACTTGAGCTTAAACGATGAGTATGACCTATGATCAAATGTCCTCATTTGACTCCTAAGTCAATATATTCATATATCGATGACCTAGTCATCGCAAATTGTTTGATAGATGCTAGAATTGGTTGTGCATGCTTTGCCACATATTTCATTTGCCATTTTATTGTGTGAGCATGTTGGTTGCATATTTTACTCATTCGAGGACATCCACTTGTTGCTTTGATTGGTTGTTTCTTTTTCTTTTGCCAAGTGGATGGACAAGAATGCCTAAGGACCTTCTCTAGCTATCTATGCTTTTCTTGTCTCAAACTCTATTCATGCTACATCACAAAATTTAATCAAGTCAGATTCGAACCACTCTTTGTGAGGAGCACTCGGAGTCCTCGATTCGTCATAGACTTAAACTTCCAAAACTTCTTTGTGCATTTCGATCTGACCAATTCTTCCATTTCGGTCATACCGAGATCACTAAGTCGATCTAGGTTTTCAATCTCGGTGCAACCTATTTGAACTTTTCGGTCACACTGAGTTGCTGTAACTGTTAATAGTTATGCATCTCGGTGCCACTGAGTTGTTCCACTCGGTCACACCGACAGGGTCGGGCTATATATACTCATGGGCAAAAATTTGGAAACTTTCTCCGAACCCCTTCGCCCGCGCATAGCTCGCTCTGCCTCCAAGGTCTCCAGATCGTCCTCCTCGTCGCCAGCCGCCTCCAGTCGCTGGTCTCCGCCGCCGTCAACGGAAATCATCCCCGCCGTTGCCGCCGTAGCGAGTTCATCTCGATCATTGTGCTATCCCAGTCCGATTCCTAGCACATTGTGTTCGTCATGACTCTCGCCACAATTGAAACTGTTCTATCCAGTCAAAACACTCCATAGATTAGAGGTGAATTGAAAATTTAGGGTTAGGTTTCCGCTAAAACCATCTCGGACCCACCGAGTTGTAGAACTCGGTTCCACCGATTCGGCTAAGGCCATTGCACAAGTGATTCTCGGTCTGACCGACAATTGCAAATCTGTGTGACCGAGTTCAGGACTTTGTGAAACCCTAGCAGTGTCGGTGCCACCAACTATGACTCGGTCTAACCGAGTTCACTAGTTTAGGTTCCAAAAGCTGCTTCGGTATCACCAAGTTTGCAAATCGGTTGATCCGAAATGCTTTCTGTGGAAAACTAGAACTAAGTTTTTGACTCATTCTTTTGCAAAAACCTCTGTATTTTGTGATGCTCATCCACTCTATCTCATCTATATCTATTAACAGGGTCTGCAGTCAGTATTTGCACCATGTCTGATCAAAGTGACAGCCAGAAGAGGGAAGAGGAGCAAATTCAGCTGAGTGAGGGCACTAGTCCCTCTAGCACCTCTCATGATGGTAGCAGGAGCACCCCAAGCAACTTACCCAAAGCTACCACCAGGGCCAGAAAGAACAAAACCTCAGAATCTGAGGATGAAGACTATGTGGCAGTTGACGATGAGGCCACTTCCAAGAAGAAAGTTCTCAAAAAGGAGTATGGCTCAGCTGCATCCACTAAGCAAGGAGAGCAGAAGAAGGCACATGCAAGAAGGATTCCCACTTCCAAACCCAGGAAGGTTGCCACTGGAGAAACCATGAAGTTTACTATTGAGTCAGAAGATGAAGCTGTTGGTCAAGACAAAAAGAAAAAGAGAGTTAGAACCACTACTGCCAAAGTTCTTGGCAATCCCTCTATGAGGAGAGACTCTGAGGAAGAGGAAGAAGAGGTTGCTGCACCAGCACCTAAGGCTCAGAAGCTTATGGGTGATGCTATTAGGTCAGGGGCTGCATCATCAAAGCCCAAAGAAGCACCCAAAGCTGCCTCCAAGCCCAAGATTGCACCAAAGAGGAATACCAGAAACATATATGCTGCTGAAAAGAACAAGGCCCCAGTGCCTGAAAGTGTTGCTGAAGAGGAAGATGATGAAGAGCATGTCTTGAGAAAGTTGAAACCAAAGATTCCAGATCATAATGATGCTCATCCTAAGGCTGACAAGATGAAGCTAAGAAAGGATGCAGGCCTCAGATACTGGAGGTTATCTAATCCTTATGCAATCAGGAGAAGGACTGCTGTTGACTACATGTTCCATACTAAGGAACAACAGGATTTCTATGAGACAGTGTTGTTGGATAAGAAGCCTATAGTGTGTGACATGAGGTGGGTGGACTGGACCTACATGGAGGAAAATGAGGAACACTATCCTGGTGTGTATGACAGTTTCAGTGCTTGTGGAGTTGTAGACTTTGTTGGGCAGAAGCTCACAAAGTGGAACGATGAGCTCATAATGCAATTCTACTCCACAGCACACTTCTATCCAGATGGCAGGATAGTATGAATGTCTGAAGGTACTAGGTACCAATCAACAATTGAAGAATGGGCAAATCTGATCAATGCACCTAAGGAGAAAGAAGATGACTTGGATGTCTATGCCAAGAAGAAGATGGATCACAACACTATGGCACATATGTACAAGGAGATCCCAGATGCTGTAGTTGAGACACATAAGTTTGGATCTGTACATTATCTTTTATCAGGACTGCCAACCATCAACTGGATCCTCGGGCATACTCTCTTGCCCAAGTCAGGTGACCACAATATGATCAGAGGCTATGCAATAAACTTGCTACACTTATTTGATGTGCCACAGAAGTTCAAGGTCACGAGCCTCATAGTTGAGACTATCAAGAGGACAGCAGCTGACCAGAAGAGAAGTTGTGGGTATGCCCCACAGATCCAGGAGCTGATTAACTCCAAGATGGGCACATGCACATACTTGTTGGACAAGGATCACATGCCTATCTATCCAGACTTTGAGGACAACCAAGTGGTTATGGATGAAGATGAACCATCCTCGGTGCATGCTCAAGCAAAGAAGGAGAAGGCAAGGACAGAGAAGGCTACCAAGATGCCAACAATGGAAGAGGCATCTTAGTACTTTTTGAAGAGCAAACAAGATCAGCTAGGCTACTTGATTGCATCCACTCTGAGGATTGAGAAGGGGCTGGCCACCTTGACTCAAAACCAGGAGAGCCTGGAGAGGATCATGGAGTAGAAGTTCTATGACTTGGATGTGAAGGTAACTGAGATCTAGTCTGTTGTTGAGCAGCTTCAGGATGATATGCAGGAGAGGAAGGGCAAGACAACCACTGATGCATTTGCCAGAGTGCCTAGAGCTCAGAGATCAGCTGCAGTGCCAGTGACAGACACCAGAGCCACTTCATCTGCACCGGCTACAGCTCCTACAGCTCAAGTGCAACCAGCTCCAGCACCTACACCTCCAGCTCCATCCCAACTGAAGTCTTCGTCCAAGGAGCCATCTCTACACCACCACCTGAAGATCAAGCCTAAGAGTCGATCTAGTGCTATGCATTTTCTATGAACTTTTTGGTAACTTGTTGCCAAAGGGGGAGAAAAATGTATAGATCATAGGCTTCGAGAGAGAGTGTTGCTTTTTATTCTCTCTTGCTTTGGTGGTTGAACTTTATTTGCTTATTTGAGATACTTTATGTCTGTGTGATACTTGGATGATCATGCGTTTGATCATATGCTACATTTATGCTTGTTGGATGACATTATCCTTTTATCTCTATATGATCATTCACTTTGCTTGGTGATGAGTGCATGTATTCAATCATTATCATTTTGAGCGCTCCACCAAGATGTATGTGACATGGAAGAGTAACCCATGAGCCTAACTCTTTGTGCATTTGCAGTCCAAAGCAAATCTTATACTATGCACAAATTTAGGGGGAGCTCTTGCTTATCACATACTTCTCAAAGCGACAATGTTTTTCACTCTTATTATCATTTGTCAAAGCTTTGATCTATATGTTGTCATCAATTACCAAAAAGGGGGACATTGAAAGTGCAACTATCCCTAGGTGGTTTTGGTAATTCCTAACAACATATAGCTCATTGAGCTAACATCATTCCAAGATGAACATTTCAGGAAAAGCTCAATGAATGGCATGGCATGGACGAGAAAAGTGGATCCCTCAAAATGCTAAGGATAAAAGGATTGGCTCAAACTCAAAAGCTCAAGACTCTACATTTTATATTTTAGTGATCCAAGATCACATTGAGTCTATAGGAAAAGCCAATACTATCAAGGAGGGATGAGGTGTTGCTTAATGAGTTTCTTGCTCCACGGTGCTTAGTGATATGCTCCAAAACTCTCAAGTACTTTCTCACATCCACATATGACCTAAACCAAAAGTCAAACTCGGCCCTACCGATTCTTTCTACCCGGCGCCATCGAGTTCAGATGTCATAGCCACTGCCACAAACCCTAGGCTGATCGGTCTCACCGATAGGCATCTCGGTCTCACTGAGATGGGATTGTAATCTCTCTGTTTCCCTTCGTAACATTTCGGTACCACCGAGATTGCAATGTAAACTCCCTGTTTCCTTTTCATAACATTTTGGTCCCACCGAAATGAGCGAACCGGTCCCACCGAGTTTACCTGACCAACTCTTTGGTTAGCTTATTACCAAAATCGGTCTCACCGAGTTTGTGTAATCGGTCTCCCCGAGATTACGTTATGCCCTAACCCTAACCATATCGGTCCTACCGAGTTGCATGTCGGTCCCACCGAAAATCCTAACAGTCACTAGATTTGCTGAATCGGTCCGACCGAGTTTACCAATTCGGTCCCATCGAGTTTGGCAAGTTGTGTGTAACGGTTAGATTTTGTGTGGAGGCTATATATACCCGTCCACCTCCTCTTCATCCGTGGAGAGAGCCATCAGAACAAACATACACTTCCAACTTGTTGTTTCTGAGAGAGAACCACCTACTCATGTGTTGAGGCCAAGATATTCCATTCCTACCATATGAATCTTGATCTCTAGCCTTCCCCAAGTTGCTTTCCACTCAAATCTTCTTTCCACCAAATCCAAATCCTGTGAGAGAGAGTTGAGTGTTGGGGAGACTATCATTTGAAGCACAAGAGCAAGGAGTTCATCATCAACACACCATTTGTTACTTCTTGGAGAGTGGTGTCTCCTAGATTGGCTAGGTGTCACTTGGGAGCCTCCGACAAGATTGTGGAGTTGTACCAAGGAGTTTGTAAGGGCAAGGAGATCGCCTACTTCGTGAAGATCTACCGCTAGTGAGGCAAGTCCTTCGTGGGCGACGGCCATGGTGGGATAGACAAGGTTGCTTCTTTGTGGACCCTTCGTGGGTGGAGCCCTCCGTGGACTTGCGCAACCGTTACCCTTCGTGGGTTGAAGTCTCCATCAACGTGAATGTACGATAGCACCACCTATCGGAACCACGACAAAAACATCCGTGTCTCCAATTGCGTTTGAATCCTCCAAACCCTTCCCTTTACATTCTTGCAAGTTGCATGCTTTACTTTCCGCTGCTCATATACTCTTTGCATGGTTGCTTGAATTGTGTTAAGATTGCTTGACTTGTGCTAAGATAACTAAAATCTGCCAAAGACTAAAATTGGGAAAAGGATAAGTTTTTATTTGGCCAAGTAGTCTAATCCCCCCCCTCTAGACATACTTTCGATCCTACACGTATGTTCGGTTGGATCGTGAAGAAGTTCGACTACATCAACTGCGTTACTAAACGCTTCCACTTACGGTCTACGAGGGTAAGTAGAAAGACTCTCCCCTTCGTTGCTATACATCTTCTGGATAGATCTTGAGTGTGCGTAGGAAGTTTTTTGTTTTCTATGCAACGTTCCCCAACAGTGGCATCTGATACATGTCTATGTGTAGATGATATGCACGAGTAGAACACAAAGAGTTGTGGGCGGTGATAGTCGTACTGCTTACCACCAACGTCTTATTTTGATTCGGCTGAATTGTGGGATGAAGCAGCCCAGACCAACCTTACATGTCCACGCACATGAGACCGGTTCCACCGACTGACATGCAACTAGTTTTGCATAAAGGTGGCTGTCGAGTGTCTATTTCTCCTACTTTAGTTGAAGCAAATTTGACTACGGCTGGTCCATGAAGAAGGTTAAAACATCAAACTTGATAAATCACTGTTGTGGTTTTTGCGTATTTAAGAATGATTCTTGCTAGAAGCCCGTAGCAGCCATGTAAAACTTGCAACAACAAAGTAGAGGACGTCTAACTTGTTTCTGCAGGGCATGTTGTGATGTGATATGGTCAAGATATGATGTGATATATGTTGATGTATGAGATGATCATGTTTTGTAATATCGACAACCGGCAGGAGCCTTAGGGTTATCTCTTTATGAAATGCAAGCACCATGTAATTGCTTTACTTTGTCGCTATGCATTAGCAATAGTTGTGGAAGGAATAGTTGGAGAGACGACCCCGACGCAACGATGGAGATCAAGGTGTCGAGATGGTGACGATGGAGATCATGACAATGCTTTGGAGATGGAGATCAAAATCGCAAGTTGATGATGGCTATATCAAGTCACATGTTTTGATTGCACGTGATGTTTATCCTTTATGCATCTTATTTTGCTTAGAATGGTGGTAGCATTATAAGTTGTTCCCTTCACTAAATTTCAAGATAAAAGTGTTCTCCCGAGTATGCACCGTTGCCCAAGTTCGTCGTTTCGAAGCACCTCATGATGATCGGGTGTGATAGAGTCTACGTTCACATACAACGGGTGTAAGCCAGATTTACACATGCAAAGTACTTGGGTTAAACTTTATGAGCCTAGCATGTACATACATGGTCTTAGAAAACTAGAGACCAAAAGGTCGAACGTGAGTCATATATCACTTAGATAACAACCCCATCTCACGTGATGATCGGACATAGAGATGTTCACATTGATGACTACCCCATCTCACGTGATGATTAGACATGGCTTAGTTCATTTGGATCATGTATCACTTAGATAACTCGAGGGATGTTTATTTAAGTGGGAGTTCATTAGTAATTTGATTAACTGAACTTAATTTATCCTGAACTTAGTCTTGATAGTATTTGGAAATCTATGTTGTAGATCAATAGCTCGCGATGTATCTCCCCTGCTTTTGATACGTTCCTAGAGAAAACTAAGTTGAAATATGATGGTAGCAATAATGCGGACTAGGTCTGTGATCCGAGGATTATCCTCATTGTTGTACAGAAGAATTAAGTCCTTAATGCACCTCTAGGTGACAGAACTATTGCAGGAGCAGATGTAGACGCTATGAACATTTGGCAAGCTCGATATGATGGCTACTTAATAGTTTAGTGCGCCATGCTTTACGACTTAAAACCGGGACTTCAAAAACATTTTGAACACCATGAAGCATATGGCATGTTCCAAGAGCTGAAATTGGTATTTCAGACTCATGCCCATGTTGAGAGGTATGAGACCTCTCACAAGTACTTTGCCTATAAGATGGAGAAGAATAGCTCAGCAAGTGAGAATGTGCTCATAATGTCTGGGTACTACAATCACTTGAATCAAGTGGGAGTTAATCTTCCAGATAAGATAGTGACTGATAGAGTTCTCTAGTCACTATCACAAATCTACTAGGACTTCGTGATGAACTACTAATATGCAAGGGATGACGAAAATGATTCCCGAGCTCTTCGCGATGCTGAATCGCCGAAGGTAGAATCAAGAAAGAGCATCAAGTGTTGATGGTTAACAAGACCACTAGTTTCAAGAAAAAGGGCAAGGGAAAGAAAGGGAACTTCAAGAAGAATCTCAAGCAAGTTGCCACTCCCGTGAAGAAGCCCAAAGCTGGACCTAAGCCTGAAACCGAGTCCCTCTACTACGAAGGGAATGGTCACTAGAAGTAGAACTACCCCCAAATACTTGGCGGATAATAAGGATGGCAAAGGTGAACAAAGGTATATTTGATATACATGTTATTGATGTGTACCTTACTAGTATTCGTAGTAGCCCCTAGGTATTTGATACTGGTTCAATTGCTAAGATTAGTAACTCGAAACAGGAGTAGAAGAATAAACAGAGACTAGTTAAGGGCGAGGTGACGATGTGTGTTGGAAATGATTCCAAGGTTGATACGATCACCATCGCACACTCCCTCTACCTCGGGATTAGTGTTGAACCTAAATAAATGTTATTTGGTGTTTGCATTGAGCATGAATATGATTTGATCATGTTTATTGCAATATGGTTATTCATTTAAGTTAGAGAATAATTGTTGTTCTGTTTACATGAATGAAACCTTCTATGGTCATACACCCAATGTAAATGGTTTATCGAATCTTGATCATAGTGATACACATATTCATAATATTGATGCCAAAAGATACAAAGTTGATAATGATAGTGCAACATACTTGTGGCACTGCCATTTAGGTCATATTGGTGTAAAGCGCATGAAGAAACTCCATGCAGATGGGCTTTTGGAATCACTTGATTATGAATCATCTGATACTTCTCTCGAATACGCACAAGTATGCGTATCATTCATTGAAGAAGAAAGGGAAGACTCCCAAAATTCATATGTACATAGGATATTTACATGCCGGATTTTCCGACACTACCGACTAGAGATTAAGATTACTACTCTCGTGCAGTCCATCTATCTACCGCTTCCTCCTGCGCAAGCTTGCCGAGCAGTCCCACCTTGGTGCAAGCCACCCCTTCTTCCCTAATCCGCTGCTTGAGACATGGGATTGACGAAAACGTACCATTTAATACCACATCATTCCTATGCTTCCACAACATCCACATAACCAGAAAGCATATTGCTCTTCTTGCTTTACGGTTTTGTAAGACCAAGTCTTGCCCGGTGCACCATGAGCCTAGCTCCTCGTCCACGAGCGGCTCATATGTTGTCCTGTCCGTGATCCTTCCCACCCAATGCCAAATTTGTCTTGCAAATACACAATCCAGAAGCAGGTGTTGAATGTACTCCTCTTCTTGACAACAAAAAAGGAAAGAATCCTGATGAGGCAGTCCTCGACGAGCAAGTTGTTCGAAGTCCAACATCTGTTTTAGAATGCGAGTCAAGCAAAGAAACGACACCGGAGGGGCACGCGAGATCCCCACGTGAATGCGACACCTCGATCCCCATGAACCAGGCCGCATATGCCGATCTCGTTGAGAACTGTCCATTTTTCTCCCAGCTCCACCTAACCACATCTTGCACACCCGCTGTCGTCTAAATCATCTCCACTCATGACCAAAGCTGAAAGAATTGAAGCTAAGCATACGACGAGAGGTCCGGACCAATGTCACCTGCCCAATTGTGGTTTTCAAGTGCGCTCGCTACCGTCTTCGATCCTCTGATTCTAGGAGGGACCCTGGCATATATTAGAGGGACCAATTCGCACACCCGATTGCCCAGTAACCACTTGTCTTCCCAAAAAAGGGTGGATGTCCCGTCGCCCACAGATGTGCTCACTGCCGCCTGCACAAGTGCCAAGGATTCTTTGGGTACCTTAGTTTGAAACTCGCTCCAGGGTCTGCCCTTGTCATATTTTTGTAAGCACGGCCATCTGGCTTGAAGGGACTTGTTGAGCCATAGCAAGTTGGGATCCCGAGGCCACCGGCCCATTTAGGCCTACAAACAGACTCCTAGGCCACGGAGCAATTCCCTCTGTTTGCCTCCTTCTTCCCGCATCACAAGAAGCCACGACAAATCTTAACTAGAGTTGAAATTGTTTTAGTTGGCAGGTCCAAGGCCATCATTGAGTGCACTGGAATTGTACACAACACCGACTATATGAGCAGCAGCCGTCCGCTTTTCGGAAGCATTGCTGCCTTCCAAAGAGGTATACTTGTGAACCATGCCTCATGGGCAAGATGACTAAAACTCCGTTCTCCAGAACAATGGAGCAAGCTAATGACTTATTGGAAATAATACATACTGATGTATATGGTCCAATGAGTGTTGAAGCACACGGCGGGTATCGTTATTTTCTGACCTTCACCTATGATCTGAGTAGGTATGGGTATATCTACTTGATGAAACACAAGTCTGAAACATTTGAAAAGTTCAAATAATTTCAGAGTGAAGTGGAGAATCATCGTAACAAGAAAATAAAGTTTCTACGATATGATATCAGAGGCGAATATTTGAGTTATGAGTTTGTCCTTCATTTAAAACAATGTCGAATTGTTTCACAACTCACGCCACTTGGAACACCATTGCGTAATGGTGTGTGCAAACGTCATAACCATACTTTATTAGATATGGTGCGTTCTATGATGTCTCTTACCAATCTACCACTATCGTTTTAGGGTTATGCATTAGAGACAGCCGCATTCACGTTAAATAGGGCACCGTCTAAATCCGTTGAGACGACACCGTATGAATTGTGGTTTGGCAAGAGACCTAAGCTGTCATTTTCTTAAAGTTTGGGGATGCGACACTTATGTCAAAAGGCTTCAGCCAGATAAGCTTGACCCTAAATCGGAGAAGTGCGTCTTCATAGGATACCCTAAAGAAACTATTGGGTACTCCTTCTACCACAGACCCGAAGGCAAGATATTTGGCTCCTTTCTAGCGAAGAAGTTTCTCTCGAAAGAAGTGAGTGGGAGGAAAGTAGAACTTGATGAGGTAATTGTACCTTCTCTCGAATAGGAAATTAGCACATCAGAGAAAACCGTTCCCGTGATGCCTACACCAACTAGAGAGGAAGCTAATGATGATGATCATGAAACTTCAGATCAAGTTACTACAGAACTTTGTAGTTCAACCAGAACGTGTTTCGCACCAGAGTTGTACGTTAATCCTGTTCTGGAAGGCATGTTATTAGACCAAGGCGAATCTATGAACTATGAAGAAGCTATGCTGAGCCCAGATTCCGACAGAGGGCTTGAGGCCACGAAATCTGAGATAGGATCCATGTATGAGAACAAAGTATGGACTTTGTTCGACTTGCTTGATTATCGACAAGCCATAGAAAATAAATGGATCTTCAAGAAGAAGACTGACGCTGATGGTATTGTTACTGTCTACAAAGCATGACTTGTCGCGAAAGGTTTTCGACAAGTTTAAGGGGTTGACTACAATGAAAATTTCTCACCCGTAGCGATGCTTAAGTATGTCCGAATAATGTTAGCAGTTGCAGCATTTTATGATTATGAAATCTGGCAAATGGACGTCAAAACTGCATTCCTTAATGGATTTCTTAAAGAAGAGTTGTATATGGTGCAACCGGAAGGTTTTGTCAATCCTAAAGGTGCCGACAAAGTGTGCAAGCTCCAGCGATCCATTTAAGGAATGGTGCAAGCATCTCGGAGTTGGAATATATGCTTTGATGAGGTGATCAAAGCATATGGTTTTATACAGACTTACGGTGAAGCCTGTATTTACAAGAAAGTGAGTGGGAGCTCTGCAGCATTTCTGATATTATATGTGGATGCCATATTATTGATTGGAAATGGTATAAAATCTCTAGATAGCATAAAAGGATACTTGAATAAGAATTTTTCAATGAAATACCTCGTTGAAGGTGCTTACATATTGGGCATCAACTTCTATAGGGATAGATTGAGACGCTTAATAGGACTTTCACAAAGCACATACCCTGACAAAGTTTTGAAGAAGTTCAAAAAGAATCAGTCTAAGAAAGGGTTCTTGCATGTATTACAAGGTGTGAAGTTGAGTAAGATTCAAAGCCCGGCCACGGCAGAAGATAGGGAGAGAATGAAAGTCATTCCCTATGCATTAGCCATAGGTTCTATAAAGTATGCCATGCTGTGTACCAGACCTATCGTGTACCTTGCCATGAGTTTGGAAGGCAGTACAATAGTGATCCAGGAGTGGATCATTGGATTGCGGTCAAAATTATCCTTATTTACCTAAGCGGACTAAGGAAATGTTTCTCGGTTATGGAGGTGATAAAGAGTTCATCGTAAAGGGTAACATTGATGCAAACTTTGACACCAATTCAAATGACTCTGAGTCTCATTCTGGATACGCATTTAAAGTTGGAGCAATTGGCTAGAGTAGCTCCATGCAGAGCATTGTAGACATAGAAATTTGCAAAATACATACGAACCTGAATGTGGTAGACCCGTCGACTAAACCTATCTCACAAGCAAAACATGATCACACCTTAGTACTCTTTGGGTGTTAATCACATCGCGATGTGAACTAGATTATTGACTCTAGTAAACACTTTTGGTGTTAGTCACATGGCGATGTGAACTATGGGTGTTAATCACATGGCGATGTGAACTAGATTACTGACTCTAGTGCAAGTGGGAGACAGAAGGAATTATGCCCTAGAGGCAATAATAAAGTTGTTACTTTATATTTCCTTATTTATGATAAAGGTTTATTATTGATCCAAGAATTGTATTGATCGGAAACTTAAATACATGTGTGAATACATAAACAAATACCGTGTCCCTATTAAGTATCTACTAGACTAGCTCGTTGATCAAAGATGGTTAAGGTTTCCTAACCATGGACATGTGTTATCATTTGATAACGGGATCACATCATCAGGAGAATGATGTGATGGACAAGACCCATCCATTAGCTTAGCATATGATCGTTCAATTTATTTCTACTGCTATCTTGAATGTCAAATACATGTTCCTTCGACCATGAGATCATGCAACTCCCGAATACCGGAGGAATACCTTGTGTGCTATCAAACGTCACAACGTAACTAGGTGATCATAAAGATGCTCTATAGGTATCTCTGAAGGTGTTTGTTGAGTTCAGGATCGAGACTAGGATTTGTCACTCCGAGTATTGGATAGGTATGTATGGACCCTCTCGGTAATACACATCATAATAAGCTTGCAAGCAAATGACTAAGGAGTTAGTTATGAGATGATGTATTATCGAATGAGTAAAGAGACTTGCCGGTAACGAGATTGAACTAGGTATGAAGATACCGACAATCAAATCTCGGGAAAGTAACATACCGATGGACAAAGGGAATTACGTATGTTGTCATAACGGTTCAACTGATAAAGATCTTCGTAGAATATGTAGGAACCAATATGGGCATCCAGGTTCCGCTATTGGTTATTGACCAGAGAGGTGTCTCGGTCATGTCTACATAGTTGTCGAACCCGTAGGGTCCGCACGCTTAACGTTCGTTGACGATAGTGTTATATGAGTTATGTGATTTGGTGACCGAATGTTGTTCGGAGTCCCGGACAAGATCACACACATGAAGAGGAGCTCCGGAATGGTCCGAAGGTAAAGATTGATATATAGGACAATACTATTTAGATACTGGAAGAGTTTTTGGACGTATCAGGTATTCACTTGGTCACTGGAAGGGGTTTCAGTAAGCCCCAGGAGGTATATGGGCCATATGGGCCAAGAGAAGGGAGCACACTAGCCTACAAGGGGCTGGTGCGCCCCTCTAAGGCAGCCGGCCCTTGGGGAGAAGGAAAGAGGGGAATAGGCCTCCTCCTCCCTTCCCTCTCCTCCTCTTTCCTTCCACTTAGGGGAATTATGGCAAAGGGGAGGGGGGCGTAGGCCTGGGCAGGAGCCCTAGGGCTAGCCGGCCACCTTTGTGGTGCGCCTGGCTACCTCCCTCTCCCCCACCTATATAAATGTGGGGAGGGGGCGCCACACAAGGACACAACATTGTCTTAGCATGTGCAACACCCCTCTCCATAGTTTTATCCCTCGGTCATATTTTCGTAGTGCTTAGGCAAAGCCCTGCGGAGATAGCATCACCGTCACCATCACCACACTGTCATGCTGCCAGAACTCATCCACTACCTTGCCATATTGCTAGATCAAGAAGGCGTGGACGTCACCGAGCTGAACGTGTGCTGAACGCGGAGGTGGTGTACATTCGGTACTATATCGGTTGGATCACGAAGAAGTTCGACTACATCAACCACATTACTAAACGCTTCCGCTTCCGGTCTATGAGGGTACGTAGAAACACTCTCCCCTTCGTTGCTACAAATCTCCATGGATAGATCTTGCGTGTGCATAGGATTTTTTTTCCATGCAACGTTCCCCAACAGATTCTTCGCTGCTTCCCTCCATGCCGCGTGACGGACGCACTGCCACGCTTTCTCCCACCCCCGCCACAGCGTCATTTTTCCATGCTCGCCGCGGGCCAGCGAATGTGCATGCCACGCTCCTCATGGCGCGGGAACTGCTGCGCTACCACCCCTGGCTGGGCCGCATCACCGAGCTCGTCAACGCACCGGTGAGGCGCTGACGCCCTCCCACTTGCTCCGCCCCTCGCCATCTCGTGCGGGCAAGGTAGCACATGGCGCCCCCTCCACCTCCACCTCGACACAGCACCGACGTCGACCTAGGGCGCGATGGTCGCCAGCACGAGCCCTTGCGCGCGGCCCCAGCTCCAGCGCAGGACGAGGCCAGCTACTAGGTTGTCCAGCAGCTGCAGTACGACGCGTGCGCACTCCCCATGCTGCTGCCCAGCATCACGATCAAGCTATTGTGGAGGTCGCCCTGCCTAGGCGTCAAGACCGCGCACCTCTGGCGCGGGTCATGCGCGTGAGTGCGGTGGGCTGCCGCGCTTTCTCTCATGAGCTACGCCATGTCGTCTGCCTATCAAGTTCAAGCCTAACCTGCTTCCGTGCTATGATGGTATCCATGACCCCGCGGAGTTCCTCTAGCTTTACACGCTGAGCATTAAAGCGGTGAACGGCGATGATAAGGTCATGGCGAACTGGTTCTGCATGGCCCTCAAGGATGGCGCGGGTTCCTGGATATGAACCTCGCCGAGGGATCCATCTCCTCGTGGGATGAGCTCCACGAGCATTTCATTGCCAACTTCCAGGGGACCCGCGACCATGCCCTCACCGTCAGCGACTTGTAGCGCGTGAATCACCAGCCAGGCGAGACTCTCCGAAAGTACATGCAGCACTTCAACCAAGTCCGCCTTAATATCTCGAAGGCGTCCGATAAGGCCATCATCTCCACATTTACAGATGGCATAACCAACATCAAGACGAGCAAGGAGCTCGCCATCCAGGACGACCTTTGCTTAGCTTTGGAGCTGTTCAACCAGACTAACAAATGCACCAGGGCGGAAGAAGGCCGCCTTTCCCGCCTCAAGCACCCCGAGGATGACCCTGAAGACAAGGAGGCCAATGCCAAGAAAGCGACGCGCAAGGGCCCCGCCGTGCTGGTAGCAGAGCCCGAGCAGAAGCATGTCCATGACCATGACGAGCTAGCCAAAGACAATCGCCCGTACTGCGTCTTCCACAACATCCACACCCACAACACCAACGACTGTCAGGAGCTCAGGGCAATCCGCGGTGAGCGCCTGGGCCACCGCCTTGAGCACGATGATCTAGGCTACAACCATGGACGAGGCCGCTGGGACAACCGCAACCCTCGTCGGGAATGGCGCGACCAGCCTTGCAAGGATCACTGGCATGACAAGCCTTGTCAGGGCCCCTGGTGTGAGAAACCTTGTGAGACCTGTCCTCAGGGCAATGCCGGCCTTCCTCCGCTGCTGCCGCCGTCAAGAAGGAACTACGACAACCATCAGGATGATGGGGCTGGGGACTTCCAAGAGCCTTGTGCAATCGCCTGCATTCTCGGCGGTGCCTAGGCACCCGCCTCGCAGCGCATCTTCAAGCAATTCTCTCGTGAGGTGAACACTGCCCTCCCAAAGCTTGAGGATGCACGCCCCCATAGGTGGTCGCAGTATGCCATCACCTTTGACTGCAAGGACCACCTCAAGTGCGCGGCCACTGGCGGCGCGCTCCCCATGCTCTGCACGCCCACCATCAGCAACATTGCAGTTACCAAGACCCTGATCGACGGTGGCGCGGGCCTCAACTCCTCTCTATGGAGACATTCACCATGCTCCAAGTGCCTTATGATCAACTCATGCCCACCAAGCCCTTCTCAAGACTGACCGATGATACGTCTCCAACGTATCTATAATTTTTGATTGTTCCATGCTATTATATTATCTGTTTTGGATGTTTAATGGGATTTAATATGCTCTTTTATATTATTTTTGGGACTAACCTATTAACCGGAGGCCCAGTGCCAATTTCTGTTTTTTTGCCTATTTTAGTGTTTTACAAAAAAGGAATATCAAACGGAGTCCAAACAGAATGAAACCTTCGCGAGGATGTTTCTTGGACCAAAAGCAATCCATAAGACTTGGAGTTGAAGTCTGGGACTCTACAAGGAGGCCACGAGGTAAGAGGGCGTGCCTAGGGGGGTAGGCGCGCCCGCACCCTCGTGGGACCCTCGTAGCTCCACCGACGTGCTTATTTCTCCTATATATACTCTTATACCATAGAAACATCAGGGGAGCCACGAAACCACTTTTCCACCGCCACAACCTTCTGTACCTCTGAGATCCCATCTTGGGGCCTTTTTCGGCGATCTGTCGGAGGGGGAATCGATCACGGAGGGCCTCTACATTAACACCGTTGCCTCTCCGATGAAGCGTGAGTAGTTTACCACAGACCTTCGGGTCCATAGTTATTAGCTAGATGGCTTCTTCTCTCTCTTGTATTCTCAATACAAAGTTCTCCTCGATGTTCTTGGAGATCTATTCGATGTAATACTCTTTTGTGGTGTGTTTTCCGAGATCCGATGAATTGTGGATTTATGAACTTGATCATCTATGAATATTATTTGATTCTTCTCTGAATTCTATATGCATGATTTGATATCTTTGCAAGTCACTTCGAATTATCGGTTTAGTTTGTCCTACTAGATTGATCTTTCTTGCAATGGGAGAAGTGCTTAGCTTTGGGTTCAATCTTGTGGTGCCTTTCCCAGTGACAGTAGGGGCAGCAAGTCATGTATTTTATTGTTGCCATCGAGGATAAAAAGGTGGGGTTTATATCATATTGCTTGAGTTTATCCCTCTACATCATGTCATCTTGCTTAATCCGTTACTCCGTACTTATGAACTTATTACTCTAGATGCATGCTGGATAGCGATCGATGTGTGGAGTAATAGTAGTAGATGTAGAATCGTTTCGGTCTACTTGACACAGACGTGATGCCTATGTTCATGATCATTGCCTTAGATGCCTTCATAATTATGCGCTTTTCTATTAGTTGCTCGGCAGTAATTTGTTCACCCACCGTAATACATGCTATCTTGAGAGAAGCCACTAGTGAAACCTATGGCCCCTGAGTCTCTTTTCTATTATATTACATCTCCTTTATTTACATCGCATCTCATTTACTATTTCACAATCTTTACTTTCCAATCTACACAACAAATACCAAAAATATTTACTTTACTATCTCTATTAGATCTCACTTTTGCGAGTGACCGTGAAGGGATTGACAACCCCTTTATCACGTTGGTTGCAAGGTTCTTAATTGTTTGTGCAGGTACTAGGTGACTTGTGTGTCGTCTCGTATTGGATTGATACCTTGGTTCTCAAAACTGAGGGAAATACTTACGCTACTTTGCTGCATCACCCTTTCCTCTTCAAGAGATGCTCAACAGGTAGCAAGAAGGATTTCTGGCGCCGTTGCCGGGGAGATCTACGCCAAGTCAAGACATACCAAGTACCCGTCATAAACTCTTCTCCCTCACATTACATTATTTGCTATTCTCCTCTCGTTTTCCTCTCCCCCACTTCTAAAATGATTTTCGGAAACCTTTGCCTTTTCTTCGACCGTCTTCTGTTTGTCTGTTTTCGCTTGCTTCTTGTGTGCTTGTGTGTTGGATTGATTGTTTGTCACGATGGCTCAAGATAATACTACATTGTGTGACTTTTCCAATACCAACAACAATGATTATATTAGCACTCCGATTGCTCCTACTACCGATGCTGAATCTTGTGAAATTAATACCGCTTTGCTGAATCTTTTTATGAAAGATCAATTTTCTAGCCTTCCAAGTGAAGATGCCGCAACCCATCTAAACAACTTCTTTGATTTGTGTGACATGCAAAAGAAGAAATATGTGGATAATGATATTGTTAAAATGAAACTATTTCTGTTTTCGCTTAGAGATCGTGCTAAAACTTGGTACTCTTCTTTGCCTAAAAATAGTATTGATTCATGGAATAAGTGCAAAGATGCTTTTATCTCTAAGTATTTTCCTCCCACCAAGATCATCTCTCTTAGGAACGATATTATGAATTTAAGCAACTAGATCACGAGCATGTTGCACAAGGTTGGGACAGGATGAAATTAATGATACGTAATTGCCCTACACATGGTTTGAATTTGTGGATGATTATACAAATTTTTTATGCCGGGTTAAATTTTGCTTCTATAAATCTTTTAGATTCGGCTGCGGGAGGTAATTTAATGGAAATCACTTTAGGAGAACCTACTAAACTCCTAGACAATATTATGGTTAATTATTCTCAATGGCACAACGAAAGATCCACTAGTAAAAAAGTTCATGCGATTGAAGAGATTAATGTTTTGAGTGGAAAGATGGATGAACTTATGAAATTGCTTGCTAATAAAAGTGTTTCATCTGATCCTAATGATATGCCTTTGTCCACTTTGATTGAGAATAATAATTAATCTATGGATGTGAATTTTGTTGGTAGGAACAATTTTGGTAACAACGTGTATAGAGGAATTTTTAATGCTAGGCCGTTTCCTAGTAATTCCACTAATAATTATGGTAATTCCTACAACAAATCTTATGGAAATTTTAATAATATGCCCTATGATTTTGAGAATAGTGTTAAAGAATTTATGAGTTTGCGAAAGAATTTCAATGCTTTAATTGAAGAAAAATTGCTTAAGATTGATGAGTTGGCTAGAAACGTGGATAGAATTTCTCTTGATGTTGATTCTTTGAAACTTAGATCTATTCCACCTAAGCATGATATCAATGAGTCTCTTAAATCTATGAGAATTTCCATTGATGAGTGCAAAGAAAGAACTGCTAGGATGCGTGCTAAAAAAGATTGCTTTATGAGAGCGTGTTCTTCTAGTTTTCATGATAATAATGATGAAGATCTAAAAGTGATTGATGTGACTCCTATTAAATCTTTGTTTTCCAATATGAATCTTGATAAAGATGGGATCGGAGATGAGTCAACTATAGTTAAAAGGCGTCCAATGATTCGGAGTTTTTAGATCTAGATGAAAAAATTGATAAAAGTAGGATTGAAGAGGTTAAAACTTTAAGTAGCAATGAACCCACTATTTTGGATTTCAATGTATTTAATTATGATAATTTCTTTTCAATAGATTGTATTTCCTTGTTGCAATCCGTGTTAAATTCCCATCATGCTTATAATCAAAATAAAGCTTTTACTAAACATATCGTTGATGCTTTAATGCAATCTTATGAAGAAAAGCTTGAACTAGAAGTTTCTATCCCAAGAAAAATTTATGATGAGTGGGAACCTACTATTAAAATTAAGATTAAAGATTATGAATGCTATGCTTTGTGTGATTTGGGTGCAAGTGTTTCCACGATTCCAAAAACTTTATGTGATGTGCTAGGTTTCCGTTAATTTGATGATTGTTCTTTAAATTTGCATCTTGCGGATTCCACCATTAAGAAACCTATGGGAAGAATTAATGATGTTCTTATTGTTGCAAATAGGAATTATGTTCCCGTAGATTTCATTGTTCTTGATATAGATTGCAATCCTACATGTCCTATTATTCTTGGTAGACCTTTCCTTAGAACAATTGGTGCAATTATTGACATGAAAGAAGGAAACATTAGATTCCAATTTCCGTTAAGGAAAGGAATGGAAAAATTTCCTAGGAAGAAAATTAAATTGCCTTATGAATCTATTATGAGAGCTACTTATGGACTGCAAGCCAAAGATGGCAATACCTAGAACTATTCTTGTTTTTGTGCCTAGCTAGGGACGTTAAACTATAGCTCTTGTGGGGAGGCAACCCAATTTTTTTTGTTCTTTAAATTTTGCTCATGCTTAGTAATAAATAATTCATCTAGCTTCTCGTTAGATGTGGTTTTATGTTTTAATTAGTGTATGTGCCAAGTAGAACCTTTGGGAAGACTTGGGTGAAGTCTTTGCGATCATGCTGTAAAAAAACAGAAACTTTTGCACTCACAAGATTAGCTGTCATTTTTTACTGGAGAGTTCTATTAGGTTGATAATTTTTGCAGATGATTAATAGACAAATTCCTCATGTCCACCAATTTATTTAAGAATTTGTAGAGTTACAGAAGTAGTCAAAAGTTACAGATTGCTATAGACTATTCTGTTTTTGACAGATTCTGTTTTTCGTGTGTTGTTTGCTTATTTTGATGAATCTATGAGTAGTATCGGGGGGTATGAACCATAGAGAAGTTGGAATACAGTAGGTTTAACACCAATATAAATAGAGAATGAGTTCATTACAGTACCTTAAAGTGGTGGTTTATTTTCTTATACTAACGGAGCTCATGAGATTTTCTGTTCAAGTTTTGTGTTCTGAAGTTTTCAAGTTTTTGGGTAAAGATTTGATGGATTTTGGAATAAGGAGTGGCAAGAGCCTAAGCTCGGGAAAGCCCAAGGCACCCCAAGATAATTCAAGGACAACCAAAAGCCTAAGATTGGGGATACCCGGAAGGCATCCCCTCTTTCGTCTTCGTCTATCGGTAACTTTACTTGAGGCTATATTTTTATTCACCACATGATATGTGTTTTTCTTGGAGTGTCTTGAATGATTTAAGTCTGTTCTTCTTAGTTTACCACAATCATCCTTTCTATACACACCTTTTGGGAGATACACACATGAATCGGAATTTATTAGAATACTCTATGTGCTTCACTTATATCTTTTTAGATAGACAATTTTGCTCTAGTGGTTCACTTGTATCTTTTTAGAGCACGGTGGTGGTTTTATTTTATTGAAATTATTGATCTCTCATGCTTCACTTATATTATTTTGTGAGTCTTTTAGAATGGCATGGTAATTTTCTTTGGTTATAAAATTAGTCCTAATATGATGGGCATCCAAGATTGGTATAATAAAAACTTTCATATAAAGTGCATTGAATACTATGAGAAGTTTGATGCTTGATGATTGTTTTGAGATATGAGGATGGTGATATTCGAGACATGCTAGTTGAGTAGTTCTGAATTTGAGGAATACTTGTGTTAAAGTTTGTGATTCCCGTAGCATGCACGTATGGTGAATCGTTATGTGATGAGGTTGGAACATGATTTATTTATTGGTTGCCTTCCTTATGTGTGGAGGTCGAGATCGCGCGATTGTTAACTCCTACCAGCCCTTCCCCTAGGAGCATGCGTGTAGTACTTTGTTTTGATTAATTGTAGATTTTTGCAATAAGTATGTGAGTTCCTTATGACTAATGTTGAGTCCATGGATTATACGCACTCTCACCCTTCCATCATTTCTAGCCTCTCTAGTACCGTGCAACTTTCGCCGGTACCATACACCCACCATATTCCTTCCTAAAAACAGCCACCATACCTACCTATTATGGCATTTCCATAGCCATTCCGAGATATATTACCATGCAACTTTCCACCATTCCGTTTATTATGACACGCCCCATCATTGTCATATTGCTAGCATGATCATGTAGTTGACATCGTATTTGTGGCAAAGCCACCGCTCATATTTTTCATACATGTCACTCTTGAATCATTGCACATCCCAGTACACCACCTGAGGCATCCACATAGAGTCATATTTTGTTCTAAGTATTGAGTTGTAATTCTTGAGTTGTAAGTAAATAAAAGTGTGATGATCCTCGTTATTAGAGCATTGTCCCATGTGAGGAAAGGATGATGGAGACTATGATTCCCCCACAAGTCGGGATGAGACTCCAGACTAAATAAAAAAAAGAGGCCATAAAAAAGGAGCAAAGGCCCAAATAAAAAAATGAGAGAAAAAGAGATAAGGGACAATGCTACTATCCTTTTTACCACACTTGTGCTTCAAAGTAGCAACATGATCTTCATGATAGAGAGTCTCCTATGTTTTCACTTTCATATACTAGTGGGAATTTTTCATTATAGAACTTGGCTTGTATATTCCAATGATGGGCTTCCTCAAAAGTGCCCTAGGTCTTCGTGAGCAAGCAAGTTGGACGCACACACACTTAGTTTCTTTTGTTGAGCTTTCGTAAACTTATAGCTCTATTGCATCCGTTGCATGGCAATCCCTACTCACTCACATTGACATCTATTGATGGACATCTCCATGGCCCGCTGATACGTAGTTGATGTGAGACTATCTTCTCTTTTTTGTCTTCTGCACGACCACCATTCTATTCCACCTATAGTGCTATGTCCATGGCTCATGCTCAGTATTGCATGAAAATTGAAATTTTTTGAAAATACTAAAGTATGAAACAATTGCTTTGCTGAAACTGGGGTTGTGCATGATTAAATACTTTGTGTGATGAAGATAGAGCATAGCCAGACTATATGATTTTGTAGGGATAACTTTCTTTGGCCATGTTATTTTGAGAAGACATAATTGCTTTGTTAGTATGCTTGAAATATTATTGTTTTTATGTCAATATTAAACTTTTGTCTTGAATCTGTCGGATCTTAACATTCATGCCATAATAAATAAATTACATTGATAAATATGCTAGGTAGCATTCCACATGAAAAATTCTGTTTTTACCATTTACCTACTAGAGGACGAGCAGGAATTAAGCTTGGGGATCCTTGATACGTCGCCAACGTATCTATATTTTTTGATTGTTCCATGCTATTATATTATCTATTTTGTATGATTAATGGGCTTTAATATGCTCTTTTATATTATTTTTGGGACTAACCTATTAACCGAAGGCCTAGTGCCAGTTTCTATTTTTTTTGCCTATTTTAGTGTTTTACAGAAAAAGAATATCAAACGGAGTCCAAACGGAATGAAACCTTCACGAGGATCTTTCTTGGACCATAAGCAATCCAGAAGACTTGGGGCGGAAGTCTGGGACGCTATGAGGAGGCCACGAGGCAGGAGGGCGCGCCCAGGGGGGTAGGCGCGCTCCCACCCCCATGGGCCCCTTGTAGCTCCACCGACGTACTTCTTTCGCCTATATATACTCTTATACCTTAGAAACATCAGGGGGAGCCACAAAACCACTTTTCCACCACCGCAACCTTTTGTACCCGTGAGATCCCATCTTGGGGCCTTTTTCGACAATCTGATGGAGGGGGAATCGATCACGGAGGGCTTCTACATCAACACCATTGCCTCTCTGATGGAGCGTGAGTAGTTTACCACAGACCTTCGGGTCCATAGTTATTAGCTAGATGACTTCTTCTCTCTCTTTGATTCTCTATACAAAGTTCTCCTTGATGTTCTGGAGATCTATTCGATGTAATACTCTTTTGCGGTGTGTTTGCCGAGTCCGACGAATTGTGGATTTATGAACTTGATCATCTATGAATATTATTTGATTATTCTCTGAATTCTTATATGTATCATTTGATATATTCGCAAGTCTCTTCGAATTATCGGTTTAGTTTGGCCTACTAGATTGATCTTTCTTGCAATGGGAGAAGTGCTTAGCTTTGGGATCAATCTTGCGGTGTCCTTTCCCAGTGATAGTAGGGGCAACAAGGCACATATTGTATTGTTGCCATCGAGGATAAAAAGATGGGTTTATATCATATTGCTTGAGTTTATCCCTCTACATCATGTCATCTTGCTTAATGCGTTACTCCGTTCTTATGAACTTAATACTCTAGATGCATGCTGGATAGCGGTCGATGTGTGGAGTAATAGTAGTAGATACATAATCGTTTCGGTCTACTTGACATGGACATGATGTCTATGTTCATGATCATTGCCTTAGATGTCTTCATAATTATGCGTTTTTCTATCAATTGCTCGGCAGTAATTTGTTCACCCACCATAATACATGCTATCTTGAGAGAAGCCACTAGTGAAACCTATGGCCCCCAGGTCTCTTTTCTATTATATTACATCTGCTTTATTTACATTGCATCTCGTTTACTATTTTGCAATCTTTACTTTCCAATCCATACAACAAAAATACCAAAAATATTTACTTTACTATCTCTATTAGATCTCACTTTTGCGAGTGACCGTGAAGGTATTGACAACCCCTTTATCGTGTTGGTTGCAAGGTTCTTGATTGTTTGTGCAGGTACAAGGTGACTTGTGTGTCGTCTCCTACTGGATTGATACCTTGGTTCTCAAAACTGAGGTAAATACTTACTCTACTTTGCTACATCACCCTTTCCTCTTCAAGGGAAAACCAACGCATGCTCAAGAGGTAGCAACCGATGGCTCCACCGCACGCCTGGGGTAGGTACGTCTCCCCCTAACCTTTGACAAGCGTGACAACTACCACACCAAGCTCACTGACTTTGACGTCGCCCACATCAGCCGCTCGTACAACGCCATTCTCAGGTACCCTGCCCTCACCAAGTTCATGGAAGTAACCGACCACGGCTACAACATCTTCGAGATGCTAGGGTGCAGCGGTGTCATCACGGTCGCCTGCAACAAAAAACATGCGTTCTCCTCTCTTGATCATGCCCACCATGCCACTGCGGCTGAGAACTCTAACGACGAGGGCGGCGTCTTGCCTCCCAAGGGCACCTAGTGAAGAAGACGCAGGTCCTCCACAAGGGCCGTTCGGAGGCCAGGAATCCCGCTGGTGACACCTCTAGCTCTGCACCTGCCGCTGGGGCGTCCCTTCCTCCCGCATAGGAAGGCACTCTCGGCGCCTCCCTCTGGATGGGCTCGGGGGCATCCATCTGGAGGGCCTCTAACCAAACCAAGGCGACAAGGGAGGTGCACGAGCACTACTTGGAGGCGTGCTTTATGCATGCCCCCGCAAGCAAGGAGCAAGGCGCGAGCGCCAGGGGCATGGCAGTTCATCACCAACGCGATTGACGAACTTCAGGAGGCGCGAGCCATGCGTGGCGAGCGTCGCCCGACACCACCTAGTGCAGCTGCCACCCCCGACACGGGCGACGGGCTGCGCGTCTGCGTCAACATCCCCGGTCTCAATAGGGCCGCATCTCAGGGCCTCTTCTGGTTGTCGCATGTCCGTCGGAGTGGGGGCTAGCCCTGCAACTACGTTTACATGCCCTTTGTGATGAGGACATCCCTAGACTTTTACAATCCATTTCAATTGATGATGTTGCAGCATGACAAGTCCAATGAAATCAGAATTGGACCAATTACAAGAGCACATGAAAAACTACTAGAACAATAGGTGAATTCACTCTTAGTTGAATTTGACATTTGTGTTAATGAGAATTTCGTACTGCCTAAGTCTTTGCATATTTGTATGAACAGATTTGAGGAGAAGACAAGCTTGGAACATGGAGATGTAGAATTGTAACAAGAAGAACACCTACTGATGTCTAATATCAGCAAGTGCACGAGGGAGGAGAGGGAGGCATGTGCACAACATAAAAACAAGGAAAATTAGAACCAGACTCGAATTGACTGCTAGGAGGCCCGAAATTGATATACATGCAGAATCAGTGTCCGTGCTCCAAATAAGGCGTGTAATACAGTTTGGAAAGCTTGAGTCGTGTGCGTTCCAAACTATATACCCGCAGCTAACGATTCGCTCTAAGCGAGTCATAGTCATCGAAACAATATGGCGGTTGTTTCTGCCAGTTTCCCAGATAGAGTCTTTGAAGTTAGGAAAGTTAGAGATATGGTTGATTTTGACTTCAACAGTAGTTTGGACGTCCAGGGGTGTTTATATACCCATGTAAGTCCTGGCTATTAGGGTTAAACCACGTTTTGATTACACTCATACCAGACTGAATTGCTTTAAGCATTCCTCTGTACTCATATTTCTCTTTGCATCGATCAGGAATATTTACCTACACCAAAATTATTTTGATAAGGTGTATTTGCTACTAAAAGTCAAGTGCTATCTGTCGTTCCACTGGGAATTGGGAGATTGCAGAAGCGCTTCATGGTTGGCGGCTACGTGCGCAAGTGTGTGGTATTGCGAATATCCATAGGGTTGAAGATCTATTGCATTGGAAACGGGGGAACAACCGGACAGTTTGAGAGCATCTCACAAGTTATCCAGCAAGTTCATCATCGACATCATTCGCTCACTGAGAAGATTGGGCCACCCCTTATCATCTTAGTACCAGATTTCCAGCGTTTACTCGGTGAGCATCAACTAATCCCTTAGATTAGTTTTGTTTTCATCCTATACTGAAAAAGCTATACAAAAATACTAGGGTTTAGTGTTTTTTCCATAGCCTAGATAACATCGGTTCCAAGATTTTGTTGTTGATCATAGTCTTTTTTTTGCATAACTTATTTTCTGATCTGTGTCATACTAGATTGTCTAGAATTTCTTTCCCAAGTCGGAGTCGTTTGGTTATTGCGAAGTCTATTCGTTCGAGTCAGTTTAGTTTGCTTAGATTAACAATCTGAATCAGATTGTGTTTCTGTTTGATAACCATAGTCAGCCTTTCTTCTTTTGCACAACACTTTCCTATTGAGACTAGCATATCATTTCTCAAACGGCTACTCACATAGGAATTTGGGGAGTGCATCAATTGTTTTGGCAAATTCAGATTGGTTACTAATTGCTCACATTTCTGTTGAAAAAAAAGAAAAAAGAAAAAAAGAAAGAAAGAAAATGGAGAAAAAGAAAGTTAGACGTGAAAGCTAGATACAGTTTTTGGAGATGTGTTTTTAGTAATTCTACCACATTCATTGCACTAGTAGATTGAGCAATGTTGTGCCCGTATAAGTTGAGATTTTTGCTAGTGTCTCTCCTGTGCAATTGCAACACGAGCATTACTCCAATATACATCAATTTTAAGCTCAGTTTCAGAGTTGCATTTGCCCCTTTTATCTCCACTTTGTGTGTGTTTCCATGGGTCTTTTTGTCATATGATCAGCACTAGGATTTGTGAATTGGTGTTGATAGGTATCCCAACCAAGCTCCACCATGTACCCTAGTTTTTTGTGTGCTAGTTTTCAGCCTCGGTATTCGCTACATCACATCCATGCACATTCTGCCCATACAAGTTGGCTCTTCTAATTCACTTTGGAACGGTAAGATACCTTGTTTCTTGCAGTTTTGAGTGAGTTGAGAGTTTTCCACATACACTATATTTTCTGTGAGTACTAATCACCTAATCATGTCCGACGAGTCTTTTGATGTACATCAGAAAAAGTATCCTAAATCCATGGTGCATTGGAATGAATATGAAGCTCTGCGTGATCATCTTCAGCGACAAATTCAGTGTGCAACGGATCCTATAAATGAGAATGTGGAGAACATGGAGTCGGACCTGAAGGATGCCACTGAAACTATCATAGCAACACAACGACAAGTTATTGAAATTCAGGGGACTCTAGTTACCTTGCAGCAAGCTTTGGCTGCATTGCAACAGTCTGTCGATCGCCAACAATATCAGCAGCGTGATGATGATGATGATGGTGAAGCTAGTGTTCATGCTGGTAATGGTGTTGCTAATGCTGCCAATGTTTCAGGTGCTGCAGCATGTCGCGCACAACTACAACAAGCTAATCATGATCGGCAAGCTCCACATGAGCCGGTTGTTGCTGGCCAAGATGGTGGTCATGGTAATGGAGGATGTGGTGGTGGCCGTGGTGGTGCCATGGCCGTCGGCCGTGGATTTGCTCCTCTTGGTGTGTGCCGTCGATTTGATGATGATGTGTTTGCACACCTAGCCAACCATGATGATGATGGACTGGGCAAACCAAAGTTCACAGTCCCCAAGTTTATTGGTTCTACTTATGTTGAAGAGTACCTCAATTGGGAGCTGAAGGTGGAAAAATTATGGCGCATGCATGAGTACACCGAGGCCAGAAAAATAAAACTTGCATCTTCTGAATTTGATGACTATGCTTTGCTTTGGTGGGATAATATTATACAGTCTGGAATTGAAGATGGTGAATGTCCCATTGTTACATGGAGATCTATGAAGGAAGAGATGCGTGCTTGCTTTGTTCCACACAATTATATTCGTTCTCTCTATCGCAGATTGCAGAATTTGAGGCAAGGTACTTCTTCTGTGGATGAATATTTTCAGGTGATGGAGCTTATTATGCAGCGTGCTAGAGTGCATGAAGAGCCTGAACAAACAATGTAGTGATTTCTCTCTGGTATGAACTATAACATCAAGCGTATTGTTCGTCTTCACCAATATTATGACATGACATACTTGTTACACCAAGCACGTGAGGCTGAATTGCAAGTAGCTGAGGATGCTAAGTTTACATCTCGTGCAATAGAGATTAGAGGTTGTTTTACACCATGAACAACACCTAGTGTGGAGCCTACTCCTAGTTCCACTTCTCGTTTTCATGGTAATGCTTATTCCAAATCAGATTTGGTGATCTCTAATGCGAAGAAACCAGCACAACTTGCTCTACCACTTGTGTTGTTTTGCAAGGGTCAAATTTTGGTTTCTAACAACATGACCCCTGATGTGGAGCATCCAACGGTCATCCCCATGGACACTACCTCAACTACCCAAGCTCCAAGTGGACCCATGACAAGAGCTCGAGCACGTGCTATTCAATTCGAGGTGACATCTCTCCTACTTGAGCTTACTTTACATTCGAGTGAGACATGGCTGCTGCCTAAGTCAGAAACATGATGTGTAATCATGTATGACGCACAAGCCAAGAGCCAAGGGTTGAAGAAGAAGGAACAAGCGTCAACTCTCTATACAACCAGGAAATTCTGGCCAGAGCCCAGAACTTCCGGCCTCCGACGACCCAGATGAGCCCGCGCGTGTGAACTCTGTGGTTAGCCCGGAACAGTCCAGAACTTGGCCCGGACCTTCCCGCACCGGGACGCCAGCTCAGCTCCCCCCGTGATGCAGAGCATCCCTCGCTCATCCCCATGGACGTACCTACATCTCCCTCGCCGCCACTCGGACCCATGATAAGAGCTCGAGCAAAGGCTATCGAGGATAAGGTGATTTCGCTCCTCTCCGAACTCCCTCTCCCTACTCACGAGACATGGCTACTACCTCATACGGAGACTCTATGTGTGATCAGGTGCTTGGACGGTAGCCACGGGACAGCTACATTCCATGGCCAAGATGGCGAGGACACCAAGATCAAGAAGAAGAGCTGCTTTGGAAGCTATAGGCCCCAGACGACCGGCCTGGCCTGGACGTCCGACCCCTGGAGGACGCTACAACCAAGGAAAGAGAAGCCAGCCAGAGCTACAGGCTCCGGACGACCGGCCCAGCCCGGACGTCTGGCCACTCCCAGGATCCGGATGGCCGAGCCCTTTCGAACGTCCGGTACTTCTCCAACAGAACCAAATCTACGGATTTCCAAGGAAGACCGGACGTCTGTGCACCTGACAATAGAACTCAAACTGCGGACATCCAAAGAACTCCGGACGTCCGGGACCCAACGAGCCTCCAGATGACCGGCGCCCCACGGACGTCCGGACCCTGGCTGCGTCTAGTTGCGGGCTGATGTCCTTGTACCCCTTCACTTCGCCCCTCATTTGCACTATGAATATAAATAGACCTCTCCCACCTCCTAGCTAGGGTTAGCGTTGATTTAGCTCATTTGTGAGATAGAGCCTCGCTCATCCTTCCGGATCTACTCCTCGTGAGGGACCGACACCTCTTCGGAGAAGATCCACCTGGATTCAAGACCTCCATCTGGAGAAGACCATCATCAAGACCTCCTCACAAAGAAGAACCGGTTACCCTTTGTATCGTCCTTTGTTGGACTTGGATCTTGTATCTCTCCTTGTGTTTCGATGATCTAGCACATGTGTGACTTTTATTCTTGTTGGTTGAGTGTTTTTCTCCCGTTCACCTCCTCGTGTTCTTAATGTTCCTCGTAGGGATCCTCTCCATACATGAAAGATCGGCCTCTAGGGTTCTACCCTACATCATCTTGGTATCATGAGCCACGTTGATCACGTTTTTGGAGCCCCTACACCGTGTTTTCTAGCTTGATTTTGTTGTTTTCGTCCTAAATCTGAAAATCCCCACCAGAAATAGCCCAATTTTTTTTTGTGATTTGTTGGTGTGTTGAAATTTTGTTGGATTTGGTCCATGGATTTGTGTTGCCACATGTGGATCTAGCTTTCCCTGCCCTCCCCACCCTTTTCCATCCACAAATCCGCTCGAATTCGACATCACCACTTCCGTCCACCTCGAAATTGAGCAGTTCATCCCGTGCCCGATTTTCGCCTAGGCACCGGACGACCGGACCCCACCGGATGTCCGACGACCGGACGACCATGACACTCCGGACGTCCGAGCAACTCTGACGAAAATGAATTTTCCCAGTTCAGCCACCACCGCTTCCCCACTTTCCACCACATCTTCCAGACCCTCATACCCCCACAGCCGCCCACATACACCACCATCATTCACCAATACCTCCTATAATGATTTTGACACATTTTGGTCTTTGAGATTTTGGGTTGTGGTTCCCGTGTCCTATTGTGTTTCGGCTATATAGGTACGGTTCGACACCATCATCACCACCTCTAATATTCGCAAAGGACTCATCATCGCCAAGGACGGTAACTTCAACGGCATCTTTGTCATACCTTGCAATTGCATTGATAACCCCATGGCCTTACTTTTGTGTTGCTTACCCATCGAGACTATGCACATTAGTGTTCATACTCCATAGCATACATACCATAGCATAGTGGTGCATATCTTGGCATCCTATTTTGTGTCACAAGGTTGTCATCGCATACACAATTGTTATCTTGGTTCATGAAGTTTTGCATGAGAAAAGATCTCAAAAGTGAAAGAGCCAACCAAGCTTTTAAGCAAAGAGGGAAACATAAGCAAAGAGCTTATAAGCAAGAACCATAGCATCATACTACATTAAGATTGTCATATCCTATCATCTTGGATCATATCACCGAAATACCATACATATAGCATACTTGGGATAGAGGTCATTGAATTTTTGCCTAGTAGGTAGTGCACAAGTTACGCATCTGCCTATTGCGCAATCGTGCTAGCGTCTCTCTTGTATTGTGCAACAAGAGAATTTTCATGGATTCCACATTTTGGCTCATTTTTGGTTTGCACAATCCCACTTATCTATTTGCGTGTGTGTTTCCGTGTACATCTACTTGCTTGGTCTACTTGTTGCATTTGCAAATTTGTGAATCTTTTCCAACATTATTGAAGCTCACTTACAATTGCATCAAATTTCGTGCCACCATCCTAACCAAGCTCCACCATAATCTTTTACTTGTGTAGGTGTGAGAACCGACAGGAATTGGTACCAATTGTGCTATTTCAATGTCCACATTTGAGTGATCTTGATTTATCTCCAACCTCGGTCAAGGTACATTTGGTATAAGTTCTTCTCCTTCTACCACTCACATTTTGCTTGGGATGATGGATAGTCCAAGTACTTCTACCAACGCACGCTTCATCAAGCAAGACGACGACATGTCATCATTCATCACCAAGAGACACTTCTTTGGTGCACAACGAGGGTTGCATCAAGAGCAACAAGCGATGACCGACTGCATCGACAACCTCCCCACCGCCCTACGAATCTTCGAGCAATGTACAAGGGACTACTTCGACAACAAGGTCGACGCGCACAAGCAAGAGAACGATGCAAGAATGGACGAGATCCGCGCCTTGTTGGTGAACTGCCCTCCTTCAACTTCTTCATACTCAAGATGGAGCCGCTCAAGTCGACACTCCGACCACACCTTCTCCGGCTCAACTACACCGACATCGAACACTCTTCAATGAGTCGCGCGTCAAGACCATCATGCATCTCGCAACCCTCTACACGGCAATCATCCGCAAGAGCAAGTCGACGAGCAAGTACTTTGTCCTCAACCACACCAAGTTGCTTTTGCACAAGCTCAAGAACAACAACGTCAACGTCGCCAAGAGGAAGAACGAGCGCGTCTACATCAAGTGTAACAAGATGCCGAGGCTCAACGTCTTCAACAACAACAATGTGAAGCACAAGCTCTTGAGGCTCAAGAATCAAGTCGAGCCATCACCAACCGCAATCGAGATCGGCGCAATCAAGAGGAAGCACTTCGAGAAGAAATCCAAGAGCGGAACTACCAACCAAGAGTGCAACGTCAAGTTCCTCAAGCTCCTCATCAAGATCGACAAGCTCCTCCACAAGCTCGACAAGCTCCTCCTCAACCTCAAGTTCAACATGAGCAAGAAGATGATGGACTAACTCCACGCCAAGAGCAACATGAGGTTGATTATCCTCCATGTCAAGGGCGTCATCTTCACCATCGCCAACAACACAATGAAGAGCAACGCTACGGGAAGCTAAAATTCACAATGCCAAAGTTCAATGGAAGCAATGATCCCGAAGAGTACTTATCATGGGCATTGAAGGTCGACAAAATCTTTTGTTTGCACAACTATGAGGAAGAGAAGAAGATCTCTATGGCATCCCTTGAGTTCCAAGACTATGTGCTCATATGGTGGGAACAAGTCCTTGAGCGCCGAGAAGCAAGAGGTGAACCACCAATCACCACTTGGGCTCAAATGAAAGATGTCATGCGAGCACGTTTTGTGCCAACCTACTACAACCGCGATCTCTTCAAGAATCTCCAACTCCTCAAGCAAGGAACAAAGAGTGTTGAAGAATACTACAAGGAAATGGAGATAGCCATGATACGAGCCAATGCCAAGGAAGATGACGAGCAAACTATTGCATGCTTCTTGAATGGCCTCAATCATCCCATCAAGAAGATCACCGACTTCCAACCCTACTCCAACCTCATTGAGCTTGTGCACCAAGCTACCAACGTGGAACGTCAAGTGCCATATGACTTCAAGTACGCCAAGTACTCATCCAAGATGTACGGCTTCTCCAACACCCAAGCTTCAACGACTCCTCCAACTTCTACCTCAAACAAGCCATCTACAAGCAACGACGACAAGTCAAGTTACAAGAAAGCTTCGACAACTTCAAGTCGTCCTCCTCCTACTACAAGCAACTTCAAGCCGCGTCCTTCTTCATCTACTCTGGCCGATGAGACCGTCAAGACAAGCTCCTTCAAGTGTTTCACTTGCGGCGGCCGAGGCCACAAGTCCTTCCAATGCACAAACAAGCGCACCATGATCCTCAACGATGATGGAACCTATGACTCCATGAGCAAAGAGGAAATGGAAGCCCTTGAGCAAGTGGACATGCACCGGCGTGTGAACGAGGATGGAGATGATCAAGTCTTTTGTGATAAGGATTCGAGCCCCGCTCTCGTTGTCTCCAAAGTCTTGACTCTTCAACATCAACAAGAAGAAGACCAACGATGCCACATCTTCCACACTAAGGCCAACATCAATGGAAGGTCCATCAAGGTCATCATCGATGGAGTAGTTGTCATAACTTAGCAAGTGAAGAACTATGCTTCAAGCTTCAATTAGTCAAGATGAAGCACCCACACCCATACAAAGTCTAATGGCTAAGCGACTCTGGCACTATACGAGTTGAGCATATGGTCCAAGTCTCCTTCAAATTGGCGTATATGAGGACACTTTGGAGTGTGATGTCGTCCGATGTCGGTTTGCCACCTCCTTCTTGGTCGACCATGGCAATTCCACCGCGGCGTCATCCACAACGGGCGTACCAATCACTATAGCTTCAAGATGAAAGGGAAGGAGTATGTGCTACGACCTATGTCTCCTAGTCAAGTGATAGCCGAAAAGCAAGCCACCCATCGTGGAGAGAAGAGTGAGAAAGTGATCCACCCAAAAGAGAGTGAGAGCCACAGCCAAAACCGAGTGCCTCCATGATGAGCAACAAGAAAAACATAGTCCTATTTGCCACCAAAAGTGAGATGAGAGAAGTGTGTGAGAACCCATCAAGTGTTATGCACTTTGTGCAAGGATGGGGAACCAAAAACTAACACCTCTCACGATCTACCTTTAGTGTTCTCTTCTCTTTTGCAGGAATTCCAAGATGTTTTCCCCGATGAGCTACCTCCGGGTCTACCTCCACTACGAGGCATTGAGCACCAAATCGACCTCATCCCTGGAGCACCTCTACCAAACAAATCTCCATACTGCATCAACCCCGAAGAAACTAAGGAGATCCAACGACAAGTACAACAACTAATCGACAACAAACATGTACGTGAAAGCTTAAGCCCTTGGGCCATTCCCGTTATATTTGTGCCCAAACAAGACGGTAGATTTTGCATGTGCTCGGATTGTTGACCCATCAATGCTATTACCATTCGTTATAGGCATCCCATTCCTCGCTTAGATGATATGCTTGGTGAACTTAGCGGTGCCACCATTTTCTCAAAAATTGATCTCAAAAGCGGCTATTATCAAATCCGCATACAAGAAGGTGATGAATGGAGAACCGCTTTCAAAACCAAATTTGGCTTGTACAAGTGGTTGGTTATGCCTATGGGTTTATCGGAAGCTCCCGGTACATTCATGCGTCTTATGCATTTTGTGCTTCGCCCTTATATTGGAGTGTTTGTTGTGGTTTACTTTGATGACATTCTTGTTTTTAGAAAATCCATGAAAGAGCATCTAAAGCATGTTAGGACTATTTTGCAAACTCTTCGCAAGGAATGTCTTTATGCCAACATGAAAAAGTGCACATTTGGTGTTGACAAGCTTGTTTTCTTGGGTTTCGTTGTCTCTTCCAAGGGTGTTCATGTTGATGAATCTAAAATTGAGGCAATTAAAGCTTGTACCCAACCCACCAATTTGCAACAAGTGCGTAGCTTTCGTGGCCATGTGGGTTTTTATCGTCGCTTTGTGAAAGATTTTAGCACTATTGCCGCTCCTTTGCATGCCTTGAGTAAGAAGAATGCTCCTTTTGTTTGGGGATCTTTGCAATCCACCGCTTTTGAAGAGCTCAAGTCTTTGCTTACTCATTCTTAGATTCTCGCTTTGCCCCCCCTGGAAGTTCCAGCCACCGGACCTTCCGGCCATCCCAGAACTTCTGGCCCCCGGATCTTCCGTCTTCCCCGAAATGTCCGACCTGGACAGAAAGTCTGCGCATCCTCGATTGTTTCCGCTACTTCGCCAACTCTGCCTACGGTGCAACGGCATCTTCGCCAACGTACTGAAGACCATGCACTACGTCCTCGACAATGATCGCACCACCTTTGACACAATCAACCGTAAGCAAGGACGGTAACTTTGACGACATCTTTGTCTATTCCTTGCCATTGCATCAATGAACCCATAGCCTTCCTTTTGCATCACTTACCCATCGAGACTAGCCATTGAGTATTGCCGGCAATGTTACTTGTGCACATTATTGATCTTTGCATATACCATCATCTTGGTGTCTATATCTTGGTATCATATCTTGTGTCACAAGGTTATCATAGTATATACACAATTCTATCTTGTTTCGTGAAGTTTCGCATAAGTGGCTACCGAAGGAGCTCAAAAGAGAAAGAGCCAAACAAGCTTTTAAGAAAAAGGAAAATATAAGAAAAGAGCTTTTAAGGAAGAACCATAGCATCATACTACAATAAGATTTTCATATTTTCTCATCTCGGATCATATCATAGGAATAACATACATATAGCATATACTTCGGATAAAAGTCATTACATTTTTGCTTTGTAGGTTGTGCACATGTCTGGTATTCACCTTTTGAGAAACCGTGCTAGCATCTCTCTAGCGTTCTACAACAACGGCATTTTCCGTGGATTCCACGTTTTGAGCTCATTTTGCTTGGAGGACCCCATTTATCCTTCCACGTGTCTATTTCCGTGTGCTACCTATTGCTATAGGTCTACTTGTTGCATCGGAAATTTGCAATCTTTTTCAACATTACTGAGTCTTACTAATAATTGCATGAATTTTTGTGCCACCATCCTCACCAAGCTCCACTAAGGGCTTTTACTTGTGTAGGTGTGAGAACCGACAAGAATTGGTACCAATTTTGCTATTTCCTTGTTACATCATTGAGTGATCATTGATCCATCTTCAACTTCAGTCAAGGTACATTTGGTATAGTTCTTCTCGTTTCCCCACTCACATATTTGCTTGGAATGATGGATAGTCCAAGTTCTTCTACCAACCCACTCTTCATTGAGCAAGACGACGACTCGACTTCCTACATGATGTAGGATAGAACCCTAGATGCCCGATCTTTCACGATTGGAGGGGATCCAATGAAGAACACGAAGAACAGGAGGAAAAAACACGAGAGAAATCACTCAACCAACAAGATTCGGTGACACATATGCTAGATCCTCGAAACACAAAGAGATACATGATGCAAATCCAACAAAGGACGATACAAGTAGCTAGTTCATCTCCAAGAGGAGGTCTTGATGGGTCTTCTCATGAAGGGGTCTTGCCAGGAAAGTGTCTTGAATCTAAAGTGTATCTTCTCTGAAGAGGGAACGATCTCTCTCGGTGGAGTAGATCCAGATGGATGAAAGCTCTATATCACAAATGAGCTAAACCAATGCAAACCCTAACTAGGAGGAGAAGGAGGTCTATTCATAGTCTTAGTGCAAATCGGGGTGAAGTGAAGGGGTACATGGGCCTCGGGCCCGAAACTGTGCGCAGACAAGCAGCGGACGTCCGGCCTATACCGGTCGTCCCATTCGCTCATGTGGGTCCGGACGTACGGTAGGGCTCGGACTTCCGCTATTTACATTCTGTTGATGTGGAACCGGATGTTCGGAGACGGCCAGTCATCCGGTCTCCGGTCGTCTGGTCGCTTCGGACTTCCGCAGATTCGGCTCGAGTGTGGAACTGCCGGTCGTCCGGAGGAGGCCGGACGTTGGCTCGCTGGGAGGTGTTGTCGGTCGTCCGGTCCTGGATGGACGTCCGCTCGCTGTAGCTTGTGTCGGCCAAGACTTGGTTCAGTTGGGCCTTCAAGTGTCAGACGTCCGGTCCTGACCAGTCGTCCGGTGGCTGGAGCTTCAGGAGACGGACATCCGGTCCCGACCGGTTATCCAGTGACTGGAGCTTCTTCGGTAGCTCTTGTTCTTGTCCCTCATGCTCGATATCCTTGCTGCCATCTTGTCCATTGGATGTAGCTGCTCTGTGGCCCTCCTCCAAGTACCTGATCACACATAGTGTTTCCGCTTGCGGTAGTAGCCATGTCTCATGTGTAGAAAGTGGTAGTTCGGAGAGGAGCGAGTTCACCTTATCTTCGATGGCCTTTGCTCGAGCTCTTGTAATTGGTACAAATGGTGTCGTAGGAGATGTATATGCATCCATGGGGATGATCGTGGGATGCTCCGCATCATCTCCCTCCCTTGGGAAAGATCCGACCTCGGATCGAAAACATCATCACCATGGTAGGGAGAGAGGTCCTTGACGTTGAAGATGTCGCACACGTGGTACTTGTCGCACGGGAGGTCGATCTTGTAAGCATTGTTGTCATAGCGTGCTAGCACCTTGAAGGGTACATTGGCTCGGGGTAGAAGTTTGGACTTGTGATCATTGGAGAAGTGTTCCTTGCGAAGGTGTAGCCACACAAGATCTCTGATGTTAAATATCATGGGTTTCTTGTTGATGTTGAGCTTGGTCGTGAGTCGTTGTACTTAGCGCTCAATCATGTGCGTTGTACATCTTCTTGAGGTAGCTTGCTCGTGCACTCGCGTCCATATTGATGTGATCTTGTAGTGGAAGAAGAAGAATGTCTAATGGGGACAATGGGTTGAAACTGTAGACAACCTCGAAGGGGTCTTGCCGGTAGTCGAATGTCTTGCGCGTGTAAGCATACTCGACGATGGGTAGGCATTCCTCCCACTCCTTGATGTTCCTATTGATCAACATGCACAGTAGAGTGGAGAGTGTTCGGTTCATCACCTCTGTTTTGCTATCGGTTTGAGGATGGTATGCTGAAGGGAACAAGAGCTTGATTCCAAGCATGGCAAATAGAGTCTTCCAAAAGTAACTCAAGAACTTGACGTCATGATCCGAGACAATCGTCTTTGGCACTCCATGTAGGCGCAAGATTTCCCTACAACAAAGATTTGCAATATGTGAAGCATCGTCTATCTTTTTGCATGGGATAAAATGAGCCATCTTAGAGAACTGGTCCAAAACAACAAACATGGAACCCTTTCCATTTTGAGTTATAGGCAAACCAAGTACAAAGTCCATGCTAATTTCTTCCCAAGGTTGATATGGAATAGGAAGTGGCATATAAAGACCGTGGGATTGAGCATTTGACTTAGCTTTGCGACATGTCAAACATCGGTTGGTGAAGCACGAGACGTCGCGGAACATCTTGGGCCAAAAATAGTTCTTTGAGAGCATAGAGAATGTCTTGTCGCATCCAAAGTGTCCCATTAGTCCACCTCCATGAGCCTCTTGCAGAAGGAGCAAACGAAGAGAAGACTCGGGAATGCAAAGTATGTTATCTCTCATAAGGTAATCATCCTTGATGTAATAGTGTTCCCAAGATGTATGCGTCAAACACTTGGCATAAGGAATTACAAAAGTAGGATCATGCGCATACAAGTCTTTTATGTGCTCAAAGCCAATGACACTCAATTCAAGTTTAGTGACAAGCATGCATATGTGGGAAAGAGCATCCGCCACAGCATTTTCCTTACCTTTGATGTACTTGATGACATAAGGAAATAGGATCATGCGCATACAAGTCTTTTATGTGCTCAAAGCCAATGACACTCAATTCAAGTTTATTGACAAGAATGCATATGCGGTTAAGAGCATCTGCCACAATATTTTACTTAACTTTGATGTACTTGATGACATAAGGAAATGACTCAATGAATTCACTCCACCTAGCATGACGCTTGTTCACCTTAGTTTGACCCTTTAGGTACTTGAGTGTTTCATGATTGGTATGGAAGATACATTCATGAGGGCGAAGATAATGTTCCCATTCATGCAAAACTCGCACTAAAGCATATAGCTCTTTGTCATAGATGGGATAATTGAGTTGCACTCCAGAAAGTTTCTCACTAAAGTATGCTACGGGGCACTTCTCTTGTGTTAACACACCGCCTATGCCATTACCACTAGCATCGCTATGAATTTCAAGAGGTTTGTCAAAGTTGGGTAATGCAAGCACGGGACCATGACTAAGCAAATACTTAAGCTCATTAAATGCGGTATCTTGGGATGGTCCCCAAACAAATGGCACATTTTTCTTACTCAAAGCATGCAGAAGTGCAACAATGGTGCTAAAAGCCTTCACAAAATCTACGATAGAAACCAGCTAAACCAAGAAAACTACGCACTTGTTGCAAGTTGGTTGGTTGGGGCCAAGTTTTAATAGCATTGATCTTAGATTCATCTACATGAACACCCTTAGAAGACACAACGAAACCCAAGAAAACAAGCTTGTCAGCACCAAAAAGGCATTTGTCCATATTAGCATAAAGGCGCTCTTTCCTAAGGGTTTGCAATACGGTTCTAAGATGGGTGACATGATCTTTGAGAGATTTGCTAAAGACAAGAATATCATCAAAATAGACCACAACAAATACACCAATATAGGGTCGAAGAACAAAATGCATGACTCGCATGAAAGTACCTGGTGCTTCGGTTAAACCCATTGAGATAACTAGCCATTCATATAAGCCAAATTTGGTCTTAAATGCGGTTTTCCATTCATCTCCTTCTTGGATGCGTATTTGATAGTAGCCACTTTTAAAATCAATTTTAGAGAAATTTATGTCTCCGCTAAGTTCATCTAGCATATCATCTAGGCGTGGAATGGGGTAACGATAACGCATGGTGATAGCATTGATAGGATGACAATCGGAACACATGCGAAATGTACGATGTTTCTTGGAACCAGGATTACCGGGACGACACAAGGGCTCAAGCTTTCATGTACATGGCCATTGTCGATGAGTTGTTGTACATGCCGTTGGATCTCCTTGGTTTCCTCGGGGTTGACGCGATAGGGAGCCTTGTTAGGTAGAGGTGCTCCGGGGATGAGGTCGATTCGGTGTTCGATGCCTCGTAGTAGTGGTAGTCCCAGAGGTAGCTCATCGGGGAAAACATCTTAGAATTCTTGCAAAAGAGAAGACAACACTAAAGGTAGATTGTGAGAGGTGTTAGTTTTTGGTACCTCGTCCTTGCACAAAAGTACATAGTGCATAAGACTTGATGGGTTCTCACACACTTCTCTCATCTCACTTTTGGTGGCAAATAGAACTAAGTCCTTCTTGTCGCTCATCATGGAGGCACTCAATTTTGGCATGTGGCGCTCACTCTCTTTGTGGCGGTTCGCTCTCTCATTATTCTCTCCATGATGGGCGGCTTGCTTGTCGGCGGTCACTTGACTTGGAGACATAGGTCGTAGCACATACTTGTTACCTTTCATCTTGAAGCTATAGTGATTGGTACGCCCGTTGTGGATGACGCCTCGGTCAAATTGCCACGGCCATCCAAGAAGGAGGTGGCAAATGGACATTGGAACGATATCACACTCCAAAGTGTCTTCGTAAGATCCGATCTTGAAGGAAACTCTCACCTTATGCTTGACTTGGATAGTACTGGAATCGCTTAGCCATTGAACCTTGTAGGGGTGCAGGTGCTTCATCTTGACCAATTGGAGCTTGGAGCATAGTTCTTCACTTTCCAAGTTATGACAACTCCCTCCATCGATGACGGCCTTCATGGACCTTCCATTGATGCCGGCCTTTGTGTGGAAGATATGGCATCTTTGGTCTTCGCCTTATTCATGATGATGAGTTAAGACCTTGGAAACAACGAGAGCGGGGCTCGAATCCTCGTCAAAAAATACTTGATCTTCTTCGTTCACGCGTCGGTGCATGGCCACTTGCTCAAGGGTTTACATTTCCTCTTCACTCATGGAGTCATAGGTTCCGTCGTTGTTGAGGATCATGGTGCGCTTGTTGGTACACTCAAAGGACTTGTGGCCTCGGCCGCCGCATGTGAAACACTTGATGGAACTTGTCTTGATGGTCTCATCGGATGGAGTAGATGATGAATCTCTCGGCTTGAAGTTGCTTGTAGTAGGAGGAAGACTTGAGGTTGTCGAAGTTTTATTGTAACTTGACTTGTCGTCGTTGCTTGTAGAAGGCTTGGTTGAGGTAGAAGGTGTTGGAGTCGTTGAAGCTTGGTTGTTGGAGAAACCGTAGCTCTTGGACAAGTACTTGGTGTGCTTGAAGTCATCTTGCACTTGACGTTCTGCTTTGGTAGCTTGATGCACTAGCTCAATGAGGTTGGAGTAGGGTTGGAAGTCGGCAATCTTCTTGATGGGATGATTGAGGCCATTCAAGAAACGGGCTATTCTTTCCTGTGTTCTTTGTGTTTTTCGAGGGATCCCACTCCAATCGTCAAAGATTGGCCTACACCGGGTTAGCCCCGTATCATATGGTATCATGAGCCACGTTGATCACGTATTTGGAGTCCCTCTCATCGTTTTCTAGCCTTGTTTTGCTTGATTTTGTCCTAAAATTCGAAAATCCCCACCAAAAATAGCCTTAATTTTTTTTGTGATTTGTTGGTTTGATGATGTTTCGTTGATGTTGATCCATGGATTTTCTTGGTTTTGAGTGGATCTAGCATCTCCCCAAGTTTCCCCATCTTTCATACATGAAATCTCATCAATTTTTGACCCCAAAATCCCCAAATTCCGCCCAAAACAGCGTCCTGGAGCTCAAATCCCGCGTTGACCCTGACCCACCGGACAACCGCCACTTTACCGGACGTCCGGAGCCCGAGGAACCACCGGACATCCGCTACTTACTGGACATCCGACATCCCATTACGGAACCAAATTAGCGTATTTCCGACCCGACCGGACGTCCGGCGACCGGACATCCGACCTTTTCCGGACGTCTGTAACCTGTAGAAACTGACTCGGCTGGAATTTTGTTTCGGCCATAACTAATTCATCCGAACTCCGATTTTGACGTTCTTTAGCTCGTTTTCAATCTATCAACATTACCCATCCCCAAAGAATACTACCAACACCATTAGAATCCATCAAAGTTTCCAAAATTTGGCTAGTTTTCCTAGGCCTTTCACCATATCATCCGCATAACCACCATAGCATTTCGCAACCTAACCCATTTTGATCCCCATTGCATTAATGGTTGCTTGAGTAGTGATTCGAGTCTCCTAAGGTGTTTCAGCTACTTAGGGACGATTTCTTGTTCATCAACAACCACCACCACTTCCGCATAACCTAGTCCACCATACACTTCTGACAACCCAACTTACCCAAATTTCTTTGAGCTTGTTTGAGTTGAGGCTTGTGTCTCCTAAGGTGTTTCGGCTACTTAGGGATGACAACTTCAACTTCGACACATGTATAACCCATCTTTCCACTTCCGCATTGCCAAGTCCAAACTACCACCGCTTTTCCGCTACCACTATTTGACTTTTGTCCTTGAGATTTTGAGTTGTGGTTTTTTCGTTTGCTAAGGTGTTTCGGCTAATTAGGAACGGATCAACATCAACAACACTGCTTCTCATCATTGACACGGACGGTAACCTCAATGACACCATTGCATATTCCCCTTGCAATTTCATTGATAACCCCTAGCCTATTTTGCGTCACTTGCCTATCGAGACTAGCCTTTGAGTATTGGCGGCAACGTTACTCGTGCACAACGTTACTTGCGTAGTCGTGGAAGTTTCTTGTTGCGAATTTCACTTGATCATCGGGAGGAACTTGATGTAGCTTGAGGTAGTCGTCCATTAGGCGCTCCCACTCGAGATACTCCTCGGGTTCTTGAGTCCCATAGAAAGGCATCTTGTGGTCGGTGTCGAGGTCGTAGTAGCTCATGGAAGTCGCGGACTTGAGCTTGGGGAGCTTCTCTTGAGCGTAGTGTTGGGGTGCTTGTTGGCGAAGATGTCGTATGTCCGTAGGAGAAGATGCCTTGAAGTCGCTTGGCGAAGATGCCAAGGGAGATGGTGAAGTCGTTGAGCGGTTATTGGTGTTGAGCTCTTGACCTTCACGTTCTTGTTGGTGATGATGTCGATGCCGATGTGATCTTGCCGGAGATGGCAGCTCGGAAGCATGTGCTCTTGAGCGTCTTCCGGAAGATGAAGAAGATCGCTTGTAGGACTTGATGAGGGCTTTGATCTCCTCCATTTGAGCTTGCATCTTGGCGTCGGAGTTGTTTTTCGTGGCATCGAAGTCGTCGTTGTTGTAGACCTAAGGTGAAATGCCTTGCCTATCCATCACAAGACTCGAGTAGAGGTGAGTAGGAAATGAGATAAACAATACCAAGTTACCTTTTCTCAATGTTGAGGATGTATCCCGTTTCACTCAATGTGAAGTGAAAGAATAATGGAATTGGTACCGGACTTGTTCACTCACACCTATCAAGTAAAGTTTACGGTGGAGCCTAGTGAGGATAGTGGCACAAAAAATTAAAGCAAAATGTTAGCAAGAGCCAATAATGTTGAAAGAGATTCACAAATTCGCAAGTGAAACAAGTAGACCAATAGCAATGAATGCACACGGAAACACACACACGGATAGATAAATGGGGTCGTGCAACCAAGGAATGAGCACAAAATGTGGAATCCACAGAAAACGCTCGTGTTGCAAAACTCAAGAGAGATGCTAGCACGATTGCTCAATAGGCGGATACGACACTTGTGCACAACCTATAAGATGCAAAATATAGCAACTTCTATCCCAAGTATGCTATGTATGTATGGTTCCCGGTGTTCTTCTCAAGATGATCCAAGATGATCGGATACGACAATCTCAAATGCAATGTGGTATGATGCTATGGCACTTGCTTACAAGCTTCTTTGCTCTCTCTTTCTTTTGCTTAAAAGCTTATTCTCTTTGTTTTTTTGTATGGCCACTTTTGCACAATGCACAAACCAAGATACCAATTGTGTATATGCGGGAACAATCTTGTGACACAAGAGATGATATGATGTTACCAATATGATATGGTATGTATGGAATGGAAGGTACGGATCACTAATGTGCACAAGTAACGTTGCCGGCAATACTCAATGGCTAGTCTCGATAGGCAAGTGACGCAAAATGGGCTCGGGGTTATCAATGCAAATGCAAGGGTAATATAGAATCATGTCGTCGAGGTTACCATCCTTGGCGATGATGAGAGGCGGTGTTGCCAAAGTCAACCCGTTCCTAGTTAGGTAAAATACCCTACGAAACAAAAAAAACCACAACTCAAAATCTCAAGGACAAAAGTCAAATGGTGGTAGTGGAAAGTGGTGGTAGTTTTGCACCAGGCAATGCGGAAGTGGAATGATGGGTTATGCAAGTCGAAGTTGAAGTTGTCATCCCTAAGTAGCCGAAACACCTTAGGAGACACAAGCCATAACTCAAACAAGCTCAAACAAAATTGAGTTTTGTTGGGTTGGTGGAAATGTATGGTGGGCAAGGTTATGCGAAAATGGTGGTGGTGATTGATGAAGAAGCAGCCGTCCCTAAGTAGACAAAACACCTTAGGAGACTTGAATCACTACTCAAGCAACCACTAATGCTATGGGGAACAAAATGGGTTAGGTTGCGGAAGTCGGTGGTGGTAATGCGGATGATATGGTAGAGGGCCTAGGCAAAGATGCAAAAGTTCCAAACATTTGATTGAGTCAAATGATGTTGTAAGTATTTTTGTGCGATGGGGGATATCAATATCTTCAAAACGAGCTAAAGAACGTCAAAAACAGACTCCAGATGAATTAGTTATGGCCAAAACAAAATTTCAGCCGAGTCAGTTTCAGGGTTAACCGGACATCTGGGAGGAGGTCCAGCTCATACGGGCTTTGTCCGGATGATCCGGGAGTACATCTGGATGATCCGGGTTCGTGAACTTGGGTACGGGTATTCGGGTGTGTGGGTTATCCGGACGTCCGGTAGAGGGTCCAGCGGATCCGGGAGGTGTCCGGATGATCCGGAAGAAGGTCCGGATGATCTGGGCAGGTCAAACTGCTCGGGATTTCCTCCCGGGGACGAATATTTTGGGTGGAAAATGGATGATTTTCGCGGCAAAATTGAGGAGATTTCGTGGATGGAAGGTGGGGAAACTTAGGGAAATCCTAGATCCACTCAAAACCAAGCAAATCTATGGATGAAAATCAACAAAACATCATCAAACCAACAAATCACAAAAAAATATGGGGCTATTTTTGGTGGGGATTTTCAAAATTGGGGAAGAACGCAACAAAATTAGGCTAAAACCAAGAGGGGTAGGGGCTCTAAATTTGTGATCAACCTTGCTCTGATCCAAGACGATGTAGTGTAGAACCCTAGCGGCCCGATCTTTCACGATTCGAGTGGGATCCCTCGAAGAACACGAAGAACACGGGGAATAACGAGGAGAAATCACAAGGGGAAACACTCAAGAACAAGTCCAATCAAACATCCACTAGATAATCAAACACAAAAGATCACAAGGTACATGAACAACAAAAGGAAGGATACAAGGTAGAGTTCATCTCCAAGAGGAGGTCTTGAGGGGGGTCCTCCCGTTAGGGGGTCTTGATGATATCCTGCAGGATCTTCTCCTAGATGGAGGTCTTGTCCTCCAATGGAGTAGTCTCCCTCTATCTCAAGAGAAGAGTAGTAGGAGAAAAGCTCACATACAAATGAGTTATCATTTTGCTTCTCCTAGAAAGGAGGTGCAGGAGGTCTATTTATAGCCCAAGTGGCGAAAGGGTAAGTGAGGGGGCGAATGGGCACACGGGCCTCGTCCCAAGTCATGCGTGCAGGCAAGGCCGGATGATCCAGACGGGGTCCCGGATGATCCGGCATTGGGGGTCCAGATGATCCAGACGGAGTCCCAGATGATCCGACTTCGGTGGAAGCCTTCGGGTGTCTTCGGCGCACTTATTCGGACGATCTGGGGGAAGGTCCATATGATCCGGCTGGGCCCAGATAATCCGGACAGTTCTCCGGACGTCCGGCCTGGCTCCAGCAGCCGCTCCATCTTCTTATTCTCCTTTCTTCTATCTTCTCTTCCATGCTTCCCTCGCGGACGGTGTAGTCGTTCCTTGGCGCTTGCACTCCTCCTTGACACCCAGGAAGCTCCGACAATACCTATGCATGCGCACAACATAAGTGTCAAGTAGTACACCAACCTCGAAAGGGTCAAGTGAGCACGTGTAAAGGAGATGATTCACCTTTGTGTATGCGAAGTAGATGTCGCACGTGCCACTTGCCAAACGGACTCTTGACATGGTGATGTTCGTAGGATGCTCCACGTTAGATTGCTTGCACGATGTTGATCCACCTAGTACAATGCTTCATGCTAGTATGATTTCCCCATGCGATGATTTGCCCATTTATGATGAGTATGATGATTCTCATGTGGAGTCTCTTAGTTGTGATGCCATGTTACATAGGATTTCTTGTGACAATTCTTTAGGTCACATAATGTTTGACAATCCGCTTTACTTGTCATATGCTATGCATGAGATCCATCATATGTCATATTTGCAATCTCATCATAGTGACTATGCATATGCCATTAAAATAAACCCAATTTGCACATATGGCATAGATGACAAGCCGATGGTTATTGGCATTTGTTTTTATTGCGATAATATTGATATGCTCCATTTGCATCATTTATCTCATATGCCATGCCATGACTACCTAGCTTCGAATATGCATTGTTTTCGATGTTGTCCATTTTCTCCATATGATATTTCCGCTATTGCTCATGAGGAGACCCCCCCATAGTTTCCTCGTACATTTTACGAGATTTTGATCCATCCCATTCAATGCACGATGCCAATACTTGTGTGCACCATATGCTCTCCATGAATAAACATGCCATTGATGTGCCATATACTTGCATCCTCAATTTGTGTCCCCATCGTGTCATACACAATAACTATTCTTTCATGATGGATGACATGTTCTTATACCACTCATAAAATTTCTTTGAGCGATGCTTATCTTGTTCTAACTCACATGTGCGCATACACATCATGATGGATGATGTGTACATTTACCACGCGCACAATTTCTTTGGTTTATGTCTCTTTTGTGTAGGTACCCATGAATACTTGTCAACCTCGCAATCCCACGAGTTGATAATAAGAGCTCTAGAGAGCAATGATGACTTGGCATCCCGTGGATTTCCATTCCCACCGCTCTCTTCGCGCATTTTTTTCTACATGGCCCTCACTTGCCTATGGGTTATTGTCCATTACATATCATATTCCCATCTTGCCATGTTCACTTTGCATGATATGCCCATTCCTATGCCTTTGCCATGCAATTGTGACCCATGGTTTGCATTACACATGCTGATTGATTCTAGTACTTGTATGTGTATTTGCAAGCTTGGTGGAGATATCTCTTGTTGTTGCCATGTTCCATTTGTGACCCACCCCTATGATCTAGCTTTGTGTTCGTGCTTGCGATATGTCATGTGCATTGTCTATGCATAGTATTTACTCACATGACATGGTTGCCATGATGTACTCTAGTGTGTTGCATGTTCGCTCCACTAGTTTGCACGACTTGATTTATATGCTTGCTCATGTTGCATCGCCGATGATTCATGCTTTCTCATTTCATGAGGTTGATGACAACCATCTATATGCTTTGCACATGATTCATATTGCTTCTTGTCATATATCTCCATGTGTTGCCTCTCTCATGCTAGATGATTTGCCATGTATTGAGGTGAAAAAATGATTCTCGACTTGCTCAGGAGATTGCCCCCATAACATTCTCGCATATGTTTGGAGATTTTAACACATTTCTTGTGAAGCGGGCTTGTCTTACTTCTTTGCGCCATATACCTAGTGCCATGAATATCGCCATTACTGTATCATATTATTCATGCAATTGTGCTTCTAATGGTTATGTGCAAAAGATAAGAACCATCATGATCGATGATGTGTTTATCTACCATGCACATACGTTCTTTGTTTTGTTGTGTGCATGTGTAGGATACTTGGACTTTGTGTCGACTTCCACTTCACGTGAGTTGACCATTCGAGCTCTTGAGAGCGAGCCACCTTCTACCACGACGATTCTACATCGCACTTGCTTGGGTTTCGGCATTGTGAAGAATGCATAAGGACACGCCTTCAAGGTGACATCCTTCTTGAGCATGGATATTGAGGATCATACTACTTGTGTTGCTTGCACCATGAAGCTTATTGGTCATCTTGGACCACTTGATTGCGCACATGTTAGAGATCTTGGCTCGACTTGCCATTTTCGCATTACCATGCCTCATGACATATATACCTTATGTGTTGCACCCAATTCTTGGACTACTTGCTACTACAATATGTTTGGTTGCAACAATGTCATCACTTCACATATGCCATGTCCCATTGATTGCTACATGCTTGACTTGATTGCCTCACACATGATGAACAATTTCTCTTTCTCTTGTGCTGAGTGCCACACTATATTCACTACACCCTATGCACATTATTCTTGGATTGTCTTGCACTTGATCCATGTGTTTAGACACTTCATTTTATTCGGTGTTGTGAATGATTCTTATGCCTACCATATACCTTTCATTGAGCAATTTGTGAATGCTTGCTATGAACTTGAGGTAGATGTTTTGATGTAGGGTAGAACCCTAGAGACCCGATGTTTCATGATTGGAGTGGGATCCCTCGAAGAACATGAAGAACACGGGGAAGAACGGGGAGAAATCACAAAGGGGAAACACTCAAGAACAAGTCCAATCACACATCCACTAGACAATCAAACACACAAGATCACAAGGTACATGAACAACAAAAGGAAAGACACAAGGTAGAGTTCTCCATGAGGAGGTCTTGATGAGGGGGTCCTCATGTGAGGGAGTTTTGATGATATCCCGCAGGATCTTCTCCTAGATGGAGGTCTTGGCCTCCAATGGAGTAGTCTCTCTCTCTCAGGAGAAGAGTAGTAGGAGCAAAGCTCACATACAAATGAGCTATCAATTTGCTAACCCTAGAAGAGAGGTGGAGGAGTCATATATATAGGGTAAGGGGACAAAGGGGTACATGGGCCTCAGCCCAACATGCGCACGCAGGCGGAGTCCGGATGATCCGGGCGGGGAGCCGGATGATCCGGGCTCTGTCCGGATGATCCGGGGGATGGCACGGATGAGTCGAAGGCGAAGGCGGTGGCGATGGCCCGGATGTCCGGAGGGGGGTCCGGATGTCCGGCTGGTGTCTGAATGATCCGCGTGCTCGTCCGTATGATCCGGCTTTGGGGTCCAGCTTCAAGTGTCATTGGGCGCGTTATCCAGATCGTCCGGACCGAGGTCCGGATCGTCCGGGACCTTGTCCAGATCATCCGACCAGACTAGGACTTGGCTGATTTCTTCTCCGTCTTCACGCATGTATTCCACTTTTGATTCTCCTTGCTTCTTAGCTTCTCCATGGCTAACTCGTTGGTACCTGAGTATGCAAAGCGTCTCCGTTTGAGGTAATAGCCATGTCTTGTGTAATTCGAAAGGGAGTTGTGAGAGGAGTGATGTCACCTTGGTTTCGAGAGCTTTGCATGTGCTCTTGTCATTGGTCCAATTGGTGTTGTAGGAGATGTAGATGCGTCCATGGAGATGATCATGGGATGCTCCGCATCATCTCCCCCCCCCCCTGGGAAAGATCCAACCACTGATCGAAAACTTCATCACCATGGTATGGTGAGAGGTCTTTGACATTCAAGATGTCGCTCATGTTGTACTTGTCGCGTGGGAGGTCGATCTTGCATGCGTTGTTGTTGTAGCATGCTAGCACCTTGAAGGGTCCATCGGCTCGTGGTAGAAGTTTGGACTTGCGTTCATTCGGGATGCGGTCCTTGCGAAGGTGTAGCCACACGAGATGTCCAATGGTGAATATCATGGGTTGCTTGTTGGTGCTGAGCTTGGTTGCGAGTCGTTGAACTTGGCGCTCGATGGTGAGTGACGGTGTCCTGGACTAGGGGGTACTCACCACGTCGTCTCCCGATCAATTGGATTGGGCCGAGGATCCCCATGGCCGTATACTCATGGTCCAGTCCGGACAGTTACCGCATACAAGGAAGATTCCACAAGACTTGGCGATCAAGACAAGGACTCCTCCCCCACCGGCGTACTCGGCTAGGACTCTTGTTATCCTAGGCCTCTAGTGCATTATATAAACCGGGGCCAGGCTAGTCGATAGACATATACAACAACAATCATACCATAGGCTAGCTTCTAGGGTTTAGCCTCTCTGATCTCGTGGTAGATCAATTCTTGTACTACCCATATCATCAATATTAATCAAGCAGGAGTAGGGTTTTACCTCCATCGAGAGGGCCCGAACCTGGGTAAACATTGTGCCCCTTGCCTCCTGTTACCATTGATCCTAAGACGCACTACTTGGGACCCCCTACCCTAGATCCGCAGGTTTTAACATCGACATTGGTGCTTTCATTGAGAGTTCCGCTGTGTGATCGGCGAAAGGATCAATGGCTCGACTGCAGGTCAACTGCGACGTCGGCTTCTTCGTCACCAGCTCGACTTGTCACCTTGGTTTGACCGAGGACTGCGCCCTACCTCCGATCGTCATGTTCGGATGAAGGCCTTCATCAACACCAACTCCGATCTCTATCAAGATCATGGAGGAGTCATCCATGGAGCTTGGGGGCTCAACGTCAACATTGCCCTCACGCGACCGTGCTATTTTTCTGGACAACAAACTTGTATCCGTCGCCACCGCCTCCTCAAGTGTCGCTTAAACGATTACTTCGGTGGAATTATGTGGAATTAAGTCTACAACAACCATGCAAAAAATTTCGTCAAGTTCCGATGGAGGAATCTCCGGGAATCTCCGATATACCGGAGCCCTGTTGAATCTGGACGAGAATCCGGACAAGTTTAGGGCGTGGTATCCACCATCTAGCTCGGATGTCCTCTGGAGGATCCAACCGTTGATTTGCTGTGGAATTCCCATATCTACCACCTGCCAAAAATTCAGCTCGGTCCGACCGTCCAAACTCCGGGAAACTTCCGATTAGTGCATCATTTTTTGGATCTGTTTTCTGCGCGAGAACGAACCTGACCCGAATTCATCTTGTTTATGAACGGGATCTCGGACATCCCTTTTGAAGGAAGTTTTCGTATGGGGTGTTGTGTTTTATTCTCAAACACATGCCAGTAGTATTAAAAGTATTCTTGCAATATGAACTTCACCGTCGCGCCGGTGTCAAACTAGCCCGACAACATCACTCCACGGCGGCCGACCTATGTTAGACACGTCGTCGCTTTGTTGACCCGAGCTCAGTTTCTTCGGATCATTATCTCGTCCAGCCGAACAATAGTTCAGCATCGCGAAGGATAAATCGTCACCAACATCGCCGCCCCACGGATTACACGGAGCGGGCACACCTGCATCGCCACACGGTCACTTCATCAAGCCGGCATCGACCACGTCACGACCTGCATCGCTAGACCGGGGGCTTCATCATCTCTTCATCATCCTACTCCGGAGACTTCGGCGTTGCTGGCCGACCAGCTCCGTCACGTTAGCCGGACCGAGGGCTTTGCCTCGGGGAGCCAACCTTTGCCAGAATCGACATGCCATTGCTTTATCGCCCATCAGGCGATAGGTGTGCGGATCGAGTCCCAATTTTGGGAATCACCTTTCTTCGGATTGCTACAACAAATAAGCCAGGTGCTATTAATCCTAGTATTTTTTGCTTGTTAGGGTTCATTTTTCCCAATGAATTATTACTCTGGTTTGTCCGTCATATGTACGCAGGTCTATCAAATGGTGGCCGCATTAACGACGGTCGCATGGTGGTTCGGTCAGTTTCCGTATATAGTCCGACGAACGCCGCATCCGGAACTCGGACCGACCTGTGAATTCAGGCCTTGCCATGCCTTTACCGCATCACGTTGCCGCCCTGCATCGACATTGACTTTGGCGCCAGGCCATATTTCTTTTATAACTCACTTTGCATAAATTATTGTTATGCAACGAGTTTTTTTACTATTATCTCCGGTTTGCACTATTTTTTGTGCACAGAAAAATGATCCAGCCGGACTATATCCTTTGGCGTCACCTCGGCTGGATAGGAGGCTTCATCAACACTTCATTACCCCATGTCGGGGACTTCGGCATCACCCTGCCGTCCTGCATTGACCGTGCTATGTCACCACTTCGGAGTGTCGAGCTCTTTGCTCCGCCACCTCAGGACCGGCTCGGGGATGGAACCTTGTCCCGCATCAAGCTCGGACCGCGTCATCAATACCGAACACATTAACTAGCTAAGTTGTCTTCATGCTCAAAGTTTTAAATTTTTAACTTGTGTTCGGCTCGGCCAAGCATTATACTTTTTTGGAAAAAAGTTGCTTGTAAAATTTTCCTTGTCCAAACTTTGTTTGTGACGCGCAAATTCAAATACCCCGTTTACTGGGGGGCTTCCTTCATGAAGCTTTTTCCTCTTGCATATGGTTATACTTGTACGGCTTCGTTCCTTGTTCGTGTATTACGCCACAATATGCACCATATTGACTTAAGCGATTTTCAAGCTGGGTTGCCTGGCTCCTGTGCTTACCCCTATGTTCCCGATTGTTCGGCTAGGGAGTAAAGGGAGCACCTCTGCGATTGTCACGATCGGGTCACCCGAGCCGGACCTCAGAGTAGGTGAAGCCGAAAGCTAGCGCTCTTATTGTTTTCAATCATGGTCGGCACACAACGGAACTCATGAGTACAAAAAATCTATTGCACAAGTCTCATAATAACAATGAGCACCGAAGAAAGGTATCGGTGGGGGTACTATTTTCTTTGAAGATGCTTCTTACTCTTCGCAGTAATATAACATAAGTTCCCTAAGCGCGCTTTGTCTGTTACAGCCTTATGGCCTGATTGCCTGGTTATTGGAAACACCATCGATATTCTCGACAGATGGAGTACATAACACTTTTCGGTCCTTGACCGAAGAGGGAGAAGCCGACGGTCGGTTAAGATGCGTTTAAAGTTCGGTTGAACATAGATATGATATAAGTACTTCGGTACATGCAATCATTCTTTTACCCAAGTCACTTGGGGGATCTTAAATTTATATGAGCCATTTTATGATAAGTGTTTTTCTTCTTAGTCGTTGCAAAGTTTTTTATTATTTATCACTCCTTTTTTCGACACAAGTGTGCGGTCACTAGCCGGGGAGCCTAATTTCTCTCTCGAAGCCGCTAGAGTTTAGTTTGCTAAACTGGCCTAGTAAGAAGTACTCCGCCTTCGGGATAGGAGGTTGAAGCCATAGGCTGACCCGCTTGAAGTTTTGAGATAGGATGTGTCATGTTAAAGCATGGTAGAAGCACCTTTTTTTCTAAAGTCCAATTTTCGGATTGGCACCGAACACTTGATCTAGTTCGGACATTAACCTTTTGAATAAGTTTTTTGGCTTTTCGAGCCCATGGCACTTTTAAACTATTTGTGTGTTTTCAGCACAAGTCTCGCAGTGCAACGTCGGACACCTTTAGAGATTCGGCAAAAACATTCTCGGATATTGCTATATATGCATCGGTTTCAAATTGTGTCTTCAGTCAATAGTTGGGTTGCCCGGCTCCTGCGCTTGCCTCCTATGTTCCGCTTTGTTCGGCTAGGTGTGCAAAGGGAGAACCACTGTGATTGTGCTTCCAGCTTACATGGTTAAGCACCTCAGTGGAGAAAGCCGAAAACTGACTGTCACAATAAGCTTAAACTGGTCGGCGATCCGATGACGGTGTTAAACGACGGGCCATTCATAACAATGGCCAAAGTGTTTACGGCTTGACCTCGACTGTCGGCGAACACTACCGGGGGCTATTAACTGGCCTCCCAAACTAAATCCTCGATATTTTCCTCTTACATTGGAGCTGAGGTTTCATGATCATGCTTAGCATAACAACCCAAAGAAAGGAACCGATAGCGGGACTATTTTCTTTGGAAGACATTTCTTCTGTTAAACAGTAATATAACATGTCTCTCTGCGTACCTTTGTTTATAAAACCGTATGGCCAGATTGCCTTGTTTGTTGTAAATATTTGCCCTCATAAAGGCTTTATAAAGTAGGACAAACACTCGTCGGCTATTGGCCGAGGAGGTGGAAGCCGATGGTCGGTCAACAAAGTTTTGTACAATGCGGATCCGAGCATTAATGGCGTAAAGTACTTGGATACATAGAGTCATTACAAATAATTTGTGATTTTACTATGGATATTGATCCTTAATTCAGCCTCCCGTGCCCGCATTAAGGCTCGGGGGCTACTGGGCTTCGGGCTTATTATTTACAAATATTAAAGGGGCACATCGATCCCCTGATCTGGTGTTGCCACCAGACCAGTGTCTCGAGGGCTACTGCATTGCCTGTTCTATGCAGAAAATTTTAAGTGCAATACAGTTTCCGAGGAGATTTTGATCCTCAAGTTGGTCGGCCGCACCCAACCTGAGTCTCGAGGACTGAGAACGCCGCTTTTTGTGTCCCAAAGTATTCTGTCGAGTTAGGACTTGATCCTGAGGCCGATTTTACAAATCAACCTGAGTCTCAGCGGTTACTAGGATTAGCGGTCTTATGTCATCCTTCAGGTGCATCTCGGGTTTTAGACCGATACACACCTTGAGGGCTACTAGGTATATATCTCGTCAGAGAATAAATTGCATCAATAAAAATATTGACAAAAATCGGCCAACATTCGGGGAGGTGCACCACCTCAGAAGCAGTCTGGCATAAAGCTCGGGCGCTAGTGGCTGGCTCCATAGAGGGCATTTCCGGCATTAAGCTCGGCTAAACTCCTTCAAACTTCTTTGAACCAAGGTGATTTACGACACCTCGGATACAGTCCAGCGTTGGAGCTCGGATACATAGTCCGGCGTTGGAGCTCGGATACAGTCCGGCGTTGGAGCTCGGATACATAGTCCGGTGTTGGAGCTCGGATACATTCCAGCGTTAGAGCCGGGAAGCAGTCCGGCATTGGTGCTCGGCTGCAAAAGATACCTCGAATGCAGTCCGGTGTTGGAGCTAGGACGCAAGAGGACGTTGCCGCCCGGGAACAACTTCAAACCCGAGGCATGGCATAAAAATAACAAGGCATTGATAAAGGCCGTAAACTTAAAGGGGCTCCTCGAATACCCGACGTGTAAACTCGTCGAATGCATTTCGGCGATCCTCAAGATCGAAGATGAGAAGATTTGTTGAACCAGTTTTCAAGACCGACGACCGAAGATGAAGAACAGTTCGGAAGAATCGAGGAGCGTCCCCAACTTAAAGACCGGTTCAGGGGGCTAATGATGGTGTCCTGGACTAGGGGGTACTCACCACGTCGTCTCCCAATTAGTTGGATTGGGCCGAGGATCCCCATGGCAGTATACTCATGGGCCAGTCCGGACAGTTGCCGCATACAAGGAAGATTCCACAAGACTTGGCGATCAAGACAAGGACTCCTCCCCCACCGGGGTATTCGGCTAGGACTCTTGTTATCCTAGGCCTCTGGTGCATTATATAAACTGGGTCCAGGCTAGTCGATAGACATATACAACAACAATCATACCGTAGGCTAGCTTCTAGGGTTTATCCTCTCTTATCTCGTGGTAGATCAACTCTTGTACTACCCATATCATCAATATTAATCAAGCAGGAGTAGGGTTTTACCTCCATCGAGAGGGCCCGAACCTGGGTAAACATTGTGCCCCTTGCCTCCTGTTACCATTGATCCTAAGACGCACTACTTTGGACCCCCTACCCGAGATCCGCCGGTTTTGACACCGACAGTGAGCCTTGTATCTTCATGCATCTTCTTGAGATAGCTTGCTTGTGCACTCGCATCCATGTTGGTGCGCTCTTGTAGTGGAAGAGGTAGAATGTCCAATCGGGACAACGGGTTGAAGCCGTAGACGACCTCGAAGGGGGACTTACCGGTAGTCTTGTGTCTTGCGTGGTTGTAGGCATACTCAACGATGGGTAGGCACTTGATGTAGGGTGGAACCCTATGTGGACGATATTTCACGTTTGGAGGGGATCCTACGGGGATTCACGAAGAACACGCGGAAGCACAAAGGGGAAACATGGGGAAAACGAGAGAGAGAATCACTAAACCGACATAGAATCAATCACACGAGTGCTAGATCACCGACAACATAGAGTAACATAAGATCCACGATCAACAAAGGTAAGGATACATAGGAACAGTTCTTCTCCGTATGGATGTCTTGATGGTCTTCCCTAGAAAGGGGTCTTGAATTCGCTTGGGGGATCTTCTCTGAAGAGGTCCTGAGCTCCAAGGAGAAGTAACCAAGTGGATGAGCAAGGCTCTCACACAAAATATGAGCTAAACCTATGCTAACGCTCACTAGGAGGTGGGGCCGTCCTATTTATAGTCTTAGTGCAAATGGAAGTCAAAGTGAAGGGATACAAGGGCTCCATCCCACACATGCGGTCACTCAGGTGCCGGACGTCCGGAAGGCGTCGGACGTCCGGAGGCTTGGGACGGTCCGGACATCCGGCAGGGCTCGGAAGTCCGTAGATTCGGCTCTATCTTGGTTGCGTCGAACGTCCGGAGGGGGTCGGTCGTCCGGAGCTTCTGGATGGACCGGACGTCCGTAGGCTGTCGGTCGTCCGTAGTTTTGGCTCGGGTGCTTGTCGCCTGGTCGTCCGGGGCGTTTCGGACATCCATAGAATTGGTTCGGGTGGCCAGGTACTAGACGTTCGGAGGGCTCGGTCGTCCGTGTCCTGGGACTCATCGGACGTCCGGACTTGGTCGGTCGTCCGACGCCTGTAGCTTCCGCGGCAGCTCTTCTTGTCCGTCATGCTTGGGGTCCTCGTCGTGTTGGCTCTCATATGTAGTTGTTCCGTGGATCGCTTCCAGGCACCTGATTACACACAGAGTTTCCGAATGAGGTAGTAGCCATGTCTCGCGAGTAGGAAGAGGGAGTTCGGAGAGGAGCGAGTTCACCTTATCTTCAATAGCCTTAGCTTGGGCTCGTGTCATAGGTCCAAGTGGTGTTGAGGGAGATGTAGGCACGTCCATTGGGATGAGCGAGGGATGCTCCGCATCATCTCCCCCCCCCCCTTGTGTAAGATCCGACCTCGGATCGAAATCCTCATCACCATGGTACGGGGAGATATCGGAGACATTAAAGATGTCGCTCACGTTGTACTTGTCACGTGGGAGATTGATCTTGTAAGCATTGTTGTTGTAGCGTGCTAGCACCTTGAAAGGTCCATCGGCTCGAGGGAGAAGCTTGGACTTGCGTTCGTTGGGGAAGCGGTCCTTGCGAAGGTGTAACCACACGAGGTCTCCAATGTTGAATATCATGGGGTGCTTGTTGACGTTGAGCTTGGTCGCGAGGCGTTGTACTTGGTGCTCGATGGTGTGCCTTGTATCTTCATGCATCTTCTTGATGTAGCTTGCATGGGCACTTGCGTCGAGTTTGGTGCGCTCTTGTAGAGGAAGAGGTAGAATGTCCAATGGGGACAACGGGTTGAAGCCGTAGACGACCTCAAAGGGGGACTTGCCGGTTGTCGAATGTCTTGCACGGTTGTAGGCGTACTCAGCGATGGGTAGGCACACCTCCCACTCCTTGATGTTCCTCTTGATCAACACGCGAAGTAGAGTGGAGAGTGTACGGTTCGTCACCTCCGTTTGGCCATTGGTTTGAGGATGGTATGCCGAAGAGAACAATAGCTTGATGCCGAGCTTGGCGCATAGGGTCTTCCAAAAGTAACTCAAGAACTTGATGTCGCGGTCCGAGACAATTGTCTTTGGCACTCCATGAAGTCGCAAGATTTCCCTACAAAATAGATTAGCAATATGTGAAGCATCTTCTATCTTGTTGCAAGGAATGAAATGTGCCATCTTTGAAAATCTGTCCACAACAACAAGGACGGAATCCTTGCCATTTTGAGTTCTAGGTAAACCAAGTATAAAATCCATGCTAATGTCTTCCAAGGTTGATAAGGAATAGGAAGTGGCATGTAAAGACCATGGGATTGAGCTTTATACTTAGCTTTGCGACATGTAGAGCAACGGTTGGTGAAGCGTGAGACGTCACAGAACATCTTGGGCCAAAAGTAGTTCTTGGAGAGCGTGGCGAATGTTTTGTCATGTCCAAAGTGTCCCATGAGTCCGCCTCCATGAGCCTCTTGCCAAAGGAGTAAACGAAGAGAAGACTCGGGAATGCAAAGTTTGTTAGCTCTCATAAGATAATCATCCTTTATGTAGTATCGTTCCCAAGACGTGTGCGTAAAACACTTAGCATAAGGAGTAGCAAAAGAAGGATCATGCTCATACAAGTCTTTTATATGCTCAAAACCAATAACATTCAACTCAAGATGAGTGACAAGTGTGCATATGCGTGAAAGTGCATCCGCAACAACATTTTCTTTACCCTTAATGTACTTGATCACATATGGGCAAGATTCAATAAATTCACTCCATTTAGCATGACGCTTGTTCAACTTAGTTTGGCCTTTTAAGTACTTAAGCGTTTCATGATCGGTATGGATGACAAATTCATGAGGTCTAAGGTAATGTTCCCAAACATGTATCACACGCACTAAAGCATACAATTCTTTGTCATAGATTGGGTAGTTAAGTTGAGCACCGGATAGTTTTTCACTAAAATAAGCAATGGCTCGTTTTTCTTGCATCAAAACTCCGCCAATTCCGGTACCACTTGCATCACAATGAACCTCAAAAGTTTTCTCAAAGTTGGGCAAAGCAATAATCGGAGCATGAGTAAGCAAAGATTTGAGCTCATCAAAAGTGGTGGATTGCAAAGATCCCCAAACAAAAGGTGCACTCTTCTTACTCAATGCATGCAAAGGAGCGGCAATTGTGCTAAAGTTTTTCACAAAGCGGCGATAAAATCCGGCAAGGCCAAGAAAACTACGCACTTGTTGCAAATTAGTGGGTTGGGGCCAAGTTTTAATTGCTTTAATCTTAGTTTCATCAACATGGACACCCTTGGAAGAGACAACAAAACCCAAGAAAACCACTTTGTCAACGCCAAAAGTGCATTTTTTCAAGTTCGCATAAAGGCTTTCCTTGCGGAGGGTTTGCAACATAGATTTAACATGATTAATGTGCTCTTTCATGGTTTTGCTAAACACAAGGATATCATCAAAGTAAACCACAACGAAGACTCCAATGTAAGGTCTAAGAACATGATGCATAAGACGCATGAAAGTTCCAGGTGCTTCCGAAAAACCCATAGGCATCACTAACCACTCATATAAGCCAAATTTTGTTTTGAAAGCGGTTTTCCATTCATCACCTTCTTGAATGTGGATTTGATAATAGCCACTTTTAAGATCTATTTTTGAGAAAAAGTTGGCTCCACTAAGTTCATCAAGCATATCGTCTAAGCGAGGAATGGGATGCCTATATCGAAAGGTAATGGCATTTATGGGTCTGCAATCGAAACACAAGCGGAAACTTCCATCTGGCTTAGGCACAAGTATAATGGGAATGGTGCAAGGGCTTAAGCTTTCATGTACATGACCGTTGTCGATGAGTTGTTGTACTTGCCGTTGAATCTCCTAGGTTTCTTCGGGATTGAAACGGTATGGAGCTTTGTTTGGAAGTGGCGCTCCGGGGATGAGGTCGATTCGATGCTCAATGCCTCGTAGTGGCGGTAGACCCGGAGGTAGCTCATCGGGGAAAACATCTTTGAATTCCTGCAAAAGAGATTGAAACACTAAAGTTAACTCGTGAGAGGTGTTAGTTGTTGGCTCTCCATCTTTGCACACAAGGACGAAGTGCATCACACTCGATGGGTTGTCACACACTTCTCTTATCTAACTTTTGGTGGCAAATAGGATGAGGTTTTTCTCTCTAGGCGAAGAGGCGCTCAAATTTGGCTTGTGGCTCTCACTCACTTTTGGGTGTGTCACTTTTTCACTCGTCTCTCTATGATTGGTGGCTTGCTTGTCGGCTATGACTTGACTAGGAGACATAGGTCGTAGCACATATTTCTTTCCTTTCATTTTGAAGCTATAGTGATTGGTACGCCCATTGTGGATGACACCATGGTCGAATTGCCATGGTCGACCAAGAAGGAGGTGGCAAACGGTCATTGGGACCACATCACACTCCAAAGTGTCTTCATAAGCACCAATTTTGAAAGAGACTTGGACCGTATGCTCGACTCGTATAGTGCCGGAGTCACTTAGCCATTGAACTTTGTATGGGTGCGGGTGCTTCCTCTTGACCAATTGAAGCTTGGAACATAGTTCTTCACTTGCCAAGTTGTGGCAACTACCTCCATGGATGATGACCTTGACGGACCTTCCATTGATGCCGGCCTTAGTGTGTAAGATGTGGCATCATTGGTCTTCTTCTTGTTGATGTTGAAGTGTCAAGACTTTGGAGACAACGAGAGCGGGGCTCGAATCCTCATCACAAAAGACTTGATCATCTTCATCCTCGTTCACGCGCCGATGCATGGCCACTTGCTCAAGGGCTTCCATCTCCTCTTCACTCATTGAGTCATATGTGCCGTCGTCATTGAGGATCATTGTGCGCTTGTTCGTGCATTGGAAGGACTTGTGGCCTCGGCCGCCGCAAGTGAAACACTTGAAGGAGCTTGTTTTGATGGTCTCATCGATTGGAGTAGATGATGACGCACGCGGCTTGAAGTTGCTTGTAGTAGGAGGAAGATGACTTGAACTTGCCAAAGTTTTCTTGTAACTTGACTTGTCGTCGTTGCTTGGAGAATGTTTGATTGATGTAGATGTTGAAGGAGTCGTTGAAGCTTGGGTGTTGGAGAGACCGTAGGTCCTGGATGAGTACTTGGCCTACTTGAAGTCATCTTGCACTTGGTGTTCCGCCTTCGTTGCTTGATGTACGAGCTCAATGAGGTTGGAATAGGGTTGGAAGTCGGCAATCTTCTTGATGGGATGATTGAGTCCATTCAAGAAACGTGCCATTGTTTGCTCATATCTTCCGTGACATTGGCTCGAATCATGGCTATCTCCATTTCCTTGTAGTATTCTTCAACACTCTTTGTTCCTTGCTTGAGGAGTTGTAGCTTCTTGAAGAGATCGCGGTTGTAGTAGGTTGGTACGAAGCGTGCTCGCATGAAATCCCTCATTTGAGCCCAAGTGGTGATTGGTGGTTCACCTCTTGCTTGACGGTGTTAAAGTACTTGTTCCCACCATATGAGCACATAATCTTGGAACTCAAGTGATGCCATAGCGATCTTCTTCTCTTCCTCATAGTTATGCAAGCGGAAAATTTTGTCGTCCTTCAATGCCCATGAGAGGTACTCTTCCGGATCATTGCTTCCATTGAACTTGGGCATTCTGAACTTGAGCTTCCATAGCGTTGCTCTTCATTGTGTTGTTGGCGATGGTGATGGTGACGTCCTTGACGTGGAGGATAGTCATCCTCATGTTGCTCTTGGTGCGGAGGAAGTCCATGATCAACTTGGTCTTGTTTAACTTGAGGTTGAGGTGGAGCTTGACGAGATTGTGGAGGACCTTGTGGAGCTTGATGTTGCACACGCGGTTGGTAGTTCCTCTCTTGGATTTCTTCTCGAAGGGCTTCCTCTTGATTGCACCACTCGTGATTGCGGTTGGAAATGGCTCGGCTCGAATCTCGAAGGGCACGTTGCGCCTCAAGAGCTTGCGCTTCACGTTGTTGTTGTTGAAGACGTTGAGCCTCGGCGTCTTGTTCCTCTTGGTGTAGACGTGCTCGTTCTTCTTCTTGGCACCTTAGTCGTTGCCTTTCTTGAGCTTGAGCAAAAACTACTTGGTTTGATTGAGGATGAGGGATTTGTTCATCGACTTGTTCTTGTGAATGCTTGTCATGTAGCGGGTTCCGAGATGCATGTCGGTCTTGACGTGCAGCTCAACAAAGAGTGTTCGATGATGGTGTACTTGAGTCGGAGAAGGTGTCGTCGGAGTGTCGACTTGAGCGGCTCCGTCTTGAGTATGAAGAAGTGGAAGGACGCCGGTTCCTCATGAAGGCGCGGATCTCGTCCATTCTTGCATCATTCTCTTGCTTTTGAGCGTCGAATTTGTTGTCGAAGTAGTCTGTCATTGCTTGTTGCTCTTGGTGCAATGCCTTTTGAGCTCCAAATAGGTGGTTCTTGGTGACGAATGATGACATGTCATCGTCGTTCTCGATGAGAGGTGGAGTGGTAGAAGAACTTGGCCTATCCATCATACCAAGCAAAATGTAAGTGGTAGAAGGAAAAGAACGTGTACCAAATGTACCTTGACCGAAGTTGAAGATGAATCAAGTTCACTCAAATGCGGACAATGAAATAGCACTGTTGGTACCAATTCTTGTCGGTTCTCACACGTACACACGTAAAAGCTTATGGTGGAGCTTGGTTAGGATGGTGGCACACAATTTGATGCAATAGTAAGTGAGCTTCAATAATGTTGGAAAAGATTCACAAATTTGCAAATGCAACAAGTAGACCAAACAAGTATGGGTACACGGAAACACACACGCAAATAGATAAATGGGATTGTGCAATCCAAAATTGAGCCAAAATGTGGAAACCACGAAATGCTCTTGTTGCACAATACTAGAGAGACGCTAGCACGATTGCACAATAGGCGGATACGCAAACTTGTGCACAACCTACTAGGCAAAAATGCAACGATCTCTATCCCAAGTATTCTATATGTATGATATTTCGGTGCTATGATCCAAGATGATTGGATATGACAATCTTAATGTTGTATGATGCTATGGTTCTTGCTTATAAGCTCTTTGCTTATCTTTCCTCTTTGTTCAAAAGCTTGGGTGGCTCTTTCACTTTTGAGCTCTTTTCTCATGCAAAACTCATGAACCAAGGTAGCAATTGTGTATGCTATGACAACTTTGTGACACACAAGCGGATCCCAAGATATGCACCACTATGGTATGATATCTATGCTATGTTGTATGATCATTAATGTGCACAAGTCGCGTTGCCTGCAATACTCAACCGCTAGTCTCGATGGGTAAGCTACGCAAAATGAGGCAATGTGGGTTATCAATGCAATTTTAAGTTATGACAAAGATGTCGTCGAAGTTACCGTCCTTGGCGATGATGAGACCCTCGAGAATTTGAGCCGTGGTATTGACGAAGTCGAACCGTACCTAGATATCCGAAACACAATAGGATACGGGAAACCACAACCCAAACTCTCAAAGACCAAAACGTGTCAAAATCGACATAGGAGGTAGAGGGGAAGATGTAGGTGTATGTGGGTTTGGAAGATGTGGTGGAATGTGGGGTTTGTGGTGGTGGCCGAACTGTCGAACTTCAGTTTCGTCAGGGTTTCATGGACGTTCGGGCTTTTACGGTCGTCCGGTAGTCGTCGGACGTCCGACCTTTTCCGGTTGTCCGGAGCCTGGGAGAAAATCAGGCTCGGGAAGATGAACTGCGAGAATTCCGGGGAAGAAGAAGATGGTGATGTTGAAATCGAGCAGATTGGCTGATGGAAAAGGGTGGGGAGAGAGGGAGAAGCTAGATCCACATGTAGCAACACAAATCCATGGACCAAATCCAACAAAATCTCAACTCACCAACAAATCAAAAAAAAAATTGGGGCTATTTTTGGTGGGGAATTTTCGGATTTAGGACAAAAACCTCAAAATCAAGCTAGAAAACACGGGGTAGGGGCTCCAAAACGTGATCAATGTGGCTCATGATACCAAGATTATGTAGGGTGGAACCCTATGTTGACGATCTTTCATGTTTGGAGGGGATCCTACGGGGATTCACGAAGAACACGTGGAAGCAGAAAGGGGAAACACGGGGAAAACGAGAGAGAGAATCACTAAACCGACATAGAATCAATCACAGGAGTGCTAGATCACCGACAACATAGAGTAACATAAGATCCACGATCAACATAAGGATACATAGGAACAGTTTTTCTCCGTACGGAGGTCTTGATGGTCTTCCCTAGAAAGGGGTCTTGAATCCTCTTGGGGGATCTTCTTCGAAAAGGTCCTGAGCTCCAAGGAGAAGTAACCAAGTGGATTGGCAAGGCTCTCACACAAAATATGAGCTAAACCTATGCTAACCCTCACTAGGAGGTGGGGGCGTCCTATTTATAGTCTTAGTGCAAATAGAAGTCAAAGTGAAGGGATACAAGGGCTCCAGCCCGCATGTGCAGTCACTCAGGTGCCGGACGTCCGGAAGGCGTCGGACGTCCGGAGGCTCAGGATGGTCCGGACATCCGGCAGGGCTCGGACGTCCGTAGATTCGGCTCTGTCTTGGTTGCGTCGGACGTCCGGAGAGGGTCGGTCGTCCGGAGCTTCTGGATGGACCGGACGTCCGTAGGCTATTGGTCGTCCGTAGTCTTGGCTTGGGTGCTTGTCGCCCGGTCGTCCGGGGCGTCTCGGACTTCCGTAGCATTGGTTCGGGTGGCCAGGTACCGGACGTCCGGAGGGCTCGGTCGTCCGTGTCCTGGGACTCGTTGGACATCCGGACTTGGTCGGTCGTCCGACGCCTGTAGCTTCCGCGGCAGCTCTTCTTGTCCATCATGCTTGGGGTCCTCGCCGTCTTGGCTCTTGTATGTAGCTGTTCCGTGGCTCTCTTCCAGGCACCTGATTACACACAGAGTTTCCGAATGAGGTAGTAGCCATGTCTCACGAGTAGGAAGAGGGAGTTCGGAGAGGAGCGAGTTCACCTTATCTTCAATAGCCTTAGCTCGGGCTCGTGTCATGGGTCCAAGTGGTGTTGAGGGAGATGTAGGCACGTCCATTGGGATGAGCGAGGGATGCTCCGCATCAGCACTCCTCCCACTCCTTGATGTTCTTCTTCATCAATACGCGAAGTAGAGTGGAGAGTGTTCGGTTCATCACCTCCGTTTGGCCGTCGGTTTGGGGATGGTATGCCGAAGAGAACATTAGCTTGATTCTGATCTTGGCACATAAAATCTTCCAAAAGTAACTCAAGAATTTGACGTCGCGGTCCGAAACAATTGTCTTTGTTAATCCGTGGAGGCGCAAGATTTCCCTACAAAAAAGATTGGCAATATGTGAAGCATCATCTATCTTGTTGCATGGGATAAAATGAGCGATCTTAGAGAATCGGTCCACAACAACAACACAAAATCCTTACCATTTTGAGTTCTAGGCAAACCAAGTACAAAGTTGATGTAGGGTAGAACCCTAGACGCTCGATCTTTCACGTTTGGAGGGAATCCTACCAAGAACACGAAGAACACGGGGAAGAACAGGGAGAAATCACAAGGGGAAACACTCAAGAACATGTCCAATCACACATACACTAGACAATCAAACACACAAGATCCTCAAGGTACATGAACAACAAAGGGGAAAGATACAAGGTAAGGTTCATCTCCAAGAGAAGGTCTTGATGGTATCCTAGACGGATCTTCCCGTGAGGGGGCTCTTGATGATATCCCGTAGGATCTTCTCACATGGAGGTCTTGAACTCCATGGGAGTGGTAGTCTCTCTCTCTCTCAAGAGTAGAGGTAGGAGCAAAGCTCACCTAAGAATGAGCTATCATTTTTGCTTACCCTAGAAAGGATGATGGGGAGGTCTATTTATAGTCTAAGCCTCGAAGGGGTAAGTGGGAAGGGATACAGGGCCAAAGGCCCGTGACTGTGCACAGGCAGGGACCGGTCGTCCGATGGGTAGCGGTCGTCCGGTGTCTCAGGAGCGACCGGTCGTCCGGTAGTCATCAAACGTCCCCTACATCCGTTTTGTGAAGGAACATCGGTCGTCCGGTATCTTCGGACTTTCGTTAATATTACTGGTCGTCCGTTCGCTAGGAGGTGTTGTAGCTAGCATTGGCTGGGCCTTCTGGCTGGTGCGGCTTCCAAGCGTCGGACATCCATTCCCGACCAGCCGTCCGGTGGCTGTAGCATGTAGCAGCTCTGTTCCTTCCTTATTCTCTTCCATGCTTCCCTCGCGGATGGTGTAGGTGTTCCTTGATGCTTGCACTCCTCCTCATCGTCCGTGAAGCTCCGGCAGTACCTATGCATGCACATGAGTGGTGTGTCAAGTAGTATACCATCCTCGAAGGGGTCAAGTGAACACGTGTAAAGGAGATGATTCACCTTTGTGTACGTGGAGTAGATGAGGCACGTGTCACTTGCCAAACGGACTCTTGACATGGTGATGTCCATAGGATGCTCCGCATCATCTCCCCTCCCTTGGGAGAGATCCGATCTCGGATCGAAACCAAATCACCATGTGAAAGAGATGGCTTCGCCATGTAGAAGTGGACGTTCACCAAGTACTTGTCATCTTCAAGCTCAAAATGGGCACTCTCCAATGTCGCACCGTCTTGTGATTCCTTCAAAAGAAACAAGAACAACAAACACTAGGAAAAACAAATGTGGTTAGCGTTAGTGCAAAACCAAGCATTCAAGAGGTGATTCACCCAACAAGTGTTATCATCAAGCATACATATGGTTTGACAAAGGATTTTATCATGACATGTAAGCATATGAATTGATCACAAGCAAAGATATCATGGGGACAAGCATGTAAATGTGAGGTAGAGATGCAAATATGTGTGACAAGAGAATAAGCATCAACCTCAAGTTCATAGAAATCATGCTTAACGTGTTCAATGAAAGGTCTATGGTAGGCATAGGAAGGATTCACAACACCAAATAAAATGAAGTGTCTAAACACATGGGTCAAGTGCAAGACAATCCAAGCATAACGTGCATAAGGTGTAGTGAAGATAGTATGGCACTCAACACAACTACAAAAGCAATTGTTCATCATGTGTGAGGCAATCAAGTCAATCATGTGACAAGCAAGGTACATGCCATATGTGAAGTAATGACATTGTTGCAACCAACCATATAGTAGCAAGTAGTCCAAGAACTAGATGCAACACACAAGGTATATATGTCATGAAGCATGGAAATGTGCCAATCATGGGTGAAAGCAATATCTCAAACATGCGTGCAAATGGTGCAAGCAACACATGAAGTATGATCCACAATATCCAAGATCAAGAAGGATGTCACCTTGAAAGTGTGTCCTTGTGCATTCTTCACAATGCCGAAGTGGTAGGGAATGCGTTGTAGATAGAATATATGAGGCTTGCTCTCAAGAGCTCGAATGGTTAACTCACGTGAAGTGGAAGTTGACACGAAGTCCAAGTGTCCTACGCACGCACACAAGAAAACAAAGAACGTATGTGCATGGTAGAAAAACACATCATACATCAAGATGGTTCTCTTATCTTGCACATAACCATTAGAAGCACAATTGCATTAATAATATGATCCAACAATGGGGAGATTCATGGCACTTGGTATGTGGTGAAAGAAGTAAGGCAAGCATGCTTCACAAGTAATATGTCAAAATCTCCAAATATATGCGAGAAAGCTATGGGGGAAATCTCATGAGGAAGACGAGAATCATTGTTGCAGTCAATACATGGAAAATCATCTAGCATGAGAGAGGCAACACATGGAGATATATGACAAGAAGCAATATGAATCATGTGCAAAGCATAGTAATGGTTTTCATCAACCACATGAAATGAGCAAGTATGAATCATGGGTGATGCAACATGAGCAAGCATAGTAAGCAAGTCGTGCAAACTAGTGGAGCGAAGATGCAACACACTAGAGTAAATCATGGCAATCAAGTCATGTGAGTAAATACTAGGCATAGACAATGCACATGACATATCGCAAGCATGAGCACAAAGCAAGATGAAAGTATCATTATTGGAATGGCAATAACAAGAGATATCTCCACCAAGCTTGCAAATACACACAAAAGTATGAGAATCAATCATCATATGTAAAGCAAAGCATGGGTCACAATTGCATGGCAAAGGCATAGGAATGGGCATATCATGCAAAGTGAACATGGCAAGATGGGCATATGATATGTAATGTACAATAACCCATAGCCAAGCGAGGGCCATGTAGAATGAATGCACGAAGTCTTTGCATGAAGAGAGCGGTGGGAAAGACAATCCATGGGATCCCAAGTCATCATTGCTCTCTAGAGCTCGTTTTGTCAACTCATGGGATTGTGAGGTTGACAAGTATTCATGGGTACCTACACAAAAGAGACACAAACCAAAGAAATTGTGCGCGCGATAAATGTACAAATCATGCATCATGATGTGTATGTGCACATGTGAGTTAGCACAAGATAAGCATCACTCAAAGAAATTTGATGCGTGGTATAAGAACATGTCATCCATCATGAAAGAATAGTTATTGTGTATGACACGATGGGGACACAAATTGAGAATGAAATTATATGGCATATCAATAGCATGTTTATTTATGGGGAGCATATGGTGCACACAAGTATTGGGATCATGCAATGAATGGGATGGACGAAAATCTCCTAAGATGTATGAGGGAACTATGGGGGTCTCCTCATGAGCATTGTCAGAAACATCATATGGAGAAAATGGACAACATCCAAAACAATGCATATCCGAACCTAGGTGGTCATGGCATGGCATATGAGATAAAGGATGCAAAGGGATCATATCAATATCATCACAAGAAAAACAAATGCCAATAACCATGGGCGTGTCATCTGTTCCATATGTGCAAATTGGGATTATTTTAATGGCATATGCATAGTCACTATGAAGAGATTACAAATAAGACATATGGTTGATCTCATGCATAGCATATGACAAGTCAAGCGGGTTGTCAAACATGATGTGACCTAAAGAATTGTCAAAAGAAATCCTATGTAACATGGAATCACAACTACTTATACTCCACATGAGAATTATCATACTCATCATAAATGGGCAAACGATCGCATGGGGAAATCATACTAGCATGAACCATGGTACTAGGTGGATCAACATCATGCAAGCAATCAATGTCAAGAATGTCCACTAGTGGGACTTAAGCATCACCTTCACCTATGTTACCTTTTTTCATTCCACTCAAGTGGTGTAGGTGAGGTGGGAAAGATGGTCATCTTCATCTTGATGGAACCATGTGGGGGGTGCATCATATTCCACCATGGCCATCGTCTTGTCCAAAGGGAGGACAAAGTCATCAAGGATCGGTGCGTCATCATAAATGGGACCTAGCACCAAATGAGAATACACAATAGAGGTAGAGGTCAAGTCGTTAGTGTTGAAATTGGCCTCACAAGACCTATGACGTATCTCACTCTCTCTATGTGGTGGTTCACTCACTCCATCAAAGTAGGTGCACTCAATCTCACATATGGTGGAGTCACCCATCTCACTCAAGTGGTGGGGATTGTGGCTCTCCTCACATGGGAATTGGGGCAACTCGTCATATATGGGGCTAGTGGTGAAGTCACTCTGACTCTCAATATGGTGGAAAAAGTCACTCAAGTCATCATACGTCGCTGTGGTCGAAGGGAAAATCCCGTGCTCAACCATCTCGTCGCTGTCACCGTGGATGAAGGCCAAAGATGGAACATCATCATTCTCACCTCCAAAGATGGAAGCATCATCCTTGCTCGCCACCTTGCCGCTCGCCTCCAAAGCTTGGTCCTTGAGGGTCTCTGTAGTCGTACCCGTCGCCGCACCATCTTGAAAAAGAGTCGAGGTAGACTCGGCATCATCAATGCCACAAAGAGGGATGGCGGTGAAGTTGAACTTGGGAGCATCATCTTGGAGCTCATCGAGCTTGGACATCATGGTGGCACTAGCCTCATGCTTGTCGTAGAGCTTGGTCGCCGTGAAGTGTGCTTGGGGTGGAGAAACCATGGCCTTCATGAGTTCTTGTTCCGCCTTGAGAGCACCAATGTAGTAGTCGTCGAGGGACTTGTAGTTCTCGAGGAAGATAGTCTTGGACATGTCGTTGTCCAATCCCATCATGAAGTGGAACTTCATCAAAATGGGGTCATCCACGCCGGCTCATCACAATGCATTCTTCATCTCCTTGAAGTACGTGTCAATGGACTTGGATTCTTGGATGGTGTTCTCCAATTGGCGTCGAAGTTGTTCCGTGTAGGTTGGAGGCACGAACTCTCGCCGCAAAGCTCTATTCATCTTGAGCAAACTCATGTTGTAGTTTTCTGAAGGTATGTGAAGCCACCATGTCGAGGCGTACTCGTGGAAGTTTCTTGTGGCGCACTTCACTTGATCTTCGGGAGGGACTTGATGTAGCTTGAGGTAGTCCTCCATTAGGCGCTCCCACTCAAGATACTCCTCGGGTTCGAGATACTCTAGGACGCGATTTTGGCCGGAATTTGGGGATTTTCGTCTCAAAATAGAAGAGATTTCGTGGATGAAAGACAGGGAAACTTGGGGAAATGCTAGATCCACTCGAAACCAAGCGAGTCCATGGATCAAAATCAATAAAACATCATCAAACTAACAAATCACAAAAAAAATGGGGCTATTTTTGGTGGAGATTTTCAAAATTCAGGACGTAATCCAGCAAAAGAAGGCTAGAAAATGGTGGGAGGGACTCCAAATTCATGATAAACATGGCTCATGATACCAAGATGATGTAGGGTAGAACCCTAGATGCCCGATCTTCCACATTTGGAGGGAATCCTACCGAGAACACGAAGAACACATGGAAGAACGGGGAGAAATCACAAGGGGAAACACTCAAGAACAAGTCCAATCACACATCCACTAGACAACCAAACACAGAAGATCCACAAGGTACATGGACAACAAAGGGGAAAGATAAAAGGTAAGGTTCATCTCCAAGAGGAGGTCTTGATGGTATCCTAGACGGATCTTCCTGCGAGGTGGGTCTTGATGATATCCCGCAGGATCTTCTCACATGGAGGTCTTGAACTCCATGGGAGTGGTAGTCTCTCTCTCACTCTCTCTCTCTGTCTCTCAATAGTAGAGGTAGGGCGGAACCCTATGGGGCTGATCTTCCACGTTTGGAGAGGATCCCTACGAGGAACACGAAGAACGCACGGAAGAAAACGAGGGAAATGATGGGGAAGAACAAGAGAAACACTCAACCGACACGAATATGATCACACAAGTGCTAGATCATCGAGGCACAAAGTAACACGAGATCCAAAGTCAACAAGGGACGATACAAGAGTAACCGTTCTTCTCCGTGAGGAGGTCTTGACTGTCTTCTCCGGATGGAGGCCTTGAATCCAGGTGGATCTTCTCCGAAGAGGTGCGGTCCCTCACGAGGAGTAGATCCGGTACGGATGACCAATGCTCTATCTCAAATGAGATAAACCAATGCTAACCCTAGAACGTAGGTGAAGGGGGAGTATATATAGTCTACGGGGCGAAGGGGTACATGGGCGACGACCCGGAGGCGCTGCACGCAGGCAGGAGGGGGCCGGATGTCCTGGCGTCGGGCCAGATGTCCTGGGCGCTCGTGAGGGGCTGGATGTTTGGGCTATCGGGCCGGATGTCCGGGTTGTTGGAGTTGGCCTTGCTGCTCTCTGGATGGACGGGGCCGGATGTCCGGGCGGAGGGGCCGGATGTCCGGGGCTTCGGGAGGCGCCGGATATCTGGGGTGACGGCAGAATGCCCGAGCTGTCGGGGCAGCCTTCTGTGCTCCTTGGACGGCGTGTCCGGATGTCCGGCCTGTTAGCCGGATTTCTGGGGCGGAGGGCCAGATGTCCGGGCTGGACACCGGATGTTCGGGCCCTATAGCTTCTGCTGCAGACCCCTGGCTGTGGTGTAGATCTCCAGGGGCCGGATGTCCGGGGCCATGGCCGGATGTCCGGTGCCTGGAAGCTTTTCTCGCCTTCTTCCATTCGTTCTCTTCTTCCGTGGACTTGGTGGCTTGATCGTCTTCATGTGCATCGACGGGAGGGTCCTCCTGGTACCTAATCATGCAAAACATTCCGAACTTAGGTAGTAGCCATGTCTCGGGAGGATAATATGAGATATCACTAAGGAGAGAAGTCACCTCGGTCTTGAGAGATCTAGCTCGTTCTCTTGTCATGGGCCCTCTTGGTGCTTGGTGAGACGATGGTAGGTCCATGGGGATGACCGTAGGATGCTCCGCATCATCTCCCCCCCCCCCTTGTGAAAGATCCGACCTCGGATCAAAATCCTCATCGCCATGGTACGGGGAGAGATCGATGACGTTGAAGATGTCGCCCATATTGTATTTGTCGTGTGGGAGATCGATCTTGTAAGCATTGTTGTTGTAGCGTGCTAGCACCTTGAAGGGTCCATCGGCTCGAGGTGGAAGTTTGGACTTCCGTTCGTTGGGGAAGCGGTCCTTGCGAAGGTGTAGCCACACGAGATCTTCGATGTTGAATATCATGGGTTGCTTGTTGATGTTGAGCTTGGTCGCGAGTCGTTGTACTTGGCGCTCGATGGTGTGCCTTGTATCTTCATGCATCTTCTTGATGTATCTTGCACGTGCACACGCGTCCATGTTGGTGCACTCTTGTAGTGGTAGATGTCGGTGTCAAAACCGGCGGATCTCGGGCAGGGGGTCCCGAACTGTGCGTCTAAGGCTAATGGTAACAGGAGGCAGGGGACACGATGTTTTACCCAGGTTCGGGCCCTCTCGATGAAGGTAATACCCTACTTCCTGCTTGACCGATCTTGATGATATGACTATTACAAGAGCTGATCTACCACGAGATCGTAGAGGCTAAACCCTAGAAGCTAGCCTATGATTCTGATTGTTGTTGTCCTACGTACTAAACCCTCCGGTTTATATAGACACCGGAGGAGGCTAGGGTTACACAGAGTCGGTTACAGAGAAGGAAATCTACATATTCAAATATCCAAGCTTGCATTCCATGCAAAGGAGAGTCCCACTCGGACATGGGATGAAGTCTTCAAACTTGTATCTTCATAGTCCAACAGTTCGGCCAAAGTATATAGTCCGGCTATCCGAGGACCCCTTAATCCAGGACTCCCTCCGTAGCCCCTGAACTAGGCTTCAATGACGATGAGTCCGGCACGCAGACTATCTTCGGCATTGCAAAGCGGGTTCCTTCTCCGAATACCCCATAGAAGAATTAAAACACAAGGATCGTGTCCGGCTCTGCAAAACAAATTCCACATACCACCGTAGAGAGTATAATTTTGCACAAATCTAATCTGCTGACAGATTTTTATAGCATGACCTCACGCCATGGCCCGATCATTATTTGAACTGTTTTCATAACCTGCCGATGCACATACCGCGAGGCGGTTTTATCAGCACGTCTCGTCGAAGCAGAGATCGTGTCCCCCTATTGCGGGATTCTCATTATTACGGGTGCGGGTAACCCTACCGTGCCATCAATCATGGCGCTTGGGGGAATAAGCGTTTTTAGCGGGCAAGTGGGGAGGAGCAGGATCTTTGCTGCCTTTATAAGGGGACAAGAACCTTCCCTTTCACCCACACCCATCTCTACTCATCCATTCCTTTTCGCTCGAGCCCTAGTGCCCAAGCGCTCCTCTTCTCCGCCCAAAAAGGCTTCCCGAAGATGTCCGGATCTGGAGCAGGAGGCAAGTGGATGGCCTCAACCATCCGGGAGAAGGATATCAAAAAGCTTCGGGGGGGGGGGGGTATCTAGCAAAGAGAATTAGCCACCGTCTTCCGACGGCGGGACAGGTCGTCCCCACCCCGGAATCCCAAGAGAGGGTGGTATTTCTCCCTCATTTCGTTTTGTGGGCTAGGGTTTCCCCTCCACCCATTTGTTCGCAGCATCATGTACTACTACGGGATTGATTTCCATGATCTATCCCCAAATTCCTTCCTCAACATCTCGACATTCATAGTCGTGTGCGAGGACTTTCTCCGCGTCCCGCCGCACTTTGGCTTATGGCTGAAGATTTTTAATGTAAAGCCAAAGGTAGTGAGCGGAGAGCATGCAGAATACGGAGGCGCCATGGTGATCAAGATGCCCAATCTTACATGGCCATCGGGGACTTTCAATGATTCTGTCAAGGAGTGGCAGCAGCAGTGGTTCTACATCACTGAGCCGCGTGGCAAGGAGTGGACCGCCGTTCCGGAGTTCAGATCCGGTGCCCCCATGTGACTTATGTCCTGGCACAAGAAGGGCTTGAACTGGGCTTAGTCTGATGAGCTATCAGAGCTCTAGAAGCGCGTTCAAGACATGGAAGACAAGAGCGTCAAGCTCGTTGAGGGAGTCCTTGATTAGGGGGTGTCCGGATGGCTGGACTATGACCTTTGGCCGGACTCCCGGACTATAAGATACAAGAATGAAGACTTCGTCCCGTGTCCGGATGGGACTTTCCTTGGCGTGGAAGGCAAGCTTGGCGATATGATATGAAGATCTCCTCCCATTGTAACCGACTCTGTGTAACCCTAGCCCTCTCCGGTGTCTATATAAACCGGAGAGTTTTAGTCCGTAGGACGAACAACAATCATACCATAGGCTAGCTTCTAGGGTTTAGCCTCTCTGATCTCGTGGTAGATTAACTCTTGTACTACCCATATCATCAATATTAATCAAGCAGGAGTAGGGTTTTACCTCCACCGAGAGGGCCCAAACCTGGGTAAAAACATCGTGTCCCTTGTCTCCTATTACCATCCGCCTAGACGCACAGTTCGGGACCCCCTACCCGACATCCACCGGTTTTGACACCGACATTGGTTCTTTCATTGAGAGTTCCTCTGTGTCGTCACGCTTAGGCCCGATGGCTTCTTCGATCATCAACCACGACGTGGTCCAGGGTGAGACTTTTCTCCCAGGACAAATCTTTGTATTCGGCGGCTTTGCACTACGGGCCAACTCGCTTGGCCATCTGGAGCAGATCGAAAGCTATGCCCCTGGCCATCAGGTCAGGTTTGGAAGCTTAAACTACACGGCCGACATCCGCGGGGACTTGATATTTGATGGATTTGAGCCACGACCGAGCGTGCCGCACTGTCCCGATGGGCATGCTCTAACTCTGCCGCTGGATAGTGCCCATAGTGCCGCTCAGGTGTCCGCTCCGACCATTAGCTCGGAGCCGACTGCGCTAGTCGGGGACGGACGGTTGGACGCCGCCCCAGGAGCCGCAACCTGTACGGCGATAGAGCCGAATACCAGCCTAGTCCTTTGCAAGGCCCGTGACTCCAAGGTGCCGGACTCTGTTCCGGACTCCGAATCTTCTGCACCCCTTCCGATCAAACACGATTGGGCTCCGATCATGGAGTTCACCGCCGCGGACGTCTTTCAGCGCTCGCCCTTTTGCAATATCCTAAACTCCCTAAAGTCTCTCTCTTTGTCAGGAGAGCCCTGGCCGGACTATGGTCACCAGGGTTGGGATGCGGACGACGAAGAAATTCAAAACCCACCCACCACCCACTTTGTAGCCACTATCGATGATCTAACCGACATGCTCGACTTCGACTCGCAAGACATCGACGGTATGGATGCCGATGAAGGAGACAACCAAGAACCAGCACCTATAGGGCACTGGAAGGCCACCTCGTCATACGACATATACATGGTGGACACCCCCAAAGTAGGGGATGGCGATGAAAAAGCGAAGGACGACCCCTCCAAGAAGCAACCCAAGCGCCGACGTCAGCGGCGCCGCTCTAAATCCCGCCAAAGCAAGAATGGCGAATCCAGCACCAGAGACGTCAACACCCCGGACAATGCTGAAGACATCCCCCTCCAGGAGGATTCAACGCAGGAGGACGAATGAGCCAGCCCTCATGAGAGAGCGGCCGACAGAGAGGTCGAGGACGACAATTATATGCCTCCCTCCGAAGACGAGGCAAGCCTCGACGACGACTAATTCGTCGTGCCAAGGGATCCCGTTGAACAAGAGCGTTTCAAATGCAGGCTTATGGCCACGGCAAGCAGGCTCAAGAAAAAATAGCAGCAGCTTAGAGATGACCAAGACCTGCTAGCCGACAGATGGACTGAAGTCCTGGCGGCCGAAGAGTATAAACTCGAACGCCCCTCCAAGAGTTACCCAAAGCACAGGCTGCTGCCCCAGCTAGAGGAGGAAGCAACTAAACCAACATCACCAGCGTACGATGCGCCCGATCATCCACCCCGTGGCCACGACAGAGAGGCCCTTCGGGCTTCAATCCAAGCCGCACCCCGGTGCCGCTCTAAGAATAACAGAGCATGGGGAAACGCAACAGACCTGCGAGACATATTGGAGGATAAGGCAAGGCAAACAAGATCGATCTAAGGATCGCGCGGGTGCCCCACATCACGTGACGATAACCGTCACACCGGATATGATAAATACGGCCAGGCCGAATACAACAGACGAAGCTCATCCGAGCTGCGTCGCGATATAGCCCAGTACAGGGGCGCCGCACACCCACTATGCTTCACAGACGAAGTAATGGATCATCAAATCCCAGAGGGTTTTAAACCCGTAAACATCGAATCATATGATGGCACAACTGATCCCGCGGTATGAATCGAAGATTATCTCCTTCATATCCACATGGCCCGTGGTGATGATCTTCATGCCATCAAATACCTCCCGCTCAAGCTTAAAGGACCAGATCGACATTGGCTTAACAACCTGCCAGCAGAGTCAATTAGTTGCTGGGAGGACCTGGAATCCGCATTCCTTGACAACTTCTAGGGCACTTATGTGCGACCACCAGACGCCGATGACCTAAGCAACATAATCCAGCAGCTAGAGGAATCGGCCAGGCAATTCTGGACACGGTTCCTAACCAAGAAAAATCAAATAATCGACTGTCCGGACGCCGAGGCCCTTGTAGCCTTTAGGCACAACATTCGAGACGAATGGCTTGCCCGGCACCTAGGACAGGAACAGCCGAAATCTATGGTAGCCCTCACGACACTCATGACCCGCTTCTGCGCGGGTGAAGACAGCTGGCTAGCTCGTAGCAATAACATAACCAAGAGCCCTGGCAATTCGGATACCAAGGACAACAATGGCAGGTCACGTCGCAACAAGCACAAGCGCCACATTAACGGCGACAATACTGAGGATACGGCAGTCAATGCCGGATTCAGAGGCTCTAAACCTGGTCAGTGGAAGAAGCCATTCAAAAGAAACCCTCCGGGCCCGTCCAGCTTAGACCGGATACTCGATCGCTCATGCCAGATACACGACACCCCCGAACAACCAGCCAACCACACCAATAGGGATTGTTGGGTGTTCAAGCAGGCAGGCAAGTTAAGTGCTGAAACCAGAGACAAGGGGCTGCGCAGCGATGACGAGGAGGAGCCCCAGCCACCGAGCAAGAGAGGACAAAAGGGCTTCCCCCCACAAGTGCGGACGGTGAACATGATATACGCAACCCATATCCCCAAAAGGGAGGGGAAGCGTGCTCTAAAGGACGTCTATGCGTTGGAGCCAGTCACCCCAAAGTTCAACCCATGGTCCTCCTGCCCGATCACTTTTGATCGAAGGGACCACCCCACTAGCATTCATCAGGTGGATTCGCCGCATTGGTCCTAGACCCAATTATCGATTGATTTCACCTCACCAGAGTCCTCATGGATGGCAACAGCAGCCTAAACCTGGTTTATCAGGATACAGTGCGAAAAATGGGTAATAGATCCCTCAAGGATTAAACCCACAAAGACAACCTTTAAAGGCGTCATACCAGGTGTAGAAGCCAGCTGTACAGGCTCGGTTACACTCGAAGTGGTCTTCGGATCCCCGGATAATTTCCGAAGCGAAGAGTTAATCTTCGACATAGTCCCATTCCGCAGTGGCTATCACGCCCTGCTCGGACGAACCGCGTTTGCAAAATTCAATGTGGTGCCGCACTATGCATATCTCAAGCTCAAGATGCCAGGCCCTCGCAGAGTGATCACAGTAAATGGAAACACCGAACGCTCTCTCCAAACGGAGGAGCACACGGCGGCCCTGGCGGCGGAAGAACAGAGCAGCCTCTCAAGGCAACTCCCCAATCTGGGTGTTAAGCGTCCGGACAACATCAAGTGTGCCCGAAGCAACCTACAACAAAGCCGACGGGCGCGTTCCGAGCAAGCATAGCAGTGCGGCACCAACCCTAGCCCCCGCCAGATGGTGATAAAGAATGCGGCTCAACCGCACTTAGGGGCTCCCTATTCTGCCGTTTCTGTTTTTATATACTTTCAGGACTCAACTAGTCGGAGGGCCTGTCCGACAATACACTCGGCGAACACACGATGCAACAGCCAGGGCAAGAACAAGCCACGTCGAATGTCCAGGTGGTCTCTATAATGAGTTAAATACCTGTTTTTACTTAAAGTCCCGCAGCTTGCCCCTGGAGAGGGACATGTCAAATAATCCCACCTCTTGCTTATCGCACTATTTGTATCGTTCTGCTTTCATAGCAGCCCTTTTTAACAAACAAGACATAGCTCTTATCTATTATTGTATTCATCTAGTTTTATACATATATGTTCAGTCATGACATTATGCAACCATACACTTTGGTACGGCCAATACACCAGGGGCTTAAGCACCCCACAACGTGGTGTGAGAAGACCGAACACTCTTCTGAGTGCGGCACCCCAAACTTATAGCACTATATGCATCGGCTCTGATTCATGTCTTGGGTCAATAGTTGGATTTGCCCGGCTCCCATGTTTTGGTACCTTACGTTCCGCAATGTTGGCTAAGGTAGCGCTGGGAGAACTACTGCGATTGTGCCCCAGTTGAGCTGGGTTAACACCTCAGTAGAGAAAGCTAAAACAGACCGTCATGATAGTGCGAGAGACCGGTCGCTGTTCGCGAGGTTTTTCGAGTCCTTAAAGACTTATGCCGCTTAGAGCGAGGAGCCAGATTTATCTGGCCTAGGCGTGGATAGCATCCTGAACTCCGCCTTCCGAATACAAGGGGCTTCGCCGAAATTTAAAATTATAGAATTCTATGGCTAAGTGAGAGTGATAAAGCATTATAAGTCCGATGGCCTGGTTCGTTGTGCTGAGCGCCTCCCTAGATGGACCCAAGAATGGGAACAAGAGCGCTCAGGTTTATCCCGAACACCCCAGCACTCGTGTCATGGGGGTAGAAGTCGATGACTTGCATCTCTCAGATTTAATAAACGGCCGCACAGAAGGTAATATTTTAAATTAACAAAGAGTTGCTTAACGCATATGAACAAAGTTTTCAGCGTACAGGATAACATATGCGAGTCTACTCAAAAATTACATCTCTCGAGCATTCACCCGCTATAAGGCGGGCACCCTTCAGGACGCCCTTATAATACATCTCGGGTGTGCGATACTCGTTGCCCGGCGGTGGCGCGTCCGTCAAAAGCTTCTCCGCGTCAAGCTTGCCCCAGTGCACTTTAGCACGGGCGAGGGCCTGACGGGCACCTTCAATACGGACGGAGCGCTTGTTGACCTCAATCCACGGACACGCGTCCACCAGCCGCTGCACCAGACCGAAGTAGCTCCCACGCATGGCTTTTTCCCTAGGCGACAGCCAAACTAAGAGGCCCTTCATGGCCTGTTCGGCCACCTTGTGGAGCTCGACCAGCTGCTTCAGCTGGTCGCTCAGGGGCACCGGATGTTCGGCCTCAGCATACTGAGACCAGAACACCTTTTCCGTCGAGCTCCCCTCCTCGGCTCGGTAGAACACGGCAGCATCAGACACACTACGGGGTAGATCGGCGAACGCTCCTGGAGAGCTCCGGATTCGGGTAAGTAATAGATAATTTACTTTTATATTCTTGCTTTGCATAAAGAATGCCTTACCCGCCGCTATCTTCTTCATCACCTCGATCTCCTGCAGGGCCTTCTGGGCTTCGGCCTTAGCGGTCTTGGCACTCTCAAGAGCCAAGGCGAGCTCGGACTCTCGAGTCTTCGAGTCACGCTCCAAAATCTCGTGTTTTTCCACGAGAGCCTGGAGCTCTTGCCTCACCTCCGCCACCAGCGCCTCCTGCTTCTCTCGCTCGGTGCGCTCCAAGGCCGCACTGTTTTCGGCCTTGGACACCTCTTCCTTCAGGGTCGCCACCTCGGCCGTGGCCCCTACAACATTTACGTTGGTCCTGTCATTATTTGCAACCAAGTATTTCTATATACATTCACATACGGTATTACATACCCTCCTTGTCCTCGAGCTGCTTCTTGGCACGGCCGAGCTCGTTCTCGGACCACCCGAGGCTCTCCTTCAATATATTGACCTCCGCAGTCAGTGCGGCAGAGGTCAGCAGCGCAGCCTGCATTCCCATATTGACATATTTATGTTAGACTCCTGCGTATATCTTTTTAAGATCCTCAGCTCGGCTTTTCTTTCCGAACGCCGAACTGAGCATCAGGGGCAACTGTCTATGCGGTAACATTATCATATGTTTCGAACACATACCTCCAAGCCTGTTAACAGACTTGTCTAGGCTTCTGTCAGCCCGCTCTTGGCGGACTGAACCTTTTGAATCACCGCACTCATAACAGTGCGGTGCTCCTCGTCGATGGAGGCGCCGTTAAGCACCTCCAGCAAATCATCCGGTGCCTCCGGTTGGACGTAGGCTGCTGGCGTAGTAGGCGTGCCCTTCTGGCGAAGGCGCTACCTACCGGTCTCAGGAACCGTTGATGGTTCAGGAGCAGTGTCCGGCCCAGGGCCGGACTCAGATCCCTCTGGGGCTTTACCCCCTTTGGGCCTGAAGTCCGGGAGGTCACCTTGCGGCGCCTCCAGGACCACCTCCTCCTGGCCTAGTCCCTTTTGGGACTCCACCTCTGCGTCGCCCGTAGGGAGAGGGGAGGAGGCCATCGGAAGTGAAGCATTGTTCACATCCGACGAATTCAAGGAGTCGCTCGATGAATCACCGAGGTGAGCTTTGGGCGGACTGCATAATTGAATTCGGTGTCAGTGGATACCGAATAATAGAGGAGCGCCAGAAGTTGTTCGGGTATCTGAACACTTACGATTTTGCCAGGGGCTTGACCCTGGATGGCCATTCCTCCCCGCCGTCTTCGGCATCGGAGGCGTAGTCCGGCAGAAGGGTCTTCCCCTTCTTGGACCCTCCGGCCTCCCCAGTTGGGGCGGCCTTCCTTTTCTTTCCTCCCCTCGTTGGAGGGGGAGATGCTTCTTCTTCTTCTTCCTCCTCCTCGTCTTCAAAGGCGGAGGGTGCTTCGGGGTTGTCGAGCGATGAATCCGACACCACCAAGCGCCGGGAGCTCTTTCGAGTCCCCGTGGCCTTCTTCTTGGTCTTCTTCTCTGGCACCACATGAGGTGCCGGAACCAGCAGCCGCATCAATCGGGCGTCCGCTGGGTCTTCTGGTAAGGGCGCCGGACAGATAACCTGCCCGGACTTCTTCAGCCAGTCCTGCCAAAGGTAGGGGAGCTTAGATCCCGCATAGAGTCAGACTATGAAAGACAAGAGTCCCGTAAAGGGTAGAATAGCTTACCTCGTTGGCCTGACACCGCGAGCTGAATCCGCAATCTTCGGTAGCGGATGTGGGGGCCTTACCGCCCTTAAACAGCACCTTCGAGGCATGTTCGTATGTGGTGTTGAAGAGCCCGCTCAAGGTTTGGTGCTGTGCCGGATCAAACTCCCACAATTTGAAGGCCCGTTGTTGGCATGGGAGGATCCGGCGGATAAGCATGACTTGGACTACGTTGACAGGCTTGAGGTTCTTGTTCACCAGCTTTTGGACGTAGTTTTGGAGTCCGGTCAGCTCTTCCGAATCTCCCCACATTATGCCCGTCTCTTTCCAGGAGGTGAGCCATGTGGGAAAGCCAGATCGGAATTCGGGGGCCACCGCCCATTTGGGGTCGCGCGGCTCGGTGATGTAGAACCACCCCGATTGCCACCCTCTTATTGTCTCCACAAAGGAGCCCTCGAGCCATAGGACATTGGCCATCCGGCCCGTCATGGCACCTCCGCACTCCGCTTGGCGGCCGCCCACTACGTTCGGCTTGACATTAAAAGTTTTCAGCCATAAGCCAAAGTGAGGATGGATGCAGAGGAAGGCCTCGCACACGACAATAAACGCCGAGATGTTGATGATGAAGTTCGGGGTTAGATCATGGAAGTCCAGGCCGTAGTAGAACATGAGCCCCCGGATGAACGGGTGAAGAGGAAAGCCCAGTCCGCGGAGGAAATGGGGGAGAAAAACAACCCTCTCATGGGGTCTGGGGGTGGGGATAAGTTGCCCCACATCTGGAAGCCAGTGCGCGATGTCGTCAGACAAGTATCCGGCCTTCCTCAACTTTTTGATTTGCCCCTCCGTGACGGAGGAGGCCATCCATCTACCTCCCGCTCCGGACATGATTGGAGAAGGTTGAGGTGGGAAGTGCGGGCTTGGGCGTTGGGGCTCGAGTGCGCAGGGACGGATAAACAAAGGAGGAAGAAGATGCAAATGGAAAGGGTAGATCCTTATCCCCTTATATGGGCGGCCGAAACTACAAGCCCCCACCGGCCTAATAAAACTCACTTATCTCCCAAGCGCCAAAGTTAATGGCGCGGTCGGGTTACGCACGCTCGTATTGATGAGAATCTCGGAATAAGGGGACACGATCTCTGCTTTGACAAGACGTGCCAAGGAAACCGCCTCGCTAAACGCGCTGAGGTGGAACGGTAAAATGACTCGAATAAAGGCTTGGCCGTGGCATGATGTCACGCTGCGGAATGCGTCAGAAGATTAGATTTGTGCAGATATTATTCTCTATATGGTGGTATGTGGAACTTATTTTTGCAGAGCCGGACACTATCCTTGTGTTCAACATCTTCTATGAAGTATTCGGAGGAGGAACCCGCCTTGCAATGCCGAAGACAATTTGTGTGCCGGACTCGTCGTCATTGAAGCCTGGTTTAGGGGCTACAGAGGGAGTCCTGGATTAGGGGGTGTCCGAATGGTCGGACTATGACCTTTGGCCAGACTCCCAGACTATGAAGATACAAGATTGAAGACTTCGTCCCGTGTCCGGATGGGACTTTCCTTGGCATGGAAGGCAAGCTTGGCGATATGATATGAAGATCTCCTCCCATTGTAAGCGACTCTGTGTAAACCTAGCCATCTCCGGTGTCTATATAAACCGGAGAGTTTTAGTCCGTAGGACGAACAACAATCATACCATAGGCTAGCTTCTAGGGTTTAGCCTCTCTGATCTCGTGGTAGATCAACTCTTGTACTACCCATATCATCAATATTAATCAAGCAGGAGTAGGGTTTTAACTCCACCGAGAGGGCCCGAACCTGTGTAAAAACATCGTGTCCCTTGTCTCCTGTTACCATCCGCCTAGATGCACAGTTCGGGACCCCCTACTCGAGATCTGCCGGTTTTGACACCGACACTCGTCAATGTAGTCCAGGTGATGTTGGTTCGCCGGATTCTACCATGTCAACACCGAGCTTGCAATCTATGGGAGTTTGACCCGGACAAGCACCAGACCCTGCTAGAGCTCTTTGGCTCTACACACCAGGACATCTGGAAGGTGCTTTTCAAGTCCGGCAAACCGTGGCCGGACTCCACCGAGGACCGTGGGTACCAACTGTCCCGCCCCGCAAGTTCGGTAAGCAACTGAATGTTTGACAACTCATATGTCCTATCCGTACATCCTTAGGAAAATACTTAACGTGTTTCCTATCATTGTCCTAGGGCTGGGCAAAGAAGGCGGGGCGGATCTACTGTCCAGACCCTCTTCTAGAAGAACCGGCCGGCCCACTTCTGATAAAGATGCTGGTCCCGGCGCCGTATAAGGCGCCGAAGAAGAAGACCGAAAAGGAGGCCAAGAAGAACAGGGGCAGCCTCCGTCGCCGTGGTGCCCCGGGAATGAAATCCGAAGACTCCAATGCCCATTCTTCCTCCAAAGAGGACGGGGAGGAGTAGGGCGAATCTCCCGCAGGGGAAAAGAAGAAAAGAACGGCCTCCAACTCCTTGGAGGCCAATTCGCCTAAGAGGGGAAAAACTCCTCTTCAAGAGGAGTCCACCGGCGCCACGGATAGCAGCCCGGAGTGGGATCCCAGGGCCGAGCCCCATGTGAACTCGTAAGTACAAAATCCGGACACACTCATGCGTCCGAACTTGTCATGGCATCACATTCTAATTTGAGCTGTGCTTTTCTTTTTCAGTCCGACGGGAGCCCGCGCTGAACAATCCTCGTCAGAGGATTTGCTAGGTTCGGACGCAATGGAGAGCAGGGCACCCCCGAAAGCCCCTTCCCCAAACACAGGGATGAAACCGAGGCTTCGTCCCAGAAGGGCCCCGTCCACGGGAGGGGGGAAAACATTGCGAAGATGGCACTGGGAGGCCAGACTTCGGGGGCCAGACACGCGGGAGACAGAGCTCCCATGGAAGTCGGCGGTAGGGGTCACACTGAATCCGGCTCCCAGCCGGAGACGATTCTAGAGTCCCATAAGGTCACTGGGTCAGATAGGCGGCCTCCATCAGCTGGAGAAGGTATGTCTACTCCACCGGCCACCTGTGTCAAACCAGGGGTGCTGAATACTTTATTGGCGGTGCTGAAGGGTGCCTCCATCGTTGATGAACACCATGCCCTTATGGGTGCGGTGATTGAGAAGATTCAGTCCGCCGAGAGTGGACTGAAGGAATCCTGCATCAGTCTCATAAGAGGCTTTGAGATAGGTTTTATAAAGAGTGTCATGGTATAGATAGCAGCCCCTCATACACTGTTTGGTGAAAGAATGCACCAGACAGAGGATCAAATATATGTTCGCAGGAGACCCGCTTAATGACATCTATTACTTTTTTATAAGCAGGCGTCTATAGTGGCTACTGCCTCTCATGCTGCAGAAGTATTCGGACTGAGGCATAGTCTGGAACGGGCCGAAGGAGAACTTGGCCAAGTGAAGAAACAGCTAGAGGAGAACCAAGGTATTCAGAAACCTTGTGTATGTAGCACGAAAGGATAAGTGTGCATGATAACAATATTTTGATAATGTGCTCTAGGGGCGTCGGCCCAAATTGATGCCCTGAAGAAGGTTGTGGCTGAAGCCGAGTGGAAAGCAGCCGCAGAGCAGGTGCTCCGTGAGAAGCACGAGGCCAGAGTTATTGAGGCTGAGCAAGAGCTTCAAGAGGCCGTGCAGAAATGCGAGACCTTGGAGCGGATTTTAGCAGGGAAAGAATCCGAACTCTCCCAGGCTCGCCAAGCCGCAAGTGATGCCCAGGGGGAAGCCCAAGGTGCCCTGAAGGAAATCCAGGAGGTGAGGAAGATTGCGACTGGTAAGGCTTTTTCTGTCAAAAGCAAGTAGCGGACATGAGAAAATCAAATTTGACAATCTTGAGTTTTGATGTATACGGGGGTATTTGCAGAGCAGCCGCGCATCATATCTGATGCCGCCCAATTTCTATTGAGCCGAAGGGGGGAATACTGCGTATAAGCTCTTCTGGATGCAGTATCTGGCCCCGAATTATCCGGTGCCTTTCTCCGATCAGCTGAAGCAGCTAGTCGAGCTGCATAAGGCGGCCGAATTAGCCATGAAGGATTTAATTATCCGGCTGTGGCCTGCTGAGCCGATTCCAAGCAGCTACTTCGGGCTCGTGAAGCGGCTTGTAAGTGCCTGCCCTCGACTCAAAGTCATCAAGCGGTCGGTCTGCATAGAGGGTGCGAGAATGGCCTTCGCCCGTGCCAAGGTGCATTGGGGGAAGATGGATGTAGAAAAGCTGATGACTGAGGGACCACCGGAGGGGAAGGAGCACCGCAAGCCCGAACTGTATTATGAAGGTGTCTTGAAAGGAGCCCACCTTGCAGCAGTGCAATGCATCAAGGAACTTATATTTCCATAAATACGGTCATTTTTGTCCTTTTTAATATTTGAACAAGAGCATTCTTATCATCTATTGCTTGTTGTTTGAAAGTTTTTCCTCCTGTGCGGCTGTTTTATATATTAATCCTGAGAGTCGGCCAGTCGTCGGCTTCCGCCCCCACGTAGTTAGTACGGGGGTTTTCAGGATAAACCTGAGCACTCTTTACCCCAATTTTGGGTCCCTAAAGGAAGTGTTCAGCACAACGAACCAGACAATCGGACTATAAGGCTTTATCGCTCTCACTTAGCCATAGGAGTTGTTACGAGGAAGGTAGGCGCATGCCCTGGTGTTCGGAAGGCCGCACTAGGGGCTCTATAAGCGCCTGATCGGAAAAGGCCGATCCATCGCACGCTGCATTGGTTATAGCATTATGCGGAAGAAATCCTTAAAGATTTTAGAACCTCTTGAACAGCTGACCAGCTCTCGCTTCATCATGACAGTCAGTTTTCGGCTTTCTCTACTTAGGTGCTCGTCCGGAAGAACCGAGACACAATCGCAGTAGTTCTCCCAGTGCTACCTTAGCGGATATAGCGGAACATAAGGTACCAAAACATAGGAGCCGGGCAAACCCAACTATTGACCCAAGACATGATTCGGAGTTGATGCATATAATGCTATAAGTTTGGGGTGCCGGACTACCGTGAAGGTGTTCGGACTTTTTTTTCGTAGTATGGGCGTGACGAAGCCCCTGGCATAATAAGGCATATTGCGATAAGCAGCCGCCTTTTAACAAAATAGTTTTAAATAAGAAATAGCAGTAGGTGAGCATCACATAAATTCACATGTTGTATTTGAGTAATACGTCAATGTGTATGAGTACAGATGATGTGATAAAAAGAAATATGATTGTGGAACCTGCTGATATCGGGCGTGCAGAAGTTGTGTTCGGATCCGGGGTGTAGTTGGACGATTATAGGGAAATATCTAGAGGTTCCCTAACGCGCTCGAACTGTACCCACGCCCTCCATCATAGCCTACATAAAGGTGAACCTGTAAAGAAAACATAAGAAATGGTTTTGCCCCACCTGGCGGTTGAGCCGCAGTATGTGGCTTGTATTATCCTTTTCCGTAGTGTTTTTAATTAATCTCCGGGCGGGCCGGGCTATCCTGCCGCGCAGTAGTTCGAACTCCCTTGATGGTGTCCGGGAGCTTGGCCTTCGACTCGAGGTTCGACTGTAAGGTGCCATCCGTTGTTCTCGCTGTTAAAGTGGTAGTAGACTCTTCGGCTGTGAAGGGGAGTTTGGACCTGCCATTAACCGTGATGACGCCGCGTGGACCAGGCATCTTTAATTTATGGTAGGCATAATGTGGCACCGCGTTGAACCGAGCGAACGCGGTTCGTCCGAGCAGTGCCTGATGGTCACTGAGGAAGGGGACGATGTCGAAGACTTAGTCTTCGGTACGGTGATTGTCTGGAGATCCGAAGACCACTTCCAGTGTGACTGAGCCAGTGCAATAGGCTTCTACACCTGGTATGATACCTTTAAAGGTGGTTTTTGTGGGCTTGATCCTTGAGGGGTTAATGCCCATTTTGCACACTGTATCCTGGTAAAGCAGGTTCAGGCTGCTGCCTCCGTCCATGAGGACTCGTGCAAGATGGAATCCGTCGATGATGGGGTTGAGGACCAATGCGGCCGAACCGCTATGACAGATACTGGTAGGGTGGTCCCTACGATCGAAAGTGATCGGGTAAGAGGACCATCGGTTGAGCTTTGGGTCGATTGTGTAGACCTCCCCTAGTGCACGTTTCCACTTGAGCATGTGGCTTGCGCATATCATATTCACTGTCTTCACCCGGGGAGGGAATTTCATCTGTCCTCCTGTATTCGGTGATCGGGGCTCTTCATCGTCGTCGTCGCTTTGAGACCCCTTCCCCTTGTTTTCGGTGTCTGACCTGCCGGCTTGTCTGAAGACCCAACATTCTCTATTGGTGTGGTTGGCTGGTTTTCCAGGGGTGCCATGAATTTGGCATGGACGGTCGAGTATGCGGTCAAAACTGGAAGGGCCTGAAGTGTTTTTGTTGAATGGTTTCTTCCGCTGACCGGACTTGGAGCAGCTGAATCCGGCATTGATTGACGTGTCTTCAGCATTGTCACCATTTTTGCGGCGCTTGTGTTTGTTGTGCTGTGATTTGTCGTTGCTATCCTTGGCTTTCGATATGCCGGGATTGCTTGCTGTATTGTTGCTACGAGCCAACCAGCTATCCTCGCCCATGCAAAAGTGGGTCATGAGTGTTGTGAGGGCTTCCATGGACTTTGGCTTTTCCTGGCCGAGATATCGGGCGAGCCATTCGTCACGGATGTTATGCTTAAAGGCCGCTAGGGCTTCGGCATCCGGACAGTCAACAATTTGGATCTTTTTGGTTAGGAACCGGGTCCAAAATTTCCTGGCTGACTCTCCGGGCTGCTGGGTTATGTGACTTAGATCATCAGCATCCGGTGGTCACACGTAAGTGCTCTGGAAGTTGTCAAGGAATGCGTCTGCCAGGTTCTCCCAACTCCCGATGGAGTTTGCCGGCAAGCTGTTCAGCAATGACAAGCCGGTCCCTTTAGTTTTAGTGGGAGGTACTTGATGGCGTGTAGATCATCTCCGCGGGCCATGTGAATGTGGAGGAAAAAAATCTTCTATCCATACCGTGGGGTCTGTGGTACCATCGTATGATTCAATGTTCACAGGTTTAAACCCTTCCGGGAATTCATGATCCGTTACTTCATTAGTGAAGCATAGGGGATGTGCTGCGCCTCTGTGCCGGGCTTCATTGTATTCGGCCCGGCCGAATTTTTTAGTGTATCTGGCGTGGCAATCCTTGTCACGCGTTGGGGCGCGTCCCCGTGATCTGTAGATCAATCTTGACTGTCCTGCTTTGTTTTCCAATACATCTCATAGGTCCTTCGTGTAGCCCCTGGCCTTAGTATTATTATTTGATTGGCCATGGGGTGCAGTCTGGACTTCGGGCTGGTATGCCATTTTGTCGCGGACACGGGGTGGCCGGTCGGCCACATCATGCGCTGGTAGCATGGGCTTTAAAGCCTCCTCCTCGAGTTGAGGTAGTAGCCTGTGCTTTGGGTAGCTTTTTCTAGGGCGCTCGAGTCCGTATTCCTCGGCAGCCAGGACCTCAGTCCATCTGTTAGTTAGCAGATCTTGATCAGCTTGAAGCTGTTGCTGCTTTTTCCTCAGGCTTTTTGCAGTGGCTATAAGCCGGCGTTTGAAGTGCTCCTGCTCGACGGGATCCTCCGGCACGATGAATTCTTCGTCGCCAAGGCTCACTTCGTCTTCGAAGAGAGGCATGTAATTATCATCTTCTGATTCTCCATCAGTTGCCTGTTCTTTAGGGCTAGCTTGCCCATCCTCTTGCTCGGCCTGCTCGAAGCCTGGCTGGGCAGGATTGTCTTCATCTTCGGCACCATCCGGATTGTTATCTCTTGTGCTGGTATCACTATTTTTTCTATGGCGGGGCTTGGAGCGGCGCCGGTGACGCCGGTGTCTAGATTGCTTCCCCAAGGGGTTCTCATCTATTGCCTCATCGCCATTGTTTTCTTTAGGGGTGTCCACCATATAAATGATGAGGTGGCTATCCAGTGCCATATAAGCGGTGGTTCCTATTCTTCTCCAGCATCGTCGTCCATACCGTCGATGTCTTCAGAGTCGAAGTCAAGTACGTCGGTTAAGTCATCGACAGTGGCTATAAAGTGGGTGGTGGGTGGGGGACGAATTTCTTCGTCGTCCGCCTCCCACTCGAGCCGGACATAGTTCGTCCAGGAATCTCCTGACAACGACAGAGACCTTAATGAGTTCAGCACATCACCCAAGGGTGAGTGGTGAAAAATATCCGCGGCAGTGAACTCCATGACGGGTGCCCAATATGATTCGATATGCACGGAAGCACGCCGTTCGGATCCTACAGCCGAGGATGATTCCGGGGGTCCGATGACGCCACTCTCACAAGACGTGGGATCCGTGTTCGGCTCCGACGCCGATGAGTGCTCGGCCTTCATGGCGGGGTCCATCCACCTGTCCTCGGAATGCACGATCTGCTCTGGATTGATTCCCGGTGCCACCGCAGGCGCGATTTCTCGAATACTGTTCGACGGCAGATCAAAGTCAAGCCCGTCTTGACCGTTCGGCGTGCCTAGCATGGGCTCGAATCCGTCAAAGATCAAGTCTCCATGGATGTCGGCAGTATAGTTTAAGCTTCCAAACCTGACCTGATGGCCGGGGCGTAGCTATCGATCTGCTCCAGATGGCCAAGCGAGTTGGCCCGCATTACGAAGCCACCGAATACGAAGATCTGTCCGGGGAGGAAAACCTCCCCCTGGACCGCATCGTTGAAGATAATTGAGGGAGCCATCAAGCCTTATCACGACGACATAGTGGAACTCTCAATGAAAGCACCAATGTCGGTGTCAAAACCGGTGGATCTCGGGTAGGGGGTCCTGAACTATGCGTCTAAGGCTAATGGTAACATGAGGAAGGGGACACGATGTTTTACCTAGGTTCGGGCCCTCTCGATGGAGGTAATACTCTACTTCCTACTTGATTGATCTTGATGGTATGAGTATTACAAGAGTTGATCTACCACGAGATCGTAGAGGCTAAACCCTAGAAGCTAACCTATGATTCTGATTGTTGTTGTCCTACGGACTAAACCCTTCGGTTTATATAGACACCGGAGGAGGCTACAGTTACACAGAGTCGGTTACAGAGAAGGAAATCTACATATCCGAATATCCAAGCTTGCCTTCCACGCAAAGGAGAGTCCCATCCAGACACGGGACAAAGTCTTCAATCTTGTGTCTTCATAGTCCAACAGTCTGGCCAAAAGTATATAGTCCGGCTGTCCGAGGACCCCTTAATCCAGGACTCCCTCAGTAGAGGTAGAATGTCCAAAGGGGACAAGGGGTTGAAGCCGTAGACGACCTCGAAGGGGGACTTGCCGGTCGTCGAATGTCTTGCACGGTTGTAGGCGTACTCGGCAATGGGTAGACACTCCTCCCACTCCTTGATGTTCTTCTTGATCAACACACGAAGTAGAGTAGAGAGTGTACGGTTTGTCACCTCCGTTTGGCTGTTGGTTTGAGGATGGTATGCGGATGAGAAGAAAAGCTTGATTCTGAGCTTGGCGCATAGCATATTCCAAAAGTAACTCAAGATCTTGACGTTGCGGTCGGAGACGATTGTCTTTGGTACTCCATGGAGTCGCAAGATTTCCCTACAAAAGATATTGGCGACATGTGAAGCATCGTCTATCTTGTTGCAAGGAATGAAATGTGCCATCCTAGAAAATCGGTCCACAACAAGAAACATGGAATCCTTGCCATTTTGAGTTCTAGGCAAACCAAGTACAAAATCCATGCTAATGTCTTCCCAGGTTTGATAAGGAATAGGAAGAGGCATGTAAAGACCATGGGATTGAGCTTTAGAGTTAGCTTTGCGACATGTAGAGCATCGGTTGGTGAAACGTGAGACATCGCGGAACATCTTGGGCCAAAAGTAGTTCTTCGAGAGCGTGGCGAATGTCCTGTCGCGTCCAAAGTGTCCCATGAGTCCGCCTCCATGAGCCTCTTGCAAAAGGAGAAAACGAAGAGAAAACTCGGGAATGCAAAGTTTGTTAGCTCTCATAAGATAATCATCGTTGATGTAATATCGTTCCCAAGATGTATGCATCAAACATTTAGCATAAGGAGTAGCAAAAGATGGATCATTAGCATACAAGTCTTTTATGTGCTGAAAACCAACAATATTCAACTCAAGTTTAGTGACAAGCGTGCATATGTGTGAAAGTGCATCCGCAACTACATTTTCCTCACCCTTAATGTACTTGATCACATAGGGGAAAGATTCAATAAATTCTCTCCATTTGGCATGACGCTTGTTCAACTCGGTTTGGCCTTTTAAGTACTTAAGTGTTTCATGATCGGTACGTATGACAAACTCATGTGGTCTAAGATAATGTTCCCAAACATGTAGCACATGCACTAAAGCATACAATTCTTTGTCATAGATGGGATAGTTAAGTTGAGCACCGGAGAGCTTTTCACTAAAATATGCAATGGCTCATTTTTCTTGCATCAAAACTCTGCCAATTCCGGCACCACTTGCATCACAATGAACCTCAAAAGTTTTGTCAAAGTTGGGCCAAGCAAGAATCGGAGCATGAGTACGCAAAGACTTGAGCTCGTCAAAAGCGGTGGATTGCAAAGATCCCCAAACAAAAGGAGCATTCTTATTACTCAAGGCATGCAAATGAGCAGCAATAGTGCTAAAATCTTTCACAAAGCGACGATAAAAACCTGCAAGGCCAAGAAAGCTACGCACTTGTTGCAAATTGGTTGGTTGGGGCCAAGTTTTAATTGCTTCAATTTTAGAGTCATCAACATGAACACCCTTGGAAGAGACAATGAAACCCAAGAAAACGAGCTTGTCAACACCAAACGTGCACTTTTTCATGTTGGCATAAAGACGTTCCTTGCGAAGAGTTTGTAAAACAGCCCTAACATGCTTTAGATGCTCTTTCATGGATTTGCTAAACACAAGAATATCATCAAAGTAAACCACAACAAACACTCCAATATAAGGTCGAAGGACCAAATGCATAAGACGCATGAAAGTTCCGGGAGCTTCCGATAAACCCATAGGCATGACCAACCACTCGTACAAGCCAAATTTGATTTTGAAAGCAGTTTTCCATTCATCACCTTCTTGTATGCGGGTTTGATAATAACCACTTTTAAGATCTATTTTTGAGAAAATGGTGGCACCGCTAAGTTCATCAAGCATATCATCTAAGAGAGGAATGGGATGCGTATAATGAACGGTAATAGCATTGATAGGTCTACAATCTGAGCACATGCAAAAACTACCAACTTATTTGGGAACAAGTATAACGGGAACGGCACAAGGGCTTAAGCTTTCACGTACATGACCGTTGTCAATTAGTTGTTGTACTTGCCATTGGATGTCCTTAGTTTCTTCGGGGTTGACGCAGTATGGAGCTTTGTTTGGTAGGGGCGCTCCGGGGATGAGGTCGATTCGATGCTCAATGCCTCGTAGAGGAGGTAGACCCGGGGGTAGCTCATCCGGGAAAACATCTTGGAATTCCAGCAAAAGAGATTGAAACAATAAAGGTAGATCGTGAGAGGTGTTAGTTTTTGGTTCCCCATCCTTGCACACAAGGACAAAGTGCAAAACACTCGATGGGTTCTCACACACTTCTCTCATCTCACTTTTGGTGGCAAAAAGGACTAGGTTTTTCTCTGTTTTGGGTGGATCACTTTCACACTCTTCTCTCCATGATGGGTGGCTTGCTTGTCGGCTATCACTTTACTAGGAGACATAGGTTGTAACACATATTCCTTCCCTTCCATCTTCAAGCTATTGTGATTGGTACGCCCGTTGTGGATGACGCTGCAGTCGAATTGCCATGGTCGACCAAGAAGGAGGTGGCAAACGGACATCGGGACAACATCACACTCCAAAATGTCCTCATATGCACCAATCTTGAAGGAAACTTGGACCATGTGCTCAACCTTTATAGTGCCAGAATCGCTTAGCCATTGGACCTTGTATGGGTGCGGGTGCTTCATCTTGACCAATTGTAGCTTGGAGCATAGTTGTTCACTTGCCAAGTTGTGGCAACTACCTCCATCGATGATGTCCTTGACGGACCTTCCATTGATGCCGGCCTTAGTGTGGAAGATGTGTCATCTTTGGTCTTCTTCTTGTTGATGTTGAAGAGTCAAGACTTTGGAGACAACGAGAGCGGGGCTCGAATCCTCATCAAAAAAGACTTGATCATCTTCATCCTCTGTCACACCCTAGCTAGTCATGCATTAGAGTGTTGCATCATGTTTACTCTTTCATCAGAAACTTGAAATGGGGATGACAGAACCCCCAGTCCCCCCTGAAACCAACTAGGGTTACTAAAAATAATTTTCAATGAACCTGAAATGCCCTTCTAAAATGCCCATCATTTTTGTCTTGGTTCAGAACCTCTGCCAAAAGTGGTGCACATTTTCCTAGGCCATCCTAGGGTTTTTGGATTAAATCATAAATATTTGAATTTGGGCATTTAAAATTATATAAAATATTTAAATGCTCAAATAACTCCAAACTAAAATGTTTCATGTTGGAAATAATCCAACTATGGACCAGGAGTAGTTTGGTGATTTTTGAAGTTGCCTAGGTATTTTACTAAATTCAACAAAGTTGCAGAAGTATTAAAAAAACAGAAAACAGAAGAAAATGGAAAAAACTTACCTGTCGCCCAGCACCGGCCCACCTGCCGGCCCAGCCCAGCACCGCGCCAGCGAGCTGCTTCCGGCCAGGCAGGCAGGCAGGTGCTCGACGGCGAGCACCGCATGGGTGCCACGCACCTGCTCGCCGCCTCGCCGCCTCCCTCGCCCGGCTAACGCCGTGGATCGGCTTCCCTCTCTCCCCCGAACCTCCCAGACACCCCCTCTCCTCTCCAGCTCCTCCCCCTTGCACGCCCCAGCCATGGCCGACGCCATCGCCGCCACCCCCTCGCCGTAGCCACGCCCTCCGTCCACCCCACGCCGTGCCACTCTGTCCAGGAGCTCCGCCGCCGTCTACTTCATCGAGCTAGCCGAGCCCCGTGTGCTCGTGCGGCCCGAGACCACTGCACCAACCTCGCCCGAGCTCGCCGTCGCCGGAGATCCCCTTCAACGCCGTCGCCGCCTCAGCTCGTCCCCGACCTCGCCGGTGG
>NC_041383.1:349872500-349968774 GCF_002162155.2 Triticum dicoccoides | reverse complement strand
GACGCCATCGCCGCCACCCCCTCGCCGTAGCCACGCCCTCCGTCCACCCCACGCCGTGCCACTCTGTCCAGGAGCTCCGCCGCCGTCTACTTCATCGAGCTAGCCGAGCCTCGTGTGCTCGTGCGGCCCGAGACCACTGCACCAACCTCGCCCGAGCTCGCTGTCACCGGAGATCCCCTTCAACGCCGTCGCCGCCTCAGCTCGTCCCCGACCTCGCCGGTGGTCTCTACGGGAGCGTTGTGAGCCTAGCTACTCCTCCGACCCTCTCTCTCTCATTCCCGAGCCGTGTAGCCACCGCACGAGGATCGCACGCCCGCACCGCCGCGGATCTCGTCGCCGACGTGCTTCCGGCCACACTCCGGCCACAAGATGGTGTCCATCTTACTCACCGAGTCCCGCAGCACCTAGCTAGCCACTCCCCGAACCTCACCGACCCCTCTAGCGCCAAGTTCATCTTCGGCCGAACCCCGGTGGCCGCCAAAGTCGTCGCCGGCGCCAACTCCGGCCACCCCGACCCCAACGGACTCCACCAAGAGCTGCGGCTTGCCCTCAGCTCCACTCCGGTGGTCTCCGCGGCCCATTTGGTGGCCGAAATGGCCAAAACCACTCCCGCCGCCGCGTCGGGCTCGGCGGCGGCTAAACGCCGGCGTCGCTGGCTTTGACTTTGACCACGGGTGGGCCCTGGTTGACTCCCCTGAGTCAATGACAGGTGGGGCCCAGCCCTGTTAATTAAACAGGATTAGTTTTAATTAAACTTTAATGAAAATAATCACCCTGACATGCGGGACCCGCTGTCAGGTTTGACCCTGACGTGTTCCGTTGAACCGCTGACGTCACACTGACGTCAGGCTGACGCAATAATTGATTTTCTGGAATTATTCTAATATAGGAAATTCCAGAATATAATTTAAACTTCAAAAATTCATAACTTTTATTCTGTAACTCCAAATCAGACAAATTATATATGAAAAATGATCAGAAAAATCCAATCTATCCATCTGTACTATTTTCATGCATGACTAAGCAAGTTAACTTGATGTTTAATGCAGAACAAGGAAAACACTTTAAAAGGGCCATGTTTGAGTTTGAAATTTGAATCTTTGATTCAAATTGGTTCAAACCCTTCTGGTCTTAGTTGCATTAGCCCAACACACTCATATTGCCATGTTTCATGCATGCATCATATTGTTGCACATTGTTTGGTGATGGTTGTGTATCGGTGTCCCTTGCGACAGGTTCTGCCTCCGAGGAGTACCGTGATTACCCTAACGAAGAACCGTATCAGTGCATCGAACCATCAGGCAAGCAACCAACCATTTGATCATATCGATACAATCCCATGTTCTCGCTCCTGCTCTCTTTTACTGCATTAAGACAACGCGTTTCAAACTGCTGTGTGCTACGGTAGTTGAACCCATTTCCTCTGCATGACCTGTCATTGCCACAGTAACTAGATGGAACCCACTAGCATGTGTAGGAGTTGATTGAGCCATATGTATGTGTTATTCCTACCTTGCTATGCCTGCTATGCTTAGAGTCGTGTCAGGTCTGGTTCATCTGGGTGATGGGCTAGAGTGAAATGATTACGTCGGTAATGAGAGTGGTGTGGTGAACACGATTTGGTAAAGGTATCGATGAGAGGCCATGTAGGAGTACATGGTGGGTTGTTTCATTGAAGCCGACCTTAAGCACTGAGATCTGTATGTGTGATTTAAGATACAGCTACTACCATGCATTGGGCCCTGAAATATGACCCCGCTCGACTTCTTATTCACCTTAGCTCTCTGTCCAGGAGTTGTAAGTAGTTTCTGGTGTTTATAGTCTACTGGAGGCCGTGGACAGCGCTGACCATAGGGGTGGGCTGTGATGCGGTAGGTACGTGGCCGGGTGTACCGAATACCCGTTAGGTATCTCGGGAACCCTGTTCACATCGTTCGGGGCCGTATGGGAAACCTCGGCCGGACTCCCTGCGGATGGAACCTGGATAGGCGATAAACCTGGACTAGAGGCTTAAGTGTTTAGGTAGGTCGTGGTCTACACCCACGTCGGCTTTGGCTTGAAGTCTGCCGAGCACATGTCGTGTGCAGACGCTAAGTGGTGGAAACATGTATGAAGAAGTACACCCCTACAGGGTTATCATGATCTATTCGAATAGCTGCGTCCGCGGTAAAGGACTACTTGGTTGCCTATACAGTTCATAGACAAGTAAATGGAAACTACTAAAAGCCTCAAGATAAGTGTGAGTGCCGAGGATGGCTCTTCCGTAGGAAGACGGAGGGGGATCCCCGGTAGTGTATTGAATTGGTGGGTAGTGGACTCGTGTGCGCAAAACCGTTTCAAGTTGAAGTATCGTAGGATAGTCTAGCCAAGAGTCAAAGCTGGCTTGCTGCAATAACTCCACCAACCCTTCTTGATAATATGCATGTATGTAGGATCTGATGTAAGTCTTGTTGAGTACCTTTGTACTCATGTTGCTATAATTTACATTTTACAGAAGACGCTGCAACCCCTTTTGATGGGTTCTACGTAGACGTTGACATCAACGAGTAGGCTAAAGGCCCAGGTGGTGATCTTGAGCCTATGAAGGACCACGTAGTATAGCTAGGCCTTCCAAGCCTCTTTTATTTTACTAGTTGTCTGTACTCAGACAAGTTACTTCCGCTGCTGGTTTGTATGACTGTATGACTTGAATGTTGGGTCGTGAGACCCGTACCTTTGTGTATGATATGTATGGCTCCCTGAGCCTTAAATAAAGTACTTGTGTCGTAGAGTCATGTTGTGATGCTTCGTTGTATTTGCACATATCGAGCATATTGTGTGTATGGTTGAAATGCTTGGTATGTGTGGGATCTGACTATCTAGTTGTTTATCTTTAGTAGCCTCTCTTACTGGGAAATGTCTCCTAGTGTTACCGCTGAGCCATGGTAGCTTGCTACTGCTCTGGAACACTTAGGCTGGCCGGCATGTGTCCTTCTTCGTTCCTGTGTCTGTCCCTTCGGGGAAATGTCACGCATTGAGTATCGGAGTCCTGTTAGCCCGCTACAGCCCGGTTTACCGGAGTCCTGCTAGCCCAGTGCTACAGCCCGGACCCACTTGCTGATGACCAACACGTTCGAAGCTGGGTCATGGATGCCTGTCCCTGTAAGTCTGTGCCACTTTGGGTTTACGACTAGTCATGTCAGCCCGGGCTCCTTATCATATGGATGCTAGCGACACTATCATATACGTGAGCCAAAAGGCGCAAACGGTCCCGGGCAAAGGTAAGGCGACACCCGTGGGGATACCGTGCGTGAGGCCGCAAAGTGATATGAGGTGCTACCGGCTAGATCGATGTGACACCGAGTCGGGGTCCTGACATCCTCGTTCACGCGCCGGTGCATGGCCACTTGCTCAAGGGCTTCCATCTCCTTGTCACTCATGGAGTCTTAGGTTCCATCATCGTTGAGGATCATGGTGTGCTTGTTTGTGCATTCATTGGACTTGTGGCCTTGTCCGCCGCAAGTGAAACACTTGAAGGAGCTTGTCTTGACGGTTTCATTGGTCGGAGTAGATGATGAAGCGCGCGGCTTGAAGTTGCTTGTAGTAGGAGGAAGACGACTTGAGCTTGTCGAAGCTTTCTTGTAACTTGACTTGTCGTCATTGCTTGTAGATGGCTTGGTTGAGGTAGAAGTTGGAGGAGTCGTTGAGGCTTGGTTGTTGGAGAAGCCATAGATCTTGGATGAGTACTTGACGTACTTCAAGTCATCTTGCACTTGACGTTCTGTCTTGGTAGCTTGGTGCACGAGCTCAATGAGGTTGGATTAGGGTTGGGAGTCGGTAATCTTCTTGATGGGATGATTGAGGCCATTCAAGAAACGTGCCATAGTTTGCTCATCATCTTCCGTGACATTGGCTCGAATCATGGCTATCTCCATTTCCTTGTAGTATTCTTCAACACTCTTTGTTCCTTGCTTGAGGAGTTGTAGCTTCTTGAAAAGATCGCGGTTGTAGTAGGTGGGCACAAAACATGCTCGCATGACATCCTTCATTTGAGCCCAAGTGGTGATATGTGGTTCACCTCTTGCTTGTCGGCGCTCAAGGACTTGTTCCCACCATATGAGTACATAGTCTTGGAACTCAAGTGATTCCATAGCGATCTTATTCTCTTCCTCATAATTGTGCAAACGAAAGATTTTGTCGACCTTCAATGCCCATGAGAGGTACTCTTCGGAATCATTGCTTCCATTGAACTTGGGAATTGTGAATTTTAGCTTGTTGCAGCGTTGCTCTTCATTGTGTTGTGGTCAATGGTGATGATGACGTCCTTGATGTGGAAGATAATCATCCTCATGTTTCTCTTGGCGTGGAGGAGGTCCATGATCATATTGTTCTTGTTGAACTTGAGGTTGTGAAGGAACTTGTCGTGCTTGTGGAGGAGCTTGAGGAACTTGACGTTGCACTCGCGGTTGGTAGTTCCACTCTTGGATTTCTTCGTGAAGTGCTTCCTCTTCATTGCGCCTATCGCGGTTGTGTTTGGCAATGGCTCGACTTAGATCTTGAAGGGCACGTTGCGCCTCAAGAGCTTGCGCTTCACGTTGTTGTTATTGAAGACGTTGAGCCTCGATGTCTGGTTCCTCTTGATGTAGACGCGCTCGTTCTTCCTCTTGGCAATGTTGGCGTTGGCGTTCTTGAGCTTGTGCAAAAGCAACTTGGTGTGGATGAGGACAAAGTACTTGCTCGTCGACTTGCTCTTGTGAATGCTTGTCGTGTAGAGGATTGCGAGATGCATGACGGTCTTGACGCGCGGCTCATTGAAGAGTGTTTAATGTCGGTGTACTTGAGCCGGAGAAGGTGTCGTCAGAGTGTCAACTTGAGCGGCTTCGTCTTGAGTATGAAGAAGTTGAAGGAGTACGGTTCACCAACAAGGCACGGATCTCGTCCATTCTTGCATCGTTCTCTTGCTTGTGAGCGTCAAGCATGTTGTCGAAGTAGTCCCTTGTACGTTGCTCGGAGAGTCGCAAGTCGGTGGCGAGGTTGTCGATGTGGTCGGGCATCGCTTGTTGCTCTCGATGCAACGCTCATTGTGCACCAAAGAGGTGGCTCTTGGTGATGAATGATATCATGTCATCGTCTTGCTCGATGAAGAGTGGGTTGGTAGAAGTACTTGGCCTATCCATCATTCCAAGCAAAAATGTGAGTGGGAGAAGGAGAGAACTTATACCAAATGTACCTTGACTGATGTTGACGATGAATAAAGTTCTCTCAAATCCGGACAATGAAATAGCACTATTGGTACCAATTCTTGTCAGTTCTCACACCTACACAACTAAAAGCTTATGGTGGAGCTTGGTTAGGATGGTGGCACAAAATTTGATGCAATTGTAAGCGAGCTTCAATAATGTTGGAAAAGATTCACAAATTTGCAAATTCAACAAGTAGACCAAGCAAGTAGTGGTACATGGAAACACACACGCAAATAGATATGTGGGATTGTGCAAACCAAAAATGAGCCAAAATGTGGAATCCACAAAAACGCTCTTGTTGCACAATACACGAGAGACGCTAGCACGATTGCACAATAGGCGGATACGTAACTTGTGAACAACCTACTAGGCAAAAATGCAACCACCTCTATCCCAAGTAAGCTATATGTATGCTATTTTGGTGATATGATCCAAGATGATCGGATTGACAATCTTAATGTAGTATGATGCTATGGTTCTTGCTTATAAGCTCTTTGCTTAAAAGCTTGTGTGGCTCTTTCACTTTTGAGCTCTTTTCTCATGCAAAACTTCACGAACCAAGATAGCAATTGTGTATGCGATGACAACTTTGTGGCACAAAAAGGGATGCCAAAATATCACTACTAGGGAAAAGCCTAGCAGCAGCGCGGGTTTTGGGCCTATTAGTAGCGCGGGGGCCGGCGCTACTAATAAGGCGCTACAGCTAACTTATAGCAGTAGCGCGGGTGCCACCCGCGCTACTACTATGTCCTTTAGTAGTAGCGTGGGTAAAAACCCGCGCTATTACTACCAGTGCGGGTTTTTTTTGAATTTTTTCGAAAAAATATTTCGATTTTTTCCCTAATTTTCAAATTTCTGAATTATTTTAACCTCAAATCTATAATCACCCCTCATCGCTCCTCAATTTAATCTCTAATAACCCCTCATCATTCCAAATCATCTAACTTCCCGGACGGTCACCCATCCTCTCACTACTCCAGCCTGAGCACGCTTAACTTCCGGGTTCTATTCTCCCTCGCTTCCAAGTCTGCACTTGTTGTTTTCCTGACAATAGTAAGATGTCAATCCTATTAACCTCAGGAATTTAGCTTTAGCATGAAGTCACACATTTCACTATTTGAGTTTGAAACTATTGTTCTAAAAAATTAGTAACACTAATATTTCTTGAATAATTAGTTTGACCACAGTTTGACCATAGTTTGACCACAGTTTGACCATAGTTTGGCCATAGTTTGACCAGATTTGACCAAAATTCAAAAAAACTAAAACAATTATTTAGTAACATTAATATTTTAGAATAATTAGTTTGACCATTGTTTAACCACAGTTTGACCACACAGTTTGAAATTTTTTCGATTTTTTCCACTCTCGATCTTAAAAGCCCCGTAACTTTTTTCATTTAGGTTTTTGAGGATTTTGAAAATTTTTAAGGGGGTTCCCCCTGTTAAATTCAGATGTAACTTTTCGAGTAGATGATTTTTCATATAAAAAACTTTTTCATCCGAGTTAGTATGCAAAAGTTATGCCAATTTTTACAAATTCTCGAGAGATTTTACAAATAAAGTCGAAATTCATATTTGCAAATTTTCCCAACAACTAGACCACATATCACATGGGAAACTTATTTTCTTTTACTTTTTTGACATTTTCATCATTTTCTTTTATTTTTTTAAAACTGAAAAGGCGATCGACACGGGGGGGGGGTAGAGTTTGAAAATGGGACCTTTAGTAGCAGCACGGTTTTTTACCCCCTCGCTACTACTATGGCACCACTTAGTAGTAGCGAGGGCTAAAAACCAACGCTACTGCTAGCAAACTTAGTAGTAGCAAGGTTTTAAAAACCCGCACTACTACTATGGCATGTCCCGGGGGGCACGGTAGAGACCGCTTAGTAGTAGCGAGGGTTAGAAACCCGCGCTACTGCTATAAACTTAGTAGTAGCGAGGTTTAAAAACCTGCGCTACTGGTAAGTAGCAGTAGCGAGGGTTTTTAACCCTCGCTACTAGTAACTTTCTGTGTATAGGCTTTTCCCTAGTAGTGTATGCACCACTATGGTATGGTATGTATGCTATGGAGTATGATCACTAATGTGCACAAGTCACATTGCCGGCAATACTCAATGGCTAGTCTCGATGGGTAAGCTACGCAAATGTAAGGCCATGTGGTTATCAATGCAATTTCAAGGTATGACAAAGATGTCATCGAGGTTACCGTCCTTGGCGATGATGAGCCCTTTGCGAAGATGAGCTGTGGTGATGTTGATGTCGAACCGTACCTATATAGCCAAAATACAATAGGACACGGGAACCACAATCCAAAATCTAAAAGACCAAAACATGTCAAAATCGTCATAGGAGGTAGCGGTGAGTGGAGGTGGTGCGTGTGGAAAGCGGTGGTGGTATGCGGAAGTATGCGTGGGCACCGGGGCAAAATTTGGGGAAACTAGGCGGAAAATGGCGCGGGGGATGGAGTTGCTGCCACCAGGGGGCCGGATGTGTGGGCATGTGCCGGATGTCCGGGCTCCGGGATCGTGGACGAACTCCAGGGCAAAATTCGGACGAAATTGTGGATGGAAATTGCAGGAGAGATGGGGAAGCTAGATCCACTCGATGCAAAGCAGATCCGCGGATCAAATCCAACAAAACTTCATCACACCAACAAATCACAAAAAAATTTGGGGCTATTTTTGGTGGGGATTTTCGGAGTTAGGACAAAAACAACAAAATCAAGCTAGAAAACACGGGGTAGGGGATCCAAAAACGTGATCAACGTGGCTCATGATACCAAGATGGTGTAGGGCGGAACCCTATGGGGCTGATCTTTCACGTTTGGAGAGGATCCCTACGAGGAACACGAAGAACGCGCGGAAGAAAACGAGGGAAATCACGCGGAAGAACAAGAGAAACACTTAACCGACACGAATATGATCACACAAGTGCTAGATAATTGAGACACAAAGTAACACGAGATCCAAAGTCAACAAGGGACGATACAAGAGTAACCGTTCTTCTCCGTGAGGAGGTCTTGATTGTCTTCTCCGGATGGAGGCCTTGAATCAGGTGGATCTTCTCCGAAGAGGTGCGGTCCCTCACGAGGAGTAGATCCGGTATGGATGAGCAATGCTCTATATCAAATGAGCTAAACCAATGCTAACCCTAGAACGTAGTTGGAGGGGGAGTATATATAGTCTACGGGGCGAAGGGGTACATGGGCCACGGCCCGGAGGCACTGCACGCAGGTAGGGTGGGGCCGGGTGTCCTGACGTCGGGCCGGATGTCCGGGCGTTCGCGAGGGACCAGATGTCCGGGCTGTCAGGCCGGATGCCTGGGCTGTTGGAGTTGGCCTTGCTGCTCTCTAGATGGACGGGGCCGGATGTCTGGGCGGAGGGGCCGGATGTCCAGGGCTTCGGGAGGCGCCGGATGTCCGGCGTGACGGCCGGATGTCCGGGCTGTCGGGGCAGCCTTTTGTGCTCCCTAAACGGTGTGTCCGGATGTCCGGGCTGTTGGGTCGGATTTCCGGGGCAGAGGGCCGGATGTCCAGGATGGATGCCTGATGTCCGGGCCCTGTAGCTTCTGCTGCAGACCTCTGGGTGCGATGTAGATCACCAGGGGCCGGATGTCTGGGGCCATGGCCGGATGTCCGGTGCCTAGAAGTTGTTCTCATCTTCTTCCGTTGGTTCTCTTCTTCTGTGGACCTGGTGGCTTGATCATCTTCATGTGCACCGACGGAAGGGTCCTCTTGGTACCTAATCATGCACAACATTCCAGACTTAGGTAGTAGCCATGTCTCAGGAGGATCATATGAGATATCACTATGGAGAGAAGTCACCTCGGTCTCGAGAGATCTAGCTTGTGCTCTTGTCATGGGTCCTCTTGGTGCTTGGTGAGACGATGGTAGGTCCATGGGGGTGACCGTAGGATGCTTCGCATCATCACCTAAGAATGAGCTATCATATTTGCTTACTCTAGAAAGGATGATGGGGTGGTCTATTTATAGTCTAAGCCTCGAAGGGGTAAGTGGGAAGGATGCAAGGCCCAAGGCCCGCGGCTGCACACAGGCAGGGACCGGTCGTCTGGTGGGTAGCGGTCGTCCGGTGTCTCAGGAGCGACTGGTCGTCCGCTAGTTGTTGGACGTCCACTGGATTCGTTCAGTGAAGGAACACCGGTCGTCCGATATCTTCGGACTTCCATTAATATTACCGGTCATCCGATGGGGCTGGACGTCCGCTCGCTGGGAGGTGCTGTAGCTGGCGTTGGCTGGGCCTTCTGGCTAGTGCGGCTTCTAGGCGTTGGACATCCTATCCCGACCGGTCGTCCGGTGGTTGTAGCATGTAGCTGCTCCGTTTCTTCCGTCTTCTCTTTGATGCTTCCCTCGCGGATGGTGTAGTTGTTCCTTGCGCTTGCACTCCTCCTTGTCGTCCGTGAAGCTCCGGCAATACCTATGCATGCACATGAGTGGAGTGTCAAGTAGTATACCATCCTCGAAGGGGTCAACTGAACACATCTAAAGGAGATGATTCACCTTTGTGAACGTGAAGTGGATGTGGCACGTGTCACTTGCCAAACGGACTCTTGACATGGTGATGTCCATAGGATGCTCCGCATCAAAAGTCCATGCTAATGTCTTCCCATGATATGGAATAGGATGAGGCATGTAAAGACCATGGGATCGAGCTTTTGACTTAGCTTTGCGACATGTAGAGCATCGGTTGGTGAAACGCGAGACGTCGCGGAACATCTTGGGCTAAAAGTAGTTCTTGGAGAGCGTGGCGAATGTCTTGTCGCGTCCAAAGTGTACCATGAGTCTGCCTCCATGAGCCTCTTGCAAAAGGAGCAAACGAAGAGAAGACTCGGGAATGCGAAGTTTGTTAGCTCTCACTAGATAATCATCCTTGATGTAATATCGTTCCCAAGATGTATGCCTCAAACACTTGGCATAAGGACTAGCAAAGGTAGGATCATGCGCATACAAATCTTTTATGTGCTCAAAGCCAATGACATTCAACTCAAGTTTAGTGAGAAGCATGCATATGCGGGAAAGGGCATCAGCCACTACGTTTTCCTTACCCTGGATGTACTTGATGACATAAGGAAATGACTCGATGAATTCACTCCATTTAGCATGATGCTTGTTCAACTTAGTTTGACCTTTTTATGTACTTAAGCGTTTCATGATCGGTATGAATGATAAACTCATGAGGGTGAAGATAATGTTCCCATTCACGCAAAACTCGCACTAAAGCATATAGCTCTTTGTCATAGATGGGGTAATTGAGTTGCCCTCCAGAAAGTTTCTCACTAAAATATGCTATGGGGCGCTTCTCTTGCGTTAACTCCTATGCCATGACCACTAGCATCACAATGAATCTCAAAAGGTTTGTCAAAGTTGGGTAATGCAAGCATGGGAGCATGGGTAAGCAAATTCTTAAGCTCATTAAATGCGGTATCTTGGGATGGTCCCCAAACAAATGGCGCATTTTTCTTACTCAAAGAATGTAAAGGAGAAGCAATGGTGCTAAAATCCTTCACAAAGCGACGATAGAAACCGGCTAAACCAAGAAAACTACGCACTTGTTGCAAGTTAGTGAGCTGGGGCCAAGTTTTAATAGCATTGATCTTAAATTCATCTACATGAACACCCTTAGAAGACACAACAAAACCCAAGAAAACAAGTTTATCAACACCAAAAAGGCATTTGTCCACATTAGCATAAAGGCGCTCTTTCCTAAGGGTTTGCAACACGGTTCTAAGATGGGTGACATGATCTTTGAGGGATTTGCTAAAGACAAGAATATCATCAAAATAGACCACAACAAATACACCAATATATGGATGGAGAACAAAGTGCATGACTCGCATGAAAGTACTGGGTGCTTCGGATAAACCCATTAGCATAACTAGCCATTCATATAAGCCAAATTTGGTCTTAAATGCGATTTTCCATTCATCACCTTCTTGGATGCGTATTTGATAATAGCCACTCTTAAGATCAATCTGAGAGAAAATGGCGGCTCCGCTAAGCTCATCAAGCATATCATCTAAGCGTGGAATAGGATAACGATATCTAACAGCGATAGCATTGATGGGACGGCAATCGGAAACCATGCAATAAGTATCGTCTTTCTTTGGAACAAGTATTACCGGAACGACACAAGGGCTCAAACTTTCACGTACTTGACCGTTGTCGATTAGTTGTTGCACTTGCCGTTGGATGTCCTTAGTTTCCACAGGGTTGACGCAGTAGGGAGCTTGTTAGGTAGAGGTGCTCTGGGGATGAGGTCGATTCGGTGCTCAATGCCTCGTAGTGGAGGTAGACCCAGAGGTAGGGAAAACATCTTAGAATTCCTGCAAAAGAGAAGACATCACTAAAGGTAGATCATGAGAGGTGTTAGTTTTTGGTGCCTCGTCTTTGCAGACAAGGACAAAGTGCATAACACTTGATGGGTTCTCACACACTTCTCTCATCTTACGTTTGGTGGCAAATAGTACTAAGTTTTTCTTGTCGCTCATCATGGAGGCACTCGATTTTGGCTTGTGGTGCTCACTCTCTTTTTGGTGGATCACTATCTCACTCTTTTCTCCATGATGGATGGCTTGCTTGTCGGTGATCACTTGACTTGGAGACATAGGTCATAGCACATACTCCTTTCCTTTATCTTGAAGCTATAATGATTTTGTAGGCCCGTTGTGGGTGACGCCATGGTCAAATTGCCATGGTCAACCAAGAAGGAGGTGGCAAACGAACATCGGGCGACATCACACTCCAAAGTGTCTTCATATGCTCCAATTTTGAAGGAGACTTTGACTGTATGCTCAACTTGTATAGTGCAGGAATCACTTAGACATTGACCCTTGTATGGATGCGGGTGCTTCGTCTTGACCAACTGGAGCTTGGAGCATAGTTCTTCACTTGCCAAGTTGTGACAGCTACCTCCATCGATGATGACCTTGACGGACCTTCCAGTGATGCTGGCCTTTGTGGGGAAGATGTGGCATCTTTGGTCTTCATCTTGTTGATGTTGAAGAGTCAAGACTTTGGAGACAACGAGAGCGGGGCTCGAATCCTCATTACAAAAGACTTGATCATCTTCATCTTAATTCACGCGCCGGAGCATGGCCACTTGATCAAGGGCTTCCATTTCATATTCACTCATGGAGTCATAGGTTCCGTCATCGTTGAGGATCATGGTGCGCTTGTTGGTACACTCCAAGGAATTGTGGCCTCGGCCTCCGCAAGTGAAACACTTGATGGAGCTTGTCTTGACGGTCTCATCGGTTGGAGTAGATGAGGAAGCGCATGGCTTGAAGTTGGTTGTAGTAGAAGGAGGACAGCTTGAGGTTGTCGAAGTTTTCTTGTAACTCGACTTGTCGCCGTTGCTTGTAGATGGCTTGGTTGAGGTAGAAGTTGTTGGAGTCATTGAAGCTTGGGTGTTGGAGAAGCCGTAGGTCTTGGACGAGTACTTGGCGTACTTGAAGTCATCTTGCACTTGACGTTCCGCTTTGGTAGCTTGATTCACGAGCTCAATGAGGTTGGAGTAGGGTTGGAAGTCGGCAATCTTCTTGATGGGGTGATTGAGGCCATTCAAGAAACATGCCATAGTTTGCTCATCATCTTCCGTTAAATTGGCTGTTATCATGGCTATCTCCATTTCCTTGTAGTATTCTTCAACAGTCTTTGTTCCTTGCTTGAGGAGTTGGAGCTTCTTGAAGAGATCGCGGTTGTAGTAGGTCGGCTCAAAGCGTGCGCCCATGACATCTTTCATTTGAGCCCGAGTGGTGATTGGTGGTTCACCTCTTGCTTCTCGGCACTCAAGGACTTGTTCCCACCATATGAGCACATAGTCTTGGAACTCAAGTGATGCCATAGCGATCTTCTTCTCTTCCTCATAGTTGTGCAAACGAAAGATTTTGTCGACCTTCAATGCCCATGATAGGTACTCTTCGGGATCATTGCTTCCATTGAACTTGGGCATGGTGAACTTCAGCTTGCCGTAGCGTTGCTCTTCATTGTGTTGGGGTCGAGGGTGATGATGACGCCCTTGGCATGGAGGATTATCAACCTCATATTGCTCTTGGCGTGGAGGTAGACCATCGTCTTCTTGCTCTTGTTGAAATTGAGGTTGTGGAGGAGCTTGTCGAGCTTGTGTAGGAGCTTGTCGAGCTTGTGGAGGAGATTGAGGAACTTGACGATGCACTCTTTGTTTGAAGTTCCGCTCTTGGATTTCTTCATGAAGTGCTTCCTCCTGATTGCGCCTATCTCGGTTGCGTTTGGTAATGGCTCGACTTGATTCTTGTAGGGCACGTTGCGCCTAAAGAGCTTGTTCCTCACGTTGTTGTTGTTGAAGACGTTGAGCCTCGGCGTCTTGTTCATCTTGATGTGGTCGCGCTCGCTCTTCCTCTTGGTGACGTTGACGTTGTCGTTCTTGAGATTGTGCAAGAGGAGCTTGGTGTTGACAATTACGATGTGCTTCCTCATCGACTTGCTCTTATGGATGATTGCCGTGTAGAGGATTACGAGATGCTTGACGCTCTTGACGTGCGGCTCGACGTAGAGTGTTGGGTGTAGGTGTACTTGAGCCAGAGAGGGTGTCGTTGGTGTGTCGACTAGACCGGCTCCGTCTTGAGTAGGAATAAGTGAAAGAATGGTGGTTCACCAACAACGCACGGATCTCGTCCATTCTTGCATTGTTCTCTTGTTTGTGAGCGTCGAGCTTGTTGTCGAAGTAGTCTCTTGTTCGTTGCTCGGAGAGTCGCAAGTCGGTGGCGAGATTGTCGATGCGTTCGCTCATTGCTTGTTGCTCTTGACGCATAGCTCGTTGTGCACCGAAGAGGTGGCTCCTGGTGACGTATGATGACATGATGTCGTCTTGCTCGATGAAGAGTGGGTTGGTAGAACTTGGCCTATCCATCATTCCAAGAAAAAATGTGAGTGGGAGAAAGAGAAGAACTTATACCAAATGTACCTTGACCGATGTTGAAGCTGGATCAATGATCACTGAAATGTGGAAAAGGAAATAGCACAATTGGTACCAATTCTTGTCGGTTCTCACACCTACACAAGTAAAAGCTTATGGTGGAGCTCGGTTAGGATGGTGGCACAAAATTTGATGCGATTGTTAGTTAGACTCAAAGACATTGAAAAAGATTCGCAAATTCGCAAATGCAATAGTTAGACCAGGCATGTAGCGGTACATAGAAACACACAGGCAAATAGATAAGTGGAATTATGCAAATGAAAAATGAGCCAAAATGTGGAGTCCACGAAAATGCTCTTGTTGCACAAGACTAGAGAGACGCTAGCACGATTAAACAATAGGCGAATACGAAACTTGTGCACAACCTACTCAGCAAAAATGCAACAACTTCTATCCCAAGTATGCTATATGTATGGTATTTTGGTGGTATGATCCAAGATGATCGGATATGACAATCTTAATGTAATATGATGCTATGGTTCTTTCTTATAAGCTTTTTGCTTATGTTTCTCTTTTTGCTTAAAAGCTTGTTTGGATCTTTCACTCTTGAGCTCTTTTTTCATGCAAAACTTCACGAACCAAGATCGCAATTGTGTATGCGATGACAACTTTGTGACACAAGAGATGATATCAAGACATGCACCACGATGGTATGGTATGTATGCTATGGGAAGTATGATCACTAATGTGCACATGTCACGTTGCCGGCAATACTCAAAGGCTAGTCTCGATGGGTATGCAACGCAAAAGTAAGGCTAGGTGGTTATCAATGCAATGGCAAGGCGTAGACAAATATGTCGTCGAGGTTACCGTCCGTAGTGATGATAAGTACTCGGTGAAGATGAGCAGTGGTGATGTTGATGTCGGGCGTACGTATATAGCCAAAACACAATAGGACACGGAAACCACAACTAAAATTCTCAAACGCAAAGTTGAATGGTGGTACGGTGGGGTATGTCGTGGGGTTGGCGGAGTTTAGGTGGTGGTGGTCGAAGTGGGTATGCGGAGGTGTAGGTGGCGGTGGACAAAAACTACAAAAATGTAGTTTCGGCAGAGGTAGCCGGATGATCCGGGCCAGGCGCCAAATGATCCGGGTCAAGTCCGGATGTTCCGAGTCAAGGTCCGGATGACTGGGGCAAGTCAACTGCGCACGGGAATGGCTCAGGATGAACTCAAAAACGGAGAGAAATTCGAAGAATTCGTGGATTTTGGATGGATTTCGAGGGTGTTGGTGGGGAAAAGCAAGATCAAAATCAAGAAAACATCATCAAAACCAACAAAACACAAAAAAAATTGGGGGATATTTTTGGTGGGGATTTTCGGATTAGGACGAAAAACAACAAAATCAAGCTATAAAACACAGGGTAGGGGCTCCAAAAACGTGATCAACATGGATCATGATAGCAAGATGATGTAGGGTAGAACCCTAGCGGCCCAATCTTTCATGATTGGAGTGGGCTCCCTCGAAGAACACGGGGAAGAACGAGGAGAAATCACAAAGGGGAAACACTCAAGAACAAGTCCAATCACACATCCACTAGACAATCAAACACACAAGATCACAAGGTACATGAACAACAAAAGGAAAGATACAAGGTAGAGTTCATCTCCATGTGGAGGTCTAGATGAGGGGGTCCTCCCTTGAGGGGGTCTTGATGATATCCCGCAGGATCTTCTCCTAGATGGAGGTCTTGGCCTCCAATGGAGTAGTCTCTCTTTCTCAGGAGAAGAGTAGTAGGAGAAAAGCTCACATACAAATGACCTATCACTTTGCTAACCCTAGAAGAGAGATGGAGGAGTCATATATATAGGATAAGGAGCCAAAGGGGTACATGAGCCTCTGGCCCAACACAAGCACGCAGGCAGGAGCCGGATGATCCGGGCGGGGAGCCGGATTATCTGGGCTATGTCTGGATGATCCGGGTGATGGCCCGGATGAGTCGAAGGCGCATGCGGTGGCGGCGATGGCCCGGATGTCCGGAGGGGCATCTGGATGTACGGCTGGTGTCCGGATGATCCGGGTGGTTGTCCGAATGATCCGGTTTCAGGGTCCGGCTTCGGGTGTCATTGGGCGTGTTATCCGGATTGTCTGGGCTCTGCCCGGATCGTCCAGGACCTCGTCCGGATCATCCAGCCAGCGTGGGACTTGGCTGATTTCTTCTCCATCTTCACGCATGTCTTCCGCTTCTGCTTCTCCTTGCTTCTTAGCTTCTCCATGGCTAACTCCTTGGTACCTGAGTATGCAAAGCGTATCCATTTGAGGTAGTAGCCATGTCTCGTGTGATTCAAAAGGGAGTTGTGAGAGGAGTGATGTCACCTCGGCTTCGAGAGCTCTTGCACGTGCTCTTGTCATTGGTCCAAGTGGTGCTGTAGGAGAAGTAGATGCGTCCATGGGGATGATCGTGGGATGCTCTACATCATGTTTATTCTCTTGTCACACATATTTGCATCTCTACCTCACATTTACATGCTTGTTTCCATGATGACCTTGATTTTGCTCAATTCATATGCTTACATGTCATAACACAATCCTTTGTCAAACCATATGTTATGCTTGATGACAACACTTGTTTGGTGAATCACCTCTTGAATGCTTGGTTTTGCACTAACACTAACCACATTTGTTTTTCCAATTGTTTGTTGTATTTTCTCATTTTGGAGGAATCACAAGACGGTGCGACATTGGAGAGTGCCCATTTCAAGCTACTAGACGATGAGTGCTTGGTGATCGACCACTTCGACACGGCACCACCATCTCTTTCCCATGGTGATTTGGTTTTCGATCCGAGGTCAGAACTTTTCCAAGGGGGAGGGGATGATGTGGAGCATCCTACGGGCATCACCATGTCAAGAGTCTGTTTGGCAAGTAACACGTGTGAGCTCTACTTCTCATACATAAAGGTGAATCTTCTCCTTCACACGTGTTCACTTGACCCCTTTGAGGATGGTATACTACTTGACACTCCACTCGCGTGCATGACAATGAGGAGGAGTGCAAGCGCCAAGGAACGCCTACACCATCCGCGAGGGAAGCGTGGAAACAAAGATGCAAGAAGAAGAGCTGCCAAAGAAGCTACAGCGAGCGGACATTCGGTCCCCACCGGACGACCAGCGCCTGAAGCCGAGCCAATGCCAGCTACAACACCTCCCAGCGAGCGGATGTCCGGCCCCCACCGGACGACCGATAATATTAACGGAAGTCCGAATATACCGGGCGACCGGTGTCCCTTCATAGAACAGATCCAGCGGACGTCCGACGACTAGCGGACAACCGGTCGCTCCTGAGACACCGGACGTCCGCTACCCACCGGACGACCAGTTCCTGTCTACTCCTAGTTTCGGGTCGAAGCCCATGTACCCCTTCACTCCGCCCCCTCTTTTTGCACTAAGACTATAAATAGAACTCCCCCTCTTCCTAGCTAGGGTCATCAAGTGATAGCTCATTTGTATGTGAGCTTTGCTCCTACCTTCTCCTCTTGAGAGAGAGAAACAGACCACTACTCCATTGGAGGCCAAGACCCCCTCGTGGGAAGATCCATCTAGGATACCATCAAGACCTCCACTTGGAGATGAACTGATGCGGAGCATCCTACGAGCATCACCATGTCAAGAGTCCGTTTGGCTAGTGACACGTGCGACCTCCACTTCTCATACATAAAGTGATGAGAACATCAATACCATTGTTACACCCACAGCCCCTACTGCTATACATACTGGACCAATTACTAGAACTTGTGCACGCCAATTAAATTACCAGGTACTTCCGTTTCTTGGTAATGATTCTAATGTTCATGAGAATATGATGCTTCCTAAATTGGATACATTTGTTTTGCTTACAAATGAAGGGCCTAGCTTGGAGAAGGATGAACATTGGTGCAAGAACAAGCATGGAGATATTGGCATGTGCAAGGGGAACAAGAACGGAGTTACAAGTGATGATTTCAGGACGTTGAAGGCACCATAATGAGTGCATGAAGCCTTGGACGAAATATACAAAATGCTAATTCATAACTTTCGTCCAGAGGCTATTCTAGGTGCTGCGTCACCTTATTATTGGGCCAGGCCCGTGTATTTTCTAAATACTTGAGTATATACTGTTTTTAGAGTATGTATGTGTGGGGAAACAAGAGATAGGGTTGGTTTCGGACCCCTTCCCCAAGGACCACAAAATTCCCCCCTCTTCCTCCATCTATACAGCCCTTAGGGCGTCATTTAGACTTTGCGTTTTTGTTTAGATTAAAGTTCGCCATAGCTGCAACTTCACGTACTTCGTTTGTGTTCAACGACCAGACAAAGGCATCACAGAACCCCACCTTCATTATTAAAGCTTTCCTCTGTTATTCGCAATATCCAGATTGCAATCTTAGTTTCTTGCTTGCTCTTCGTTTGCTTGCAGGAAATAGACTTTCCTGGTCAGGTTGATCGTGCTCTGGCGTGGTCAATAACCTCTCGGAGTTGGCTTAGCGATTGCTAAGGTGCGACGTCCTCGCACGTAAGTAGTCGGATCGTCAAAGTCTACTCCTCAGAAACGATAATGACCATCTCATCGAAAGACGGGACACCTTTGCCTCTATCAAGTGGTATCAGATTTCCAGGTTGCTCGGTGAGATTTTACAGTTTTTTGTAGTTTAGATCGAGTTTGTTCTTCATACCTATAGTCCACGAAAAAGCCACAAAAAAATTAGGGTTAGTTCATCCTATCCAAACCAGTCTAAGCCATTGCATAGTCTTTTCAGTATTTTCCTTTGTTGAATTTGCAGTTGTATTGTTGTGTCTAGTTGCTGGTCTTAGTGTCTAGTCTTTTAGAGTTTCGAGTTCTGTTCACGGGTTTTCACGCCGCCGCCGCACCATCAATATCCACAGTCATATACCACCACCACACCAGATCCATCATCCGCTGCCATATACTACCACCACACCAGATACATCGCCCCTACCATCTACCATCACCGTTTATCCACCACCGCTCTGAGTCCATATACCACCACTGATCCGAGTCCATATACCACCACCAATCCGTATCCATATATCACCACCACTCCGAGTCCATCCCTTATTAGGTTTACTTTTGAGATCTATTTATTTCCAGATTTGTGTTTCCTTGTCTGAGTAGGTTTAGGATTCAAGCAATCTTTTGCCATCCATAGAAGAGGTTGGTTTCCAAAAAAATATAGGCCCAAAATTTACAGTCCGGAAACCACCCTCCGTTTAGGCCCAAATTTTCCAAAAACGCACTAGACAAAAAAAATTCTGGCTATCCTATTTTTAGGTGTTTCCAAGCGTATTGAGATAGTCGCCGTTATAGAAAGTTTTTTTTGACTCGTTTCCAGTTTTTGGGTCCGGGCAGTCGAAAAAAAAATTGGTCGAAAAAATTTCGTGTCTATCCTATTGTCTTGACTTGGGAAGAGTTTTGAGATACTCGCCATTATAGTGATTTTCGGCAAAAAAGAGCGCAAAAAAAAAGAGCGAAAAGAAAATTCAAAGTGTGCTTCTCCCTTGTTTCCGTGCAGCGTCGTGATTTTGTTAGTGTTCTAGGCTCACGTCTCGAGCACAGTCTAGCCTAGGACCAGCATAGTACTGTTGTTGAGCGTTTATTCAACTTTGCATCTCTGAATTGATTATTGCTGACCCTTTTTGCTACCATATTATAAGCCTTCCCAGCTACACATACATCTACGTCGCGTGTTTGACTCTCCCTGGTAATCGCTCTATCCAAGCTTTGAGAGTTCTAACTACAACGGTTGCCGATCACCACCTGCTGTTGGGTAAGAACTGGTAAGAATTTGAGATTCGCTTGAAGGATTTGTGACACACCACCACCACCACCGCTTCCTAGTAGTCTGTAGGATCATATTTTTGTGTTTCTATTGCTGCTAACCATGGCAGGATCACAAGCCGACGAGATTGACTGGGAGAACATGACGAACAAGGAGCTTCATGATAAGTTTCATCAAATGTTGGGTCAATAGGTGGAAGACGTGATAGCCAGTTTTGGAAAGGCATTGGAGAGGATGGATGACATAGAAAAGACAATTGACACCAAGTTGGACGCCAAGTTTGATGAATTACTCAAACGTCTCCCACAACCAGTTCTACGCCACGATACAGTAGGGCGAGCACGACGTGTTCCTATTGAGCCAGGACAAAATTTTGGTGCCACTGCTACTGTTGTTGGTGCTTCTGTAGCTCCTGCTGCTACTGCAGAGGTGGAGGACTATTATGAGGATGAGGTTGATCAAAATCAGAACTACGTGCAGCCACCAGCTCCACCACCAGCAGGTCGACCACAGGTATTTATTCGCAACGGTAGGCCTGCACCACCACCTCAGGTACGAGATAATGACCATATTCCTAAACTTAAATTGAATATTCCACCATATGAGGGTAGATATGTTCCTGATATATATCTTACTTGGGAATTAGAAACTGAACAACGTTTTACAGGTTTACAATATCCCGAGGAGAGACGGGTTGTTGTTGCTATTTGTGCTTTCACTAGTTTTGCATGTGTATGGTGGTCTGAACATTGTAGATTATATCCTATTCCAACTACTTGGGCTGCTTTGAAAACTGCTATGCGTACTCGTTGGGTTCCACCAAATTATCAACGTGAATTGCTTCAAAAATTGCAGCATTTAAGACAAGGGAAAAATTCTATAGAAGAATATTATCAGGAATTACAAACTGGCATGATTAGATGTGGTATTGTTGAGGAGAATGAAGCTATGCTTGGACGTTTTATGGGTGGATTATATAGAGAGATCCAGACCATTCTAGAGTATAAGGAGTACACTAATATCACTTGTTTATTCCATCTTGCTTGTAAAGCTGAACGTGAAGTGCAGGATCGACAAGCATTGGCGCGAACTAACTTTTCTGCAAGACGACCTTCATCATGGACACCGCGTGCATCTTCTACTTCAATTGCACCAGCACCTCCATCAGGTGCCACCTCCAGCCGTGATACAAGAAAGCAGGCACAACTACCATTATCTGCCAAGAGCGCACCTGTCGGACCTGCACAGAGTTCTTCTTCCATGGCATCAACAGGGCACACAAGTGATATTATTTGTCGTTGTTGTAAGGGAAGAGGTCATTATGCGAGAGAATGCAAATCTCAGTGTGTGATGATTGCTACTGAGGATGGTGGGCATGAGTCCGCTAGTGACTATGATGAGGAGACTTTGGCTCTCATTACACGTGAAGAACATGGTGGAGATGATTCTGATCATGAGACACAATACATGGCTCCTGAACATGCTGACATGTATGAATGTTTAGTTGCTCAATGTCTTTTGAGTGTGCCGGTCACACAAGCTGAGCAAAATCAGAGGCACAATTTCTTCCATACAAAGAGAGTTGTGAAGGAACGTTCTGTGCGCGTCATCATAGACGGAGGGAGCTGCAACAACTTGGCTAGCATGGAGATGGTGGAGAAGCTATCTCTCACCACAAGACCACATCCACATCCTTACTACATCCAATGGTTCAACAACAACGGCAAGGTTAAAGTAACACGTAATGTTTGTGTGCATTTTAGTATCTCTACATATGCTGATTATGTTGATTGTGATGTGGTACCTATGCAAGCATGTTCCTTATTACTTGGTCGACCATGGCAATTTGATAAAAATTCTGTACACCATGGTAGAAACAATTAGTATACTCTTGTTCATAAGGATAAAAATATTACTTTCCTTCCTATGACTCCTGATTCCATTTTGAGAGATGATATTAATAGAGCTAATAAAGCAAAATAGGAGAAGAAGAAGAGTGAAAATCAGATTGTGGCAAAAGAATTTGAGCAACAAATGAACACTAATAGTAAACCATCTAGTGTTGCTTCTGAAATTAAATTGAAAAGTGCATGTTTACTTGCCACTAAATCTGATACTGGTGAGCTAGATTTCAGCAAATCTATTTGCTATGTTGTAGTGTGCAAAGAGGCATTATTTTCATTCGAGGATGTGCCTTCCTCTTTGCCTCCTGTTGTCACTGACATTTTGTAGTAGTTCGCTGACATCTTTGCACAAGACGTGCCACCGGGATTACCTCCCATTCGAGGGATTGAGCATCAGATTGACTTAATTCCCGGTGTATCATTACCCAACCGTGCACCATACCATACCAATCTAGAGGAGACAAAAGATATTTTGCGCCAAGTACAGGAGCTCCTCGACAAAGGTTATATACGTGAATCCCTTAGTCCTTGTGTTGTTCCTATTATTCTAGTGCCGAAAAAGGATGGTACATCACGTATGTGTGTTAATTGTAGAGGCATTAATAATATTACTATTCGTTATCATCATCCTATTCCTAGGCTAGATGATATGCTTGATGAATTGAGTGGCTCTACAATATTCTCCAAAGTTGATTTGCGTAGTGGATTCCATCAAATTCGTATGAAATTGGGAGATGAATGGAAAACAACATTTAAAACTAAGTTTGGATTATATGAGTGGTTAGTCATGCCTTTTGGGTTAACTAATGCACCTAGTACTTTCATGAGATTAATGAACGAAGTTTTACGTACTTTCATTGGACGATTTGTGGTAGTTTACTTTGATGACATATTGATTTATAGCAGATTTTTGGAAGAACATTTGGAACATTTACGTGCTGTTTTTATTGCTCTACGTGATGCATCTTGGGAAGTGCACCTTTTGCACCGACCGAGTATCTTTTCTTTGCTATGTTGTTACTCCACAGGGAATTGAAGTTGATAAAGCCAAGATTGAAGCTATTGAGAGTTGCCCGCAGCCCAAAATGGTCACACAAGTGAGGAGTTTTCTTGCCCTCGCTGGATTCTATAGGCGTTTTGTGAGAGATTTCAGCACCATTGCTGCACCTCTCGATGAGCTTACAAAGAAAGATGTGCCTTTTCTTTGGGGTACCGCACAGGAAGAAGCCTTCACGGTATTGAAAGATAAGTTGACACATGCTCCTTTACTCCAACTTCCTGATTTTAATAAGACTTTTGACCTTGAATGTGATGCTAGTGGAATTAGATTAGGAGGTGTGTTATTACAAGATGGCAAACCTGTTGCATATTTTTCTGAAAAATTGAGTGGGCCTAGTCTGAATTATTCTACTTATGATAAAGAATTACATGCTCTTATTCAGACTTTAGAAACATGGCAACATTATTTATGGCCCAAAGAATTTGTTATACACTCTGATCATGAACCTTTGAAACATATTAAAAGTCAAGCTAAACTGAATCGTAGACATGCTAAATGGGTTGAATTCATTGAGACTCTCCCTTATGTGATTAAACACAAGAAGGGAAAAGAAAATGTTATTGTTGATGCACTGTCTTGTCGCTATACTATGCTTTCACAACTTGACTTCAAAATATTTGGTTTGGAGACCATCAAAGCTCAATATGTGCATGATGCTGATTTTAAAGATGTAATAAAGAATCGTTAATGATGGATTTGTGTTCCGTGCTAACAAGCTATGCATTCTAGCTAGCTCCGTTCGTCTTTTGTTGTTGCAGGAGGCGCATGGAGGAGGATTAATGGGACACTTTGGCGTGAAGAAGACGGATGACGTACTTGCTACTCATTTCTTTTGGCCAAAGATGAGACGGGATGTTGAGCGTTTTATTGCTCGCTGTACTACATGTCAAAAAGCTAAGTCACGACTCAATCCTCATGGTTTATATATGCCTTTGCCTGTACCTAGTATTCCTTGGGAGGATATATCTATGGACTTTGTTTTAGGTTTACCTCGAACAAGGAAGGGGAGGGATAGCATATTTGTTGTTGTGGATAGATTCTCGAAAATGGCACACTTTATACCATGTCATAAAAGCGATGATGCGGTTAATGTTGCTGATTTGTTCTTTCGTGAAATTATTCGCTTGCATGGTGTGCCAATTACTATTGTTTCAGATCATGATACTAAATTTCTTAGCCACTTTTGTAGATGTTTATGGGCTAAGTTGGGGACTAAACTGCTTGTTAGTACTACTTGTCACCCCAAGTTGATGGACAAACTAAAGTAGTCAATCGAACATTTTCTACTATGCTTACGACTGTTTTGAAGAATAATAAGAAAATGTGGGAAGAATGCTTGCCTCATATTGAATTTGCTTATAATCATTCATTGCATTCTACTACTAATATGTGCCCTTTTGAAATTGTCTATGGTTTCCTACCTCGTGCACCTATTGATTTGTTGCCTCTTCCATCTTCGGAGAAGGTTAATTTTGATGCTAAACAATGTGCTGAATTGATTTTAAAAATGCATGAGTTAACTAAGGAAAACATTGAGCGTATGAATGCTAAATATAAACTAGCTGGAGATAAGGGTAGAAAACATGTTGTGTTTGCACCTGAAGATATTGTTTGGTTACATTTGCGTAAGGATAGATTTCCTGATTTGCGCAAATCAAAGCTAATGCCACGTGCTGATGGTCCTTTTAAGGTGATAGAGTAAATAAATGGCAATGTATATAAACTTGAGTTGCCTGTAGATTGTGGGGTTAGTCCCACTTTTAGCATTGCAGAGTAGAAGCCTTATTTGGGTGAGGAAGATGAGCTTCCGTCGAGGGCGACTTCATTTCAAGAAGGGGAGGATGATGAGGACATCAATACCATTGTGACCCCCACAGCCCCTGCTGCTATACATAATGGGCTAATTACTAGAGCTCGCGCACGCCAATTAAATTACTAGGCACTTTCGTTTCTTGGTAATGATTCTAATGTTCATGAGAATATGATGCTGCCTAAATTGGATACATTTGTTTTGCTTACAAATGAAGGGCCTAGCTTGGAGAAGGACGAACATTGGAGCAAGAACAAGCATGGAGATGATGGCATGCGCAAGGGGAACAAGAACGGAGTTACAAGTGATGATTTCAGGACGTTGAAGCCACCATAATGAGTGCATGAAGCCTTGGACGAAATATACAAGATGCTAATTCATAACTTTCATCCAGAGGCTATTCTTGGTGTTGTGTCACCTTATTATTGGGCTAGGCCCATGTATTTTCGAAATACTTGAGTATAGGCTGTTTTTAGTGTCCGTATGTGTGGGGAAACAAGAGATAGGGTTGGTTTCGGACCCCTTCCCCAAGGGCCACAAAATTCCCCCCTCTTCCACCATATATACAACCCTTAGGGCGCCGTTTAGACTTTGGGGTTTGTTTAGATTAAAGTTCACCATAGCTGCAACTTCACGTACTTTGTTTGTGTTCAACGACTAGACAAAGGCGTCACAGAACCCCACCTTCATTAGTAGTGCTTTCCTTTGTTATTCGCAATATCCAGATTGCAATCTTAGTTTATTGCTTGTTCTTCGTTTGCTTGCGGGAAATAGACCTTCGTGGTCAGGTTGATCGTGCTCCAGTGTGGTCAATAACGTCTCGGAGTTGTTTTATCGATTGCTAAGGCGCGACGTCCTCGCACGTTCGTAGTCAGATCGTCAAAGTCGACTTCCACCAAAACGATAGCCACCATCTCATCGAAAGATGGGACACCTTTGCCTCTATCATAAAGGTGAATCTTCTCCTTTACACGTATTCACTTGACCCCTTCGAGGATGGTATACTACTTGACACTCCACTTGTGTGCATGCATAGGTATTGCGGGAGCTTCACGGACGACGGGAAGGAGTGCAAGCGTCAAGGAAAACCTACACCATCCGCGAGGGAAACATGGAAGAGAAGACCGAAGAAGACGGAGCTGCAGAGTCTATAGCGGCCGGACGTCCGACGTGCCACCGGACGTCCGACACTCTACAGTGCCCGGACGACCGAAGTCCGACACGACCATGCCAGGACCAGCCAGGAGATCTACAGCGGCTGGACGACCGACATCCTCCGGACGACTGACAAGTCCCAGCGCACGGACGACTGAGCTGACCGGACGACCGGCGCCACTTGTCCAGAGCCAAAACGTCGGAAGTCTGACGCCCTTCAGACGTCCGGACCCCCGCGAGCAACCGGACATCCGACACTGCCTATGCGCAGCCAGGCCTTTGGCCTTGTATCCCTCTTCCACTTACCCCTTTGTAGCTTAGACTATAAATAGACACCCCCTCATCCTTTCTAGGGTAAGCAAATATGATAGCTCATTCTTAGGTGAGCTTTTCTCCTACCTCTAGTCTTGAGAGAGAGAGAGACTACCACTCCCATGGTGTTCAAGACCTCCATGTGAGAAGATCCTGAGGGATTCAAGCCCCCTTCGTGGGAAGATCCTTCTAGGATTCAAGCCCCCATCTCCTTTGGATTTGGGATGAACTCTACCTTGTATATCTTTCTCTTTATTGTTCATGTACCTTGTGGATCTTGTGTGTTTGATGGTCTAGTGGATGTGTGACTCGACTTGTTCTTGAGTGTTTCCCCTTGTGATTTCTCTCCGTTCTTTCCCGTGTTCATCACGTTCTTCGCGGGATCCCACTCCAATCATGAAAGATTAGCCTACACCGGGTTAGCCCCGTATCATATGGTATCATGAGCCACTTTTATCACCAATTTGGAGTCTCCCCCACCGTTTTCTAGCATTCTTTTGCTTGATTTCATCATAAATTTCGAAAATCCCCACCAAAAATAGCCCCAATTTTTTTGTGATTTGTTGGTTTGATGATGTTTTGTTGATTTTGATCCATGGGTTTGCTTGGTTTCGAGTGGATCAAGCATCTCCCCAAGTTTCCCCTTTTTCATCCACGAAATCTCATCAATTTTGACCCCGAAATCCCCAAATTCCGCCCAAAATCACGTCCCGAAATTCGCATCTCGCGTTGACCCCGAACCACTGGACGACCAACGTCTTTTCGGACGTCCGGACCTCCCAGAACCATCGGACGACCGACCATCATCGGAGATCCGATACAACCGATCCAGTACAAAAACAGCGGATTTCCGGCCATTTCCGGACGTCCATTCCGCGCTCCAGCCACCGGTCGTCTGACCATTGTCGGACGTCCGACACCTGTAGTTTTAGACTACAGCTGATTTTTGTTTTGCCCATAACTAATTCATTTGAACTCCGATTTTAACGTTCTTTAGCTCGTTTGAAAGCTATTGACGTCCCCCATCCCACAAAAATACCACCAACATCATTTGACTCCATCAAAGTTCTGGAATTTTGACATCTTTGCCTAGGACTTCCACCACATCATCCACTACACCACCACCGACTTCCACACCCGAACCCATTTTTATTCCACATAGCATTAGTGGTTGCTTGAGTAGTGATTCGAGTCTCCTAAGGTGTTTCGACTACTTAGGGACGATTATTTCTTCATCAACCACCACCACCACTTCCACATAACCTTGCCCACCATACACTTCCGCCACCCCCCACATAACCCAATTTTGTTTGAGCTTGTTTGAGTTGTGTCTTATGTCTCCTACGGTGTTTCGGCTACTTAGGGACGGCAACTTCAACTTGTACTCGCATAACCCATCATTACACTTTGGATATTTTCCTGAGTGCAAACCACCACCGCTTTCCGCTACCACCATTTGACATTTGCCTTTGGAGATTTTGATTTTGCGGTTTTTCCATTCCTAGGGTGTTTCGGCTAACTAGGAACGGGTCGACATCGGCAACACCCCCTCTCATCATCGCCACGGACGGTAACCTCGACGACACCATTGTATATTTCTCCTTGCACTTGCATTGGTAACCCCTAGCCCATTTTGCATTACTTGCCTATGGAGACTAGGCATTGAGTATTGCCGACAATGTTACTTGTGCACATTAGTGATCTACACCTCCCATAGCATACATACCATATCATATTGCTATCATCATATCATCCCTCGTGCCACAAGATTGTTCCCGCATATACACAATTGCTATCTTGGTTTGTGCATGCCGCATAAGTGGCCATATCAAAAAAAAGAATAGCTTTTAAGCAAAGAAAAAGAGTGAAGAGCTTGTAAGCAATAGCCATAGCATCACAATATATCATATGGTATCATACTCGATCATCTTGGATCATCTTGTGCAAAAGCACCAGAACATACATACATAGCATACTTGGGATAGAAAGTTTATCCCTTTTGCATCTTATAGGTTGTGCACAAGTGTCATATCCGCCTATTGAGCAATCGTGCTAGCGTCTCTCTTGAGTTGTGCAACACGAGCGTTTTCTGTGGATTCCATATTTTGTGCTCATTCCTTGGTTGCACGACCCCATTTATCTATCCATGTGTGTGTTTCCGTGTGCCATTCATTGTATTGGTCTACTTGTTTTATCTTGCGATTTTGTGAATCTCTTTCAGCATTATTGACCCTTGCTAACATTTTGCATCAAATTCTGTGTGCCACTATCCTCACCGAGCTCCACCATAAGCTTTACTTGATAGGTGTGAGTGAACAAGTCCGGTACCAATTCCATTATTCTTTCATTTCACATTGAGTGATACAAGATACATCCTCAACTTTGGGAAAAGGTAACTTGGTATTGTTTATCTCATTTCCTACTCACCTTTGCTCGAGTCTTGTGATGGATAGGCAAAGCACACCTCCTTCGGTCTACAACAACGACGAGTTCGATGCCATGAAAAACAACTTCGACGCTAAGATGCAAGCTCAAATGGAGGAGATCAAAGCCCTCATCAAGTCCTACAAGCGATCTTCCTCATCTTCGAGAAGACGCTCAAGAGCACATCCTTCCGAGCTACCATCTCCGGCAAGATCACATCGGCATCGACACCATCACCAACAAGAACGTGAAGGTCAAGAGCTCAACACCAACAGCCGCTCAACGACTTTCACCATCTCCCTTGGCATCTATGCCAAGCGACTTCAAGGCATCTTTGCCTACGGACATACGGCATATTCGCCAACAAGCACCCCAAGACTACGCTCAAGAGAAGCTCCCCAAGATCAAGTGCATGACTTCCACGAGCTACTATGACCTCGACATTGACCACGCGATTCCTTTCTATGGGACTCAAGAACCCGATGAGTATCTCGAGTGGGAGCGCTTGATGGACGACTACCTCAAGCTACATCAATTCGCTTCCGAAGATCAAGTGAAGTGCGCCACAAGAAACTTCCATGACTACGCCTCAACTTGGTGGCTTCACACACCTTCGGAGACATACAACATGAGTTGGCCCAAGATGAAGAGAGCTATGCGGCGAGAGTTCGTGACTCCAACCTACACGGAACAACTTCGACGCCAATTGGAGAACACCATCCAAGGTTCCAAGTCCATCAACGCGTACTTCAAGGAGATGAAGAATGCCTTGCGACGAGCCGGCGTGGACGACCCCATTTCGATGAAGTTCCACTTCATGATGGGATTGTCCAAGACTATCTTTGTCGGTGTCAAAACCGGCGAATCTCGGGTAGGGGGTCCCGAACTGTGCGTCTAGGCGGATGGTAACAGGAGACAAGGGACACAATGTTTTTACCCAGGTTCGGGCCCTCTCGGTGGAGGTAAAACCCTACTCCTGCTTGATTAATATTGATGATATGGGTAGTACAAGAGTTGATCTACCACGAGATCAGAGAGGCTAAACCCTAGAAGCTAGCCTATGGTATGAGTGTTGTTCGTTCTACGGACTAAAACTCTCCGGTTTATATAGACACGGAGAGGGCTAGGGTTACATAGAGTCGGTTACAATGGGAGGAGATCTTGATATCGTATTGCCAAGCTTGCCTTCCACGCCAAGGAAAGTCCCATCCGGATACGGGACGAAGTCTTCAATCTTGTATCTTCATAGTCCGGGAGTCCGGCCAAAGGTCATAGTCCGGCCATCCGGACACCCCCTAATCTAGGACTCCCTCAGTAGCCCCCGAACCAGGCTTCAATGACGATAAGTCAACGTGCAAGTTTGTCTTCGACATTGCAAGGCGGGTTCTTCTCCAAATTCCATGTACCTGTTGAATAGTGTCCGGCTTCTAGTGCGTGCTGCTCTCCTCGGCTTCTGTGCCCAATAATGACCATCTTCCACGTGTCAAACGAATGTGAAAAGCCAGGTTTTTTTTTTCATTTACCCCCCAGTCGCGTTAATGAGCCGCCCATAAAAGAGACGGGGATTTAGATCCAATTCACACCACCTTTCCTCCGGGAGTATCCATCAGAGCGCTTTCGACAGAGATCCATTCCACCATGGACGGTCGGAGCAGCTCCTCCTCTCGCCTCTCTAGCCCTCGGCCTGGAGATTGGGAGCGGTGTTCCGTCCCGCATAGCAAGCTAGTAGTGCTTCAGTCCAAGGGACTCCTCCCCCCAGCATATATGGTCCCAGTTCGAGCCGGGATCGCCACCTATAGCAGCGGAGAGCAGGCGGAGAGCGTCCCCAATCCCTCTCAAGGAGAGTGGGTATGCCTAGTCCCTTATTTAACAAGAGGACTCGAATTTCCAATTCATCTGTTTCTCCGAGGGCTGCTGGAGTTCTACGGCCTCCAGCTACACAACCTCACGCCTGCCTCCATTCTGCATGTTGCAGGCTTCGTGGCCCTCTGCGAGCTGTTTTTGGGCATCGAGGCCCATTTCGCGCTGTGGAAGAGGTTGTTCTGCCTTGTGCCCCGCTCTCAGGAGGGGTCAATTTATCAACTGGGCGGAGCCAAACTATGGCGCATCGCTGGGACCGGATATCTATCCGGTACCCCAAAGAAGGCGTCCGAGGACTAGCCCTCGGAATGGTTTTATATGGATGACGTCCCCCTGCCGGACCCTGTACGTATCGGCCTTCCTGAGGTTAATAACTCTCCGTTGAAGAAACGCCTGAGTTGGCGCCCACGAAACCCTCAGAGGAAAACTGATAGGGATGTCCTTTACCTGATGAGCCGGATAAGGTTGTTGGCTCATTCCGGATTGACCATGATTAAGGTCATGGCCACATGCATTACGCGGGGGGTGCAGCCGCTTCAGTACAGAGGCCACCCCATGTGGGATTTCAACGGGGAGGACGACACCACCCGGTGCGATCGCAAGGGGCCGGATTCGGCTGCCACTCTACCGAAGATCTTATCCACTTTGTATAAGGGAGAAGAAGAGGAATTCCTCCGGGTCAACCCACGGGGCAGATTCTCCATGTACAGTCCTCCAAGCTGGGTGAGCGAACATTTTCACTTGCCTGCCCGCTTTCGAAATTCCCATAATTGAGTACTTAGTCTAGCAATGTTAACGCAGGAGCTGCGCCAGACTGTGAAGGAGATAAACAGCCCTCCTCCACAACCCGAGGACCCAGAATGGTCCCTCGATCCGGACTCCCAAGAGGACCCGGACTTATGTGTGGAGTTAATTGATGGGGTGTTTCATCAATTGAGTAAGGACAACACCTTAGTGGACATTACGGCCGACTATCCCGGACTACTTCCAACCTCAAAGGTAACCGAGACCGAAGTCCCAATACTTTCAAGGAGATCCATCCATGCCTTATCTTGAATGCTGTTAACTAATAGTGTTTCATTTCGCAGGGGAAATCCTCGAGGCGGAAGGCCGAGCCCGCGGTGGGTAGTTAACAAGGGCCGCTGAAGCCAGGCAGGCCAAAAAGAAGTGCGGACCAGATCGAGATTCCGGCGCAACGGTAGGGCATGTGAATTTAACGCCTAGGGTTTATGCCCTCAAGTCATACTAACGCTCATGCTCTTCTTAGAAAGAAGAGAGCCCGCTAAACTATATCCACCAGCCAGGCTTCAAGGCCGGGTCTGGAAGCGGAGGCGGACACGGGGCGCGCCTCGGGCGTTCCTCCGACAGAGGATGTAGACGGGCTATCTGCCACCAATTCAGAGGTGGAGAGTGCCATGAACCACAGGCGTCGCCGGACTGTTCTTCGTGACGCATGTTTTTCCCCAGAGGCATTGGACGCCTTTAATACGGGAGATGCGTACCTCCGTGCCGCTCAAAATGGTCTAGCCAGAGCCACAGAGCAGTATGTAAAAGACATACGGGTGAGTAAAATTGAAGGTTATATATGTCAGTAGCCCCCGAGACTTGAAACAGTTAAGATAACTATTTTAAGGATCATATGTTATGCAGGGTCTTACAAAGAAGAACACGCAACTGTCCCAGGAGCTGGAGGAGTGCAAGGCGCAAGGCCCAACTCGAGGCCGCACTGGCCGCTTCAGGTAATGCCAAGGGGACCCCTCAAGTAATATATGCTTCGAAAGATAATTCCGTTGTGAAGTGCGGCATGTGTGCAACTCCGGCGAAAATAGTGCAGATGGGGCCGGAGTAAATCCGGACAAGCAACAACTCCTACGCCAACTAAAGGCTGGCAAGAGCGTGCTGACGAGGGTGAGGCAAGAGAAGAACAAACTTGAAGACGCCAATACCTAGCTGGGCGAGGAACTAAAGGATGTTCGCGTTCAGCTGTCTGCTTCCGTAAAGGAAAATCGGCGACTTCGACGCGGCATTTTTAGTAAGTGCTTGAACAAATCTTCGAAAAAGGAATTCGGCGAGGAAGTCGTTTGACAGAGCTATGTCTGTAGGTATGCTGACAGGTCATCCTACGGAGGAGATGCCTGGTTCAACGGGGGACCTTCTTCCTGAGCTGTTGCAACTGCACGAACGAGTTCGGCAGGCGATGCAAGGCGTCGTCCAGGCTATGTGGCCATCCCTCTCCATGCTCAAAGGCCTTGGGGAGCTTGCAAAGAAGCTGGAGGGAGTGCGGCAGCGCTTCCGGTTATGGAAGATATCAGCCTGCCGTCAAGGTGCCAGGGAGGCCTGGGCCATGGTGAAGACTCGGTACACGAAGGCGGACCCGAACCATATGGCCGAGGTCGGCCCTATGGGGCCTGACGGAAAGGAGATCCCTGTCAGTTTAGTATATGGCCAGGTAGCTAGGTGCCAAGTATTCTCAGCAGGACTGTAAATTAGACATCCTGTTGGATGGTATTGAAGAAGAATATACCGAGTCAAATTGACTATGTAATGTAAAATGACATGTAAAGTGCCTTCTAGCCGGATTGTAGATCATTTGTCATTGCAGACCTTTTCGCTTCGACCTCTGGACCCGATAGTCCGGATGTGTCCGAATACCCTCTCGGTTATGTAAGAACCGGGGCATGCATGGTGACCATGCGTAGGGGTCATAAGTGCTTTAGCAGACAAGTGCCCAACTAGTTATGTTATATTACATGGTTAGTAAGAAACATCTTCCAGGGAGAATAGTTCCGTTAGGGGTTCCTTTCCCTGGGAGGCATGCCCTAAAGTACATGTCTGAACTGCGAGAAAGAGCAGAAAAGCATCTGCGGGCAGATAAATAAACAAGAAAAATCATCTTTTAGTTCACCGACAAAATATTCCCTTAAGAATGCTAGCTTTCGGCTTCACCCAGTCTGAGGTACACATCCAGCTGACCCGGCAGTAACAATCACAGAGGTGCCCCCTTTACCACCTAGCCGAACGAACGGGAACGTAGGGGTAAGCACAGGAGCCAGGCAACCCAGCTTGGCCAAAACATAAGTCATATCGATGCATATAATGGTGTATAAAAGGTTCATGCGGAAGTGTCACACATGTTTTGGGCATGAGGCCCGTTAATATAAACTTCTGATAAAGAAGCCCCCAGGTATGATGAGCACAAGAAGCCCCCAGGTATGATGAGCGCGGGTGGCGCGTCAAGTATGTGCGAACAATCGCGCAGGCAAGCCCCTAAGGGCTTGGGAGAGAAAAGGTAGGGAGAAGGAGAGAAATACCAGGCAGCAAATTTGAAAAAATAAAAAAGGGACAGAGGAAGGAGACGAACACGGAGTCCGGCGCTAGGCGTAGAATCTTCGTAGGCGTGCTGCGTTCCATGGGTTCGGCTCGAGTCGGTTGTCCGATGCGTTTCGCAAACGGTATGCTCCACCAGTAAGTATTTGGTCGATTATGAAGGGACCCTCCCATTTGGGCTTTAGTTTGTCCTTTTTCTTGTCCGGCAGGCGTAGAACTGGTTCACCAATGTTATAAGTTTTGGCCCGTACTTCTCTGCTTTGATATCTTTGAGCCTGTTGTTGATAGAATGCGGAACGGGCTTTTGCCACGTCGCGCTCCTCCTCCAATGCGTCCAAGCTGTCCTGTTGATCGAGCTCGGCTTCTCTTTCTTCATACATGCGCACGCGAGGTGAGTCATGAATTATGTCGCAGGGCAGGATTGCCTCTGCGCTGTATACCATAAAAAATGGTGTGAATCCGGTAGTGCGATTCGGCATGGTCCGCAGCCCCCAGAGTACGGAGTCGAGCTCCTCTACCCAGTGCGTGTTAGATTCCTTGAGGGATCGCACTAGTCTGGGTTTGATGCCACTCATGATGAGCCCGTTTGCTCGTTCGACTTGACCGTTAGTTTATGGGTGATAGACTGAAGCGTAGTCAAGCTTGATGCCCATGTTTTTGCACCAGTGTTTAACTTCGTCGGCCATAAAGTTTGTGCCGTTGTCAGTTATGATGCCGTGGGGGACGCCGTAACGGTGTACAACCCCGGATATGAAGTCTATCACCGGTCCAGATTCGGCCGTCTTACAGGCTTGGCCTCTATCCATTTGGTGAATTTGTCCACCATGACCAGTAGATATTTTTTCTTGTGGGTTCCTTTTTTAAGGGGTCCAACCATGTCAAGCCCCCAGACCGCAAAAGGCCAGGTAATGGGTATGGTTTGTAGGGCGGTAGGCGGCATGTGGCTTTGATTGGCGAATAATTGGCAACCGACGCATCGCTGCACTAAGTCTTGAGCGTCTGCTCGGGCCGTCGGCCAATAAAATCCGGTACAGAAGGCCTTGCTTATGAGGGCCCGGGCTGCTGCGTGGTGCCCGCCGAGTCCGGCATGAATTTCAGCCAGAAGATTTTGCCCTTCTTCTTCGGAGATACACCTCTGAAGGACTCCGGTTGTGCTTTTTTTATAAAGCTCTCCCTCGGGGATCCTATAGGCTTTAGATCGCAGCACTATGCAGCGGGCCTCGTTTTGGTCCTCGGGAAGTTCCTGCCTAGTTAGATAGGCTAGGAATGGTTCCGTCCACGGGGCAATGACTGCCATTATTGTGTGGGCTGACGGTGTTGTTTCGTTGGCGGAGCCACCAACTATGTCAGAATGTTCAGTGAGGGCTAGTGAGGTTGTGTCCGGGCTGTTGTTTCTGGACTCTCCCTCCCATGATACGGATGGCTTAAAAAGCCTCTCTAGGAATATGTTGGGAGGGACGGCATCACGCTTTGCGCCGATGCGTGCCAACACGTCCGCGGCCTGGTTGTTCTCCCAGGCTATATGGTGAAATTCGAGCTCCTCAAACCGAGCTGACATCTTTAAGATGGCGTTGCGATAGGCTACCATTTTCGGATCCTTGGCATCAAAGTCTCCATTTATTTGGGATATCGCGAGGTATCTCCGCGGACCTCTAGGCACTGGATGCCCATGGAGACTGCCATCCGGAGACCATGTAGAAGGGCCTCATATTCGGCTGCGTTGTTGGAGTTCGTGTACATTATCTGAAGAACATATTGGACTGTATCTCCGGTTGGGGACGTCAGAACGACGCCAGCCCCCAGGCCAGCCAACATTTTGGAGCCGTCGAAGTGCATGATCCAGTTGGAATATGCGCCGTACTCTTTAGGGAGCTCGGCTTCGGTCCATTTGGCGATGAAGTCAGCCAAAACCTGCGATTTGATAGCTCGCCGTGGCTTGTAAGTTATATCGAACAGGAGGATCTCAATGGCCCATTTGGCGATCCGGCCCGTTGCGTCGTGGTTGTTTATAATGTCATTAAGAGGTACTTCGGATGCTACTGTTATCGAACACTCTTGGAAATAGTGTCGCAGCTTCCAGGATGCCATGAACACCGTGTATGCTATCTTTTGATAATGCGGGTACCGGGACTTGCATGGAGTTAGGACAGTGGACACGTAGTAAACTGGTTTTTGGAGAGGGAACTTGTGTCCGTCCGTTTCTCGTTCGAGGACGAGCACCGCGCTTACAACTTGATGGGTTGTCGTGATGTATAATAACATTGGTTCACCCATGTTGGGCGCGACCAGGACCGGATTTGTTGCCAGTATGGCTTTGATTTCTTCGAGTCCGGCCGTGGCGGCATCCGTCCACTCGTAGTGTTCGGTGCACCGCAGGAGGCGATAAAGGGGTAATGCCTTTTCTCCTAAGAGGGAGATAAAGCGGCTTAGAGCCGCCACACATCTAGTTAATTTTTGTATTTGCTTGAGGTCTTTTGGGATATCCAATTGTGACAGAGCTCGGATCTTGGCTGGGTTTGCTTCAATTCCTCTGCCGGATACAATGAAGCCCAAGAGCTTTCCGGCTGGTATGCCGAAAACGCATTTTTCCGGGTTGAGCTTAATGTCATATGCTCGGAGATTGTCGAATGTGAGCCTCAAGTCGTCTATTAGAGTTTCGACATGTTTGGATTTGATGACCACATCATCCACGTATGCTTCAACTGTTTTGCCGATCTGGTTGGCCAGACATGTCTGAATCATGCGCTGATATGTCGCGCCGGCGTTTTTGAGCCCGAAGGGTATCGTGTTGAAGCAGAATGGGCCATATGGGGTGATGAATACCGTCACAGCTTGATCCGACTCTGACATCTTGATTTGGTGATAGCCAGAGTATGCATCGAGGAAACACAATGAATCGCATCCTGCAGTGGCGTCGATGATTTGATCAATACGGGGGAGGGGGAAGGGATCCTTTGGGCAGGCCTTATTTAGGTCTTTGAAATCGACGCATAGGCGCTAGGATTTGTCCTTCTTTGGTACCATCACCAGGTTTGCTAGCCAGTCCGGATCTTTGATGACTCCGGCTTCCAGTAGTTTTGCTAGCTCCTCTCCCATGGCTTGTCTCTTGGGTTCGAAGAAACGCCGAAGAGTCTGCTTAACAGGCTTGAATCCTTTTAGGATATTCAGGCTGTGCTCGGCCAGCCTGCGTGGAATTCCTGGCATGTCTGAAGGGTGCCAGGAAAATATGTCCCAATTCTCCCGTAGGAATTCTCGTAGTGCAGCGTCTACATCGGGGTTTAAATGTGCCCCGATGGAGGCCGATTTTGTAGGGTCCGTTGGATGGACTTGGAATTTGACTATTTCGTCTGCTGGTTTAAAAGAGGTGGACTTGGATCTCTTATCTAGTATCACATCGTCCGTGTCCACCGTTGAGCGCAGCGGAGTTACTTCCTCGGCCGCTAGGGCTTCGGATAATGCCTCGAGGGCCAGTGCGGCTGTCTTGTTTTCGGCGCGGAGCGCTGTGTCCGGATCACTAGCAAGAGTGATGATTCCGTTGGGTCCGGACATTTTGAGCTTCATGTACCTGTAATGGGGTATAGCTTGAAAAATTGTGAATGCTTCTCGTTCTAACAGAGCGCGATATCCGCTGCTAAACGGGGCCACTTGAAATGTCACCTCCTCGGACCTGTAATTATCCCGCGTGCCGAACAACACATCCATTGTGCTTTTCGCTGAACAGCATGCTTCCCGGCTTGGTATTATTCCTCTAAAGGTTGTGTTGCTTCGCTCAATGCGGCTCCAGTCTATTTACATTTTTCGCAAGGTTTCCTCGTAGATGAGGTTCAGTCTGCTGCCGCCGTCCATGAGTACCTTTGTAAGCCGGAAGCCGTCCACTATCGGACTGAGCACCAATGCGGCTAGTGCTCGGGCTGTCCAGAATTTAGGTTCGTCACTAGCATTAAAGGTAATAGCCGTGTCACTCCATGGGTTTGTTGTTGCTACTTGGTAGACTTCCGTAAGGCTGCGGAGCGTTCGTTTCCTCGCATTGTTTGATGTGAAAGTATCGAAGACTGTTGACACCGTCCTGGCGTTTCTGGGGTGGTGCTCTGCGGATTCTGGAGTTAGAAGCTCCTCGCCGCTTCTGGCCACCTGCCGGAGTATACAACATGCTCTAAGGCTGTGAGTTGGTGTGACTTCCCCTGAACTATGAATTTTACAGGGTCCATTGAGCCATCCCTCCAGTACGGTCCCATACCCTGTAGAGGGTTTTTGTTTTTTGCTGTTTGGCGCAGGTGCCTGGCGATAATGCGCCCTTTTGTTTCGGACTGGGATTGTATCTAGGGTCGGATTGTCCCAGAATTTAGTTTCGATTTTCCGAACGCTTTCTGTCGCATAGTACTTTCGTACTGTGGAAGTCAAGTCAGCGAAGCGTGTAATTTCGCGGCGACTTATGGCATTGAGGATTCCGATGTCCGTGCAGTTGTTACAGAAGGATGAAATTTCATCTTTCTCACGGCAGTCCTTTATCCTGTTCATAACCAGGAGGAATCTGGCCTAGTAGTGGTGTACTGTTTCCCCGGGCTCTTGCCGTATTTTGGATAGATCCCTTATATTTGGGTGGGCGGGTGGATTTAAATCTGGAACCATGCACGATATAAGACTCAGGGGCCAAGAAATTTCCGGATTCGGAAGCTTGTTTTCTTGGACGTTATACAATGAATCAGGCCTGCTGCCTGACTTTAGGTTCAAGGCTTGGGCGACATCCTCCCCTCCGCGGATGTCCAGCTTGGAGGGGTCGGGAATCCGGACACATCTGGTCCTTAGGATGGGCGAAGATTCGCCGCATTGTTCTTCCACCACTTCAACGTGGTGGGTGACCTGGGGAGAGTCGATCTCTCTCTGATCGTGTTTAAGCCCTATCTGGCCGTAATCTGTAGCGACTCCCAGGGCGGCGATGCGATCCAAGAGCTCAATTAAGGAAGAGAGCTCCATCGGCTCTAGCTGCTTGGAAAGTCCCGAGGTGATGTGGAGATTGCTTTCGATGGCCCGAGCGGTCATCGTCGGCGCGGCGGCCGAACAGGCGGTCATCAAAAAACTGCCTAGCCGGAGAGTTTGGCTGACAGCCAAAACTTCTTTAGCAACAGCGCCGTCTTTAAAGACGGGGTGCGACATCCTTCCTGATGGTGACGACACAGAGGAACTCTCAATGAAAGCACCAATGTCGGTGTCAAAACCGGCGGATCTCGGGTAGGGGGTCCTGAACTGTGCGTCTAGGCGGATGGTAACAGGAGACAAGGGACACGATGTTTTTACCCAGGTTCGGGCCCTCTCGGTGGAGGTAAAACCCTACTCCTGCTTGATTAATATTAATGATATGGGTAGTACAAGAGTTGATCTACCACGAGATCAGAGAGGCTAAACCCTAGAAGCTAGCCTATGGTATGATTGTTGTTCGTCCTACGGACTAAAACTCTCCGGTTTATATAGACACCGGAGAGGGCTAGGGTTACACAGAGTCGGTTACAATGGGAGGGTATCTTCATATCGTATCGCCAAGCTTGCCTTCCACGCCAAGGAAAGTCCCATCCGGATACGGGACGAAGTCTTCAATCTTGTATCTTCATAGTCCGGGAGTCCGGCCAAAGGTCATAGTCCGGCCATCCGAACACCCCCTAATCCAGGACTCCCTCAATCTTCCTCGAGAATTACAAGTCCCTCGATGACAACAACATTGGTGCTCTCAAGGCGGAACAAGAACTCATGAAGGCCACTACTTCTCCACCCCAAGCACACTTCTCGAAGACCAAGCTCCCAGATGATGAGCATGAGGCTAGTACCACAATGATGTCTGAGGGAGTCTTGTATTGGGGGGGTGTCCGGATAGCCAAACTATCACCGTTGGCCGGACTCCTGAACTATGAAGATACAAGATTGAAAACTTCGTCCCGTGTCCGGATGGGACTTTCCTTGGCGTGGAAGGCAAGCTTGGCGATACGGATATGTAGATCTCCTACCATTGTAACCGACTCTGTGTAACCCTAACCCTCTCCTGTGTCTATATAAACCGGAGGGTTTTAGTCTGTAGGACGAAAAACAATCATACCATAGGCTAGCTTCTAGGGTTTAGCCTCTTTGATATCGTGGTAGATCTAATGTTGTACTACCCATATCATCAATGTTAATCAAGCAGGAGTAGGGTTTTACCTCCATTGAGAGGGCCCGAACCTGGGTAAAAACATTGTGTCCCTTGTCTCCTGTTACCATCCGCCTAGACGCACAGTTCGGGACCCCCTACCCGAGATCCGCCGGTTTTGACACCGACATTGGTGCTTTCATTGAGAGTTCCTCTGTGTCGTCACCTTTAGGCCCGATGGCTCCTTCGATCATCAACAACGACGCGGTCCAGGGTGAGACTTTTCTTCCCGGACAGATCTTCGTATTTGGCGGCTTTGCACTGCGGGCCAATTCACTTGGCCATCTGGAGCAGATCAAAAGCTACGCCCCTGGGCATCAGGTCAGATCTGGGAGTTTGAACTACAAGGCTGACATCCGCGGAGACTTGATCTTCGACGGATTCGAGCCACAGCCAAGCGTGCCGCACTGTCTCGATGGGTATGATCTAGCTCTGCCGCCGAACAGTGCCCTGGAGGCCACACCAGCGTCTGCTCCGACCCTTAGCTCGGAGCCGACTTCGCCGATCGAGGACGAGTGGATGGACACCGCCTCGGGGGCTACAATCTCTACGGTGATTGAGCCGAGCACCATCCCTGTCCCTTGCAAAGCCCGTGACTCCGAGGTGCCGGACTCCTCCCCGGACTCCGAACCTCCCGCGCCCCTGCCAATCAAATCCGATTGGGCGCCGGTTATGGAGTTCACTGTCGCGGACATCTTTCAGCACTGGCCCTTTGGCGACATCCTGAATTCACTAAAGTCTCTCTCTTTATCAGGAGAGCCCTGGCCGGACTATGGTCAGGAAGGTTGGGATGCGGACGAAGAAGAAATTCAACACCCACCCACCACCCACTTTGTAGCCACTGTCGATGATTTAACCAACATGCTCGACTTCGACTCCGAAGACATCGACGGTATGGACGACGATGCAGGAGACAACCAAGAACCAATGCCTACAGGGCACTGGAAGGCCAACTCGTCATATGGCATATACATGGTGGACATCCCAAAAGATGAGAATGGCAATGGAGCAACGGAGGATGACCTCTCCAAGAAACAGCCCAAGCGCCGGCATCAGCGGCGCCGCTCTAAATCCCGCCACAGCAAAAACGGTGATTTCGGCACGGGAGATAATAAAACCCCGAACAGTGCCGAAGAAAACCCCCTCCAGTAGGATTCAGCACAGGAGGAGGGAGAAGGCAGCCCTCATGATAGAGCGGCAGACAGAGAGGTAGAGGACGATAATTATATGCCTCCCTCCGAAGATGAAGCAAACCTCGACGACAACGAATTTGTCGTGCCCGAGGATCCCGTCGAACAAGAGCGTTTCAAGCGCAGGCTTATGGCCATGGCAAGCAGCCTCAAGAAAAAGCAGCAGCAGCTTAGAGCTAACCAAGACTTGCTAGCTGACAGATGGACCGAAGTCCTTGCAGCCGAAGAGTACAAACTCGATCGCCCCTCCAAGAGCTACCCAAACGCAGGCTGCTACCCCAATTAGAGGAGGAAGCAGCCGAAGAGTACAAACTCGATCGCCCCTCCAAGAGATCCCCTGAAGACGAGCTCTGCTGAGAAGGGCTGAGATCCGAACTACAAGGAAAAATTTCGGTTATCTTCAGAAATAAAACAGGGATGTCTCTCATTTTAACAAAACTCCCCTCTTTACTTACGGCTCGCTGGAGGGCTAATCTCCTTGGGGAAATAGTGCGGCCGGGGCATCTCCCGGCGCAGGACCCTCTGGCCAGGATTTCTTCCCCCGCTTCGAGGCCTTGGTCTCCGGATCTTCAGAAGCGGTCCTCTTCTCCCCTTGGAGGGATGTATTCTCGATCCCTCCTTCCTTGATAAACTCCTTCGCGGAGGCAGTAGCTCCCTTGTTGCCCCCTTCGCCTTCTTCAAAAGGCGCAGCCTCTAGCATCCTGGTTAACACAGGATCCGGCGTGGTCTCGGGGAGGGGGGCCGGACACCGGATTAGTTTTGCTTTCGCTATCCACTCCTGTTCAAGGGACGGCTCCTTTAAAGGCAAGTTTATGATAGATATACGGATAGCATGTCCGGGTACAGGACTACTTACTTGAGTATCCGGGCGATTACTGCTCAGACATGCGTCCTCGGTCAAGTTCGGACACATTGCTCGTGATCCGAAGAACAGTTGGTACATCTCCACAGGCGTTACGCCCATAAAATGTTGGAGAGCTCGTGGTCCCTCCGGATTGAACTCCCACAGGTGGAGGGGGCGATGTTTGCAGGGCAGGGTGCAACGAATCAGCATGACCTACGCTACTACGACCAGATCGATCTCTCTCTCTAGGAGGTCTCGAATACGGCCCTGCAACAAGGGCGCGTCCTTGGACGGCCCCCAGTCGAGCCCTTTATTGACCCATGACGCCCCGCAGCGGAGGACCTGAGCGAAAGGCAGGTGGCGCCACCCATTTGGTGCCCCTGGGAGCTGTGATATAAAACCACTCTTGCTGCCACAGACTGAGCTCCTCTTGAAAAGAGCCCTCGGGCCATGGAGCGTCAACATTCTTGCTTATAACAGCCCCTCCGCACTCTGCCTGCTGCCCCTTGATCATCTTCGGTTCCACTTTGAAGGTTTTGAGCCACGACCCAAAGTGAGGGGTAATGCGGAGGAAGGCTTCACATACGACAATGAACGATGAGATGTGGAGGATGGACTCCGGATCCAAGTCATGAAATTCCAGGCCATAATAAAACATGAGCCCCCTCACGAAGGGGTCCGTCGGGAAGCCTAACCCCCGAGGGAAGTGAGGCACGAACACCACTCTCTCACCAGGCTTGGGAGTGGGAATAACCTGCCCTTGGGCAGGCAGCCTCTACGAAATTTCGCCGGTTAGATACCGGGCGTCTCTCAGCTTTAGCACGTCTTCTTCCGTGATGGAGGAAGGCATCCACCGGCCTTGTAGGTCGAAGCCGGACATCCTCGAAGGTCCGAAGCGCCTGAATCTAGAGCTTTGGGTGTTGGAACTCGAGGCGAGGGCGGATTCGATTCAGATTGAAAGAAAGGAGCGGGCCTTGGTCTCGTTATAAAGAGGTTGAATACCCAGAGCCCTTCCCGTGACCATTCGGGACTCGCCTTCGATAGAGGGGGCATGCCAAAGGGCACGACTGGGTTACCCACACCCGTATTAATGAGAATCCCGGAATAAGGGGACATGATCTCTGCTTTGACAAGACGTGCTAAAGAAACCGCCTCGCTAAACACGCTGAGGTGGGACAGTAAAAATGATTGCAATAAAGGCTTGGCCGTGGTGTGACGTCACGCCGCAGAATACGTCAGCAGATTGAATTTGTGTAAAGATTATTCTCTCTACGGTGGTATGTGGAACCTATTTTGCAGAGCCGGACACTATCCTTGTGTTCAAAATCTTCTATGAAGTATTCGGAGGAGGAACCCACCTTGCAATGCCGAAGACAATATGCGCATCGGACTCATCGTCATTGAAGCCTGGTTCAGGGGCTACTGAGGGAGTCCTGGATTGGGGGGTGTCCGGATAGCCGAACTATCACCGTTGGCCGGACTCTTGGACTATGAAGATACAAGATTGAAGACTTCCTCCCATGTCCGGATGGGACTTTCCTTGGCGTGGAAGGAAGCTTGGCGATACGGATATGTAGATCTCCTACCATTGTAACCGACTCTGTGTAACCCTAACCCTCTCCGGTGTCTATATAAACCGGAGGGTTTTAGTCCGTAGGACGAACAACAATCATACCATAGGCTAGCTTCTAGGGTTTAGCCTCTTTGATCTCGTGGTAGATCTACTCTTGTACTACCCATATCATCAATATTAATCAAGCAGGAGTAGGGTTTTACATCCATCGAGAGGGCCCGAACCTGGGTAAAAACATCGTGTCCCTTGTCTCCTGTTACCATCCGCCTAGACGCACAGTTCGGGACCCCCTACCCGAGATCCGCCGGTTTTGACACCGACACTACCCCTGGAGGGGGACATGTTAAATAGTCCCATCCCTTGCTTATTGCACTATTTGTATCGTTCTGCTTTCATTGCAGTATCTTTTGAATAAACAATACATAGCTTCTGCTTATTATTGCATTCCTTTTTTTCCATAAATGTTCATCGATGACATGTTGCACCCGTACAACTTGGTACGGTCAATACACCAGGTGCTTGAGTACCCAAAACATGGTGTGATAAGTCCGAACACTTTCACAAGTGCGGCACCCCGAACTTATAGCATTATATGCATCGGCTCCGAATCATGTATTGGGTCAATAGTTGGGTTTGCCCGGCTCCCATGTTTTGGTATCTTACGTTCCGTTATATCGGCTAAGGTCATGCTGGGAGAACCACTCCGATTGTGCCCCGGTTGAGCTGGGTTGAGCACCTCAGTGGAGAAAGCTAAAACTGACCGTCATGATAGGGCGAGAGCTGGTCGCTGTTTGAGAGGTTTTTCGGGTCCCTAAAGACTCATTCTGCTTAGAGCGAGGAGTCGGCATTGTCCGGCCAAGGCGTGGATAGCGCCCCGAACTCGGTCTTCCGAATACCAGGGGCTTCGCTGAAATTTAAAATTATAGAGTTCTATGTCTAAGTTAGAGTGTTCAAGCATTATAGTCTGGTTGCCTCGTTCGTCGTGTTGAACGCCTCCCTCGAAGGACCCAAGAATGTGAACAAGAGCGCTCAAGTTTATCCCGAACACCCCAGCACTCGTGGCATGGGGGCTGAAGCCAACGACTCGCCATCTCTCAAATTTGATAAACGGCCACAGAGAAGGTAATATTTAAAATTAAACAAGCGTTGCTTAGCGCATATGAACAAAGTTTTCGGCGTACAGGATAACAAACGCGAGTCTACTCAAAAATTACATCTTTGGAGCATTCACCCGCTATAAGGCGGGCACCCTTCAAGACGCCCTCATAGTACAGCTCGGGCTTGCGATACTCCTTGCCCGGCGGTGGCGCGTCCGTCACAAGCTTCTCGGCGTCCATCTTGCCCGAGTGCACTTTAGCACGGGCAAGGGCCCGACAGGCACCTTCAATACAGACGGAACGCTTGATGACTTCAATCCATGGACAGGCGTCCACCAGCCGCCGCACTAGACCAAAGTAGCTCCCAGGCATGGCTTCTTTAGGCCACAGCCGAACTATGAGGCCCTTCATGGCCTGTTCGGCCACCTTGTGGAGCTCGACCAGCAGCTTCAGCTGGTCGCTCAGGGGCACCGGATGTCCGGCCTCAGCATATTGAGACCAGAACACCTTTTCCGTCGAGCTCCCCTCCTCGGCTCGGTAGAACGCGGCAGCATCAGACACACTATGAGGCAGATCTGCGAATGCTCCTGGAGAGCTCCGGATTCTGGTAAGTAACAGATAATTCACTTTTACATGCTTGCTTTGCATATAGAATGCCTTACCCGCCGCTATCTTTTTTATCGCCTCAATCTCCTGGAGGGCCTTCTGGGCTTCGGCCTTAGCGGCTTTGGCACTCTCAAGAGCCAAGGCGAGCTCGGACTCTCGAGTCTTCGAGTCACGCTCCAAACTCTCGTGTTTTTCCACGAGAGCCTGGAGCTCTTGCCGCGCCTCCGCCACCCGCGCCTCCTCCTTCTCTCGCTCGGTGCGCTCTGCGGCTGCATTGTTTTCGGCCTTGGACACCGCTTCCTTCAGGGTCGCCACCTCGTTCGTGGCCCCTGCAATATTCACGTTATTACTGTCATTTTTTTCAACCAAATCTTTTCTATAAGGTATTACTTTAATATGGTATTACTTACCTTCCTTGTCCTCGAGCTGCTTCTTGGCAAGGCCGAGCTCGTTCTCGGACCGCTCGAGGCTCTCCTTCAATGCATTGACCTCTGCAGTCAGTGCGGCAGAGGTCAGCAGCGCAGCCTGCATTCCCATATTGACATATTTATGTTAGACTCCTGCGTATATCTTTTTAGATCCTCAACTCAGCTTTTCTTTCTGAACGCCGAACTAAGCATCAGGGGCTACTGTCTATGCGGTAATATTCTTACATATCTTAAAAACTTACCTCAAAGCCTGTTAGAAGGCTGGTACAGGCTTCAGTCAGCCCGCTCTTGGCGGACTGAACTTTCTGGATCACCACACTCATGATAGTGCGGTGCTCCCCGTCGATGGCGGCGCCGTTAAGCACCTCCAGCAAACTATCCGGTGCCTCTGGTTGGACGGAGGCCACCAGCGTCGCAGTCTTGCCCTTCTTACGAAGGGGCCGCCTGCCGGACTTCGGAACCACTGTAGGTTCCGGTACGGAGTCCGGCACAGGGCCGGACTTAGAGCCCTCTGGGGTTTTGCCCCCTTTGGGCCCCGAGTCTTGGAGGTCGCCTTGCGGCGGCTCCAGGACCACCTCCTCCCGGTTGGGCCCCTTTTGGGTTTCCACCGCGGAGTCGTCTGCGTCATGAGGGGAGGAGGCGGTCGGAAGTGAAGTGCTATTCACATCTGACGAATCCAGGGAGCCGCTCAACGAAGCGGGGAGCTCGTCCTTGGGCGGGCTACATGGTTGTATTCGGCGTTAGAAGACACTATGCGACAAATGAAAAATCATGAGTTATTCTGGAATCCGGACACTTACGATCTCACCAGGAGCTTGGCCCTCGAGGGCCACTCCTCTTCACCGTCGTCGGCGTTGGTGGAAAAGTCCGGAGGAAGGGTCCTTCCTTTCTTGGACCCTCCGGCCCCCCCAGCTGGGGCGGCCTTCCTTTTCTTCTCTCGCCCCGCTGGGGGAGAGGCCTCTTTTTCCTCCTCCTCGTCTACACGGGAGGAGTCCGCCTCGGAATCGTCGGATGATGAGTCCGACAACACATGGCGCCGGGCACTCTTTCAAGTTCCCGTGGCCTTCTTCTTGGCCTTCGTCTCCGGCACCACGTGAGGTGCCGAAACCAGAAGCCCCGTCAAGCGAGCGTTTGCTGGGTCTTCTGGCAAAGGAGCCGGGCAGTTAACCTGCCCGGATGTCTTCAGCCAGTCCTGTCAAAGGTAAGGGAGTTTAGATCCCACATAGAGTCAGACTATGAAAAACAAGAGTCCCGTAAAGGGTAGAATAGCTTACCTCGCTGGCCTGATGCCGCGAGCTGAATCCGCGATCTTCGGTAGCGGATGCGGGGGCCTTGGTGCCCTTAAACAGCACCTTCCAGGCATCTTCGTACGTAGTGTCGAAGAGCTTGCGCAAGGTTTGGTGTTGTGCCGGATCAAACTCCCACAATTTGAAGGGTCGTTGTTGGCATGGGAGGATCCGGCGGATGAGCATGACCTGGACTATGTTGACAAGCTTGAGATTCTTGTTCACCAGTTTTTGAACGCAGGATTGAAGTCCGGTCAGCTCTTCCGAATCTCCCCATGTTAGGCCCGTCTCTTTCCAGGAGGTGAGCCATGTGGGGAAACCAGATCGGAATTCGGGGGCCGCCGCCCAATTGGGGTCGCACGGCTCGGTGATGTAGAACCACCCCGATTGCCACCCCTTTATTGTCTCCATGAAGGAGCCCTCGAGCCATAGGACATTGGCCATCCGGCCCACCATGGCACCTCCGCACTCCGCTTGGCGGCCGCCCACTACCTTCGGCTTGACATGAAAAGTCTTCAGCCATAAGCCGAAGTGGGGCTGGATGTAGAGGAAGGCCTCGCACACGACGATGAACGCCGAGATGTTGAGGATAAAGTTCGGGGCCAGATCATGGAAATCTAGGCCATAGTAGAACATGAGCCCCCGGACAAATGGGTGAAGTCGAAAACCTAGTCCGCGGAGGAAGTGGGTGAGGAACACCACCCTCTCATGGGGCCTGGGGGTGGGGAGGAGCTGCCCCTTGTCGGGAAGCCGATGCGCGATGTCGCTGGACAAGTATCCGGCCTTCCGCAGCTTATTGACTTGTTCCTCCATTACGGAGGAGACCATCCACTTGCCTCCCGCTCCGGACATGGCTGGAGAAGGTTGAGGAGAGATGTGCGGACTTGGGCGCTGGAGCTCGAGTGCGCGGAAATGGATGAGCAAAGGAGGAAGAAGGCGTAGGTGAAAAGGTGGATCCTTATCCCCTTATATGGACGGACAAAGCTATGCGTCCCCCACCAGCCTGGTAAAACTCGCTTATCTCCCAAGCGCCGTAATCAATGGCGTGGTTGGGATACCCACGCTCGTATTGATGAGAATCCCGGAATAAGGGGACACGATCTCTGCTTTGACAAGACGTGCCAAAGATACCGCCTCGCTAAACACGCTGAGGTGGGACAGTAAAAACGATTGCAATAAAGGCTTGGCCGTGGTGTGACGTCACGCCGCAGAATACGTCAGCAGATTGAATTTGTGTAAAGATTATTCTCTCTACGGTGGTATGTGGAACATATTTTGCAGAGCCGGACACTATCCTTGTGTTCAAAATCTTCTATGAAGTATTCGGAGGAGGAACTCGCCTTGCAACGCCGAAGACAATATGAGCGCCGGACTCGTCGTCATTGAAGCCTGGTTCAGGGGCTACTGAGGGAGTCCTGGATTGGGGGTGTCCGGATAGCCGAACTATCACCGTTGGCCGGACACCTGGACTATGAAGATACAAGATTGAAGACTTCGTCCCGTGTCCGGATGGGACTTTCCTTGGCGTGGAAGGCAAGCTTGGCGATACGGATATGTAGATCTCCTACCAATGTAACCAACTCTGTGTAACCCTAACCCTCTCCAGTATCTATATAAACCGGAGGGTTTTAGTCCGTAGGACGAAAAACAATCATATCATAGGCTAGCTTCTAGGGTTTAGCCACTTTGATCTCGTGGTAGATCTACTCTTGTACTACCCATATCATCAATATTAATCAAGCAGGAGTAGGGTTTTACCTCCATCGAGAGGGCCCGAACCTGGGTAAAAACATTGTGTCCCTTGTCTCCTGTTACCATCCGCCTAGACGCACAGTTCGGGACCCCCTACTCGAGATCCGCCGGTTTTGACACCGACAATGTCCAAGTCGGACAAGCTCTAAGATGATGCTCCCAAGTTTGACTTCACCGCCATCCCTCTTTGTGGCATTGATGATGCCGAGTCTACCTTGACTCTTTTTCAAGATGGTGCGGCAATGAGTACCACTAAGAAGACCCTCAAGGACCAAGCTTTGGAGGCATATGACAAGGTGGCGGGCAAGGATGATGCTTCCATCTTTGGAGGTGAGAGTGATGATGTGCCATCTTCGGCCTTCATCCACGGCGACGATGACGAGATGATCGAGCATGGAATTTTCCCTTCGGTCATGGAGGAGAGTGATGACGTGCCATCTTCGGCCTTCGTCCACGACGACAGCGACGTGATGGTTGAGCATGGGATTTCCCTTCAACCACGGCGGTGTATGATGACTTGAGTGACTTTTGCCACCATATTGAGAGTGAGAGTGACTTCACCACTAGCCCCATATATGACGACTTGCCCAAATTCCCATGTGAGGAGAGCCACAACCCCCACCACTTGAGTGAGATGAGTGACTCCACCATATGTGACATTGAGTGCACCTATTTTGAGGGAGTGAGTGAACCACCACATAGAGAGAGTGTGATAGTTGATAGGTATCGTGAGGCCATTTGCATTTCTAACAACTTGACCTCTACCTCTATTGTGTCTTCTCATTTGGTGCTAGGTCCCATTTATGATGACACGCCGATCCTCGACGACTTCGTCCTCCCTTTAGACAAGACGATGGCCATGGTGGAATATGATGCACCCCCCACATGGTTCCATCAATGATGAGGACATCAATACCATTGTTACACCCACAGCCCCTACAACTACATATACTGGACCAATTACTGGAGCTTGCACACGCCAATTAAATTATAAGGTACTTTTGGTTCTTGCTAATGATTCTAATGTTCATGAGAATATGATGCTGCCTAAATTGGATAAATTTGTTTTGCTTACAAATGAAGGGCCTAGCATGGATAGGAGGGAAGAACACTGGAGCAAGACCAAGCATGGAGATGATGGCATGTGCAAGGGGAACAAAAACGGAGTTACAAGTGATGATTTCAGGACTTTGAAGCCACCATAATGAGTGCATGAAGCCTTGGACGAAATATACAAGATGCCACTTCATAAATTTCGTCCAGAGGCTATTCTAGGTGCTGCATCACCTTATTATTGGACCAGGCCCATCTAATTTTTAGATACATAAGAATAGGCTATTTTTAGAGTCCGTATGTGTGGGGAAACAAGAGATAGGATTGGTTTCGGACCCCTTCCCCAAGGGCCATGAAATCCCCCCCTCTTCCTCCATATATACATCCCTTAGGGCACCGTTAGACTTTGGGTTTTGTTTAGATTAAAGTTCTCCATTGTTGCAACTTCATGTACTTCGTTTGTGTTCATTGACTAGACAAAGACGTCACAGAACCCACGTTCATCACTAAAGCTTTCCTATTATATGTGCAATATCCAGATTGCAATCTCAGTTCCTTGCTTGTTCTTCGTTTGCTTGCAGGAAATAGACCCTCGTGGTCAGGTTGATCGTGCTCCCGCGTGGTCAATAACCTCTCGGAGTTGGTTTAGCGATTGCTAAGGCATGATGTACTCGCACGTTCGTAGTCGGATCGTCGAAGTCTACTCCACCCAAAATGATACCACCATCTCATCGAAAGACGGGACACCTTTGCCTCTATCATGTGGTATCAGATTTCCAGGTTGCTTGGTGAGATTTTACAGTTTTTCGTAGTTTAGATCGAGTTTGTTCTTCATACCTTTCGTAGATTAGGGTTAGTTCATCCTATCCGACCAATCTGAGCCTTTGCATAATCTTTTTAGAGTTTTTGCTTTGTTGAATTTGCGGTTGCATCGTCATGTCGAGTTGCTGGTCTTAGTGTCTAGTCCTTTAGAGTTTCGAGTTCTGTTCACAATTTTTCACGCTGCCGCCATTACATCGTCATCACCGCTGCCATATACCACCATTGTCATCACCGCTGCCATATACCACCATCGTCATCACCGCTGCCAAATACCACATATTCACCGCCATCACGATAATCCGAATCCAGCTCCATAACAGATTCGCCGCCAGTTTGTGCTCCACCGCCCATCATATACCATCATCACCAGTCCGAGGTCCACCAGATTCATCTCCGCCACCAGTCCTAGTTCGAGTCCAGTATTTGTTCCTTTATTTTTGAGTTCGAGATCACGCCACACTCCGAGTCGTGACCAAGTCGAACTCCCCAACTTCCTGCTACCCGCAGTAGAAAAATAGTTCCAGTTTCAAACAAAAACTAAGTCTGGAAAATTCTGGCTAGGCAGTTTTTAGACCATTTGTAGACTTTTTTGAAAAAAATTGTTGTGGAGCAAAAAAAGAGAGGAAAAAAGTGCAAAAAAAGTGAAAAAAATTCTGAGTGTGCTCCTCCCTTGATTACGTGCCGCGCTGTGATTTTGTTAGTGTTCTAGGCTCGCGTCTCTAGCACGGTCTAGCCTAGGACTAGCACAGTACCGTTATTGAGAGTTTATTCAACTTTGCATCTCTGAATTGATTATTGATGACCCTTTTTGCTACCATATCATAAGCCTTGCCAGCTCCACATATATCTATGTCGTGCATTTTACTCTCGCTGGCCATCGCTCTATCCAAGCTTTGAGAGTTTTGACTACAATGGTTGCCGATCACCACCTGCTGCTGGGTAAGAATTTGAGATTCGCTTGACGGGTTTGTGACACACCACCACCACTTCCTAGTAGTCTGTAGAATCATATTCTTATGTGTTTCTATTGCTGCTAACCATGGCAGGATCACAAGCCGATAAGACTAATTGGGAGAACATGAAGAACAAACAAGTACATGATAAACAAATGATGGGTGGACAGGTGCAAGATGTGCTAAACAGATTTAAAGAGGCCATGGAGAAGATAGATGGCATTGAGAAGTCATTTGAGACAAAGCCGGATAACAAGTTTAATGAATTGGTCAAGCGTCTTCCCCAACCACCACCGGCTACACCTATCGCACCTCTGCAATGACAACAACAAAGCCCCCTTCCGAATCAGTTTGGACGAGCGAAGCGTGTTCCTCTTGAGGATGGCCAAACTTCCGGTGCTGCTATACCTATGGTTGATGCTTCTTTGGCTCCTGCTACTGCTTCTGCTGGTGCCGAGGAGGATGACGATTATGCGGGCGATTACGAGAATGAGGTTCATCAAAATCAGAACTACGTGCAACCACCAGCACCAGGTCGTCCACAGGCATATAATGACAATGGTAGGCCTGCACTACCACCTTAGGTACGAGATTATGACCAAATTCCTAAATTAAAATTGAATATTCCACCATTTGAGGGTAGATACATTCCTAATGTGAATCTTACTTGGGAGTTAGAAACTGAACAACGTTTCACATGCTTACAATATCCTCAGGAGAGACGTGTTGCTGCCGCTGTTTGTCAATTCACTAGTTTTTCTTCTGTTTGGTGGTCTGAACATTGTAAATTATATCCTACTCCAACTACTTGGGCTGCTTTGAAAACTACTATGCATACTCGTTGGGTTCCACCATATTATCAACGTGAATTGCTTCAAAAGTTGCAGCATTTAAGACAAGGAAAAAATTCTGTAGAAGAATATTAGGAGGAATTACGAACTGACATGATTAGATGTGGTATTGTTGAGGAGAATGAAGCTATGCTTGCATGTTTTATGGGTGGATTAAATAAAGAGATTCAAACCATTCTAGAGTATAAGGAGTATAATAATATCACTCGTTTGTACCATCTTGCTTGTAAAGCTGAACGTGAAGTGCAGGATTGACAGGCATTGGTGCGAACTAATTTTTCTACAGGTCGACCTTCATCATGGACACCACATACATCCTCTACTCTCACACGTCCTACTACAGCACCACTGACTTCAGCCGCCAATTCCAACCGAGATACAAGAAAACAGGCACCACCACCACCATCTGCCAGGAGTACACCTTCCGGTCCCGTATAAAGCTCTTCTTCATCCATGGCATCAACAGGGCAAACATATGATATTATTTGTCGTCGTTGCACGGGTGGAGGTCATTATGCGACAGAATGTCCATCTAAGCGTGTGATGATTGCTATTGAGGATAGTGCGTATGAGTCCGCTAGTGACTATGATGAGGAGACTTTGGCTCTTATTACAAGTAAAGAACATGGTGGAGATGGTTCTGATTATGAGACGCAATACATGGCTCCTGAAGATGCTGACAGGTATGAATGTTTAGTTGCTCAACGTGTTTTGAGTGTGCAGGTCACACAAGCTATGCATTCCAGCTAGCTCCATTCATCATTTGTTGTTGCAGGAGGCGCATGGAGGAGGATGGGACACTTTGGCATGAAGAATACGGAGGATATACTTGCTACACATTTCTTTTGGCCAAAGATGAGACAGGATGTTGAGCGTTTTGTTGCTCGCTGCACTACATGTCAAAAAGCTAAGTCACGACTCAATCCTCATGGTTTATATATGCCTTTGCCTGTACCTAGTGTTCCTTGGGAGGATATATCTATGGACTTTGTTTTAGATTTACCTCAAACAAAGAAGGGGAGGGATAGCATATTTGTTGTCGCGGATAGATTCTCGAAAATGGCACACTTTATACCATGTCATAAAAGCGATGATGCTGTTAATGCTGCTGATTTGTTCTTTCGTGAAATTATTAACTTGCATGGTGTACCAAATACTATTGTTTCAGGCCATGATACTAAATTTCTTAGCCACTTTTGGAGAAGTTTATGGGCTAAGTTGGGGACTAAACTGCTTTTTAGTACTACTGGTCACCCCCAAACTGATGGACAAACTGAAGTAGTCAATAGAACATTGTCTACTATGCTTAGGGCTGTTTTGAAGAATAATAAGAAAATGTGGGAAGAATGCTTGCCTCATATTGAATTTTCTTATAATTGTTCATTGCATTCTACTACTAAGATGTGCCCGTTTGAAATTGTGTATGGTTTTCTACCTTGTGCACCTATTGATTTGTTGCCTCTTCCATCTTCGGAGAAGGTTAATTTTGATGCTAAACAACATGCTGAATTGATCTTAAAAATGCATGAGTTAACGGTAGGCGTCGCTGGTGTATGATTGATAGCTTAATCATCAATAACATCACAATGTCTGATCATGACCTTATCATGTAGCATGTGGTCGACTTCTTTTCCTCTCTCCTTTTTGCTAAGCCCGAGGTGGGATTTAGGCTGGCTAACTTCTTTTGGGCGTCTCAGGACAAGGTTTCTAGTGCTAAGAACGAGGCCTTGTTGATCCCCCTTTCTGAGGATGAGATCTTTGATACGATCCACTCTGCTAATTCCAATGCGGCCTCGGGCCCAGACGGTTTCTCCATCCCCTTCTTTAAACACTTTTGGCCCCAGCGGCGGTGCCTCGTCCAGGCAATCATCCAAGGCTTCTGGTTGGGTACTGTTGACATTTCTAGGTTAAACTATGTTGTGCTTACTCTCATCCCTAAAGTTAAAGGGGCAGATCTGATCACTTAATTTAGACCTATAGCCCTCATCAATAACTTTGCCAAGCTTCCGGCAAAAGGCTTTGCTACTAGGCTCTCCCCCATCGCTCATCGCACTCTTAGTCCTTTTCAATTGGCTTTTGTTAAAGGCAGGTTCATTCTAGATGGTATTTTTGTCTTCATGAAATAGTTCATGACTTGCGTGTTCGGGGTTCCAAAGCGGTGATTCTGAAACTTGACTTCGAAAAGGCTTACAACTCGGTCAGCTGGAATTTCCTCCGGCAAGTTTTGCTTGCAAAGGGCTTTGATGGGGTTGTGGTTCACAAACTTATGCAGTTGGTCACGGGTGGTCGCACTGCAGTCTTGGTCAACGGAAACATTAGTCATTTCTTTGCTAATGGCAGGGGCTTGAGGCAGGGTGACCAGGCTTCCCCCCTTCTCTTCAACTTCATGGCTGATTCCCTATCTCATATTCTATCGCGGGCTGCGGCAACGGGTCACATCACTCCTGTCAGCTCCCACCTCGTCCCTAATGGCATCTCTCATTTACAACATGCGGATGATACTATCATTATGGTGGAGATGAATGAGGCTAGCATTGCCCACCTAAAGTTCCTTCTTCTTTGTTTTGAAGCTCTCTCTCGTCTCAAGATTAACTTTGCCAAAAGTGAAGTCATAGTTACCAGGGTCTCGGATGCTGGGGCCCAAAGAGTTGCTCACCTTCTTAACTGCTCGCTAGGTTCCTTCCCCTTCAAATATCTTGGTCTCCCGATCTCTCCTCACAGGCTGTTGGCCAAAGATTTCGCTCCCGCTATTGCGAAGGTGGGCAATCGGATTTTGCCGTGGAGAGGGCGCTACAACACCCAAGCGGGCAAGGTTGCCCTAACCAACGCCTGCTTGTCCTCCCTTCCCATGTTCCTGATGGGTTTCTACCTCCTTTCAGGAGGGTTCCATGATGGCTTTGATAAACACTGGGGTGCCTTTTACTGGAATTCGTCGGATAATAAGCACAAATACGGGATGGTGAAATGGAAATACATTTGCAGACCCAAAAAACTGGGTGGGTTGGGTATCATTAATACGACTTTCATGAACAAGTGCCTCATTTTAAAATGGTGGTGGAAAATTATGTCTTCTGAGGAGCCCCCCTTTGGCTAACCATTCTGAAGGCTAAGTACTTCCCTATGTCGAGTCCCATGTTGGCCTCGTCCTCTGGTGCTTCCCATTTTTGGCGCCAACTTGTTAAAGTTCGACCGGATTTCCAACCCTTGTTTAAATTCATCGTTAGGAATGGCAAATCTACCCGTTTTTGGCTAGATTGGTGGTGTGGGGAAGCCACCCTTGCAGTGTCTCCCTACCCTGTTCTCTTACTTTCTAACCTGGAGATCTCTATCTCCGAGGTCTCGCTTAATAATTGGGATCTTGACTTCCATAGATCGCTTTCTCCAGAAGAGTTGGAAGACTGGCATCATACTATTCCCTACTTCCCTTTGCTCTCGGAGGAAGAGGACCCGGTGGTCTGGCCTCATTCTTCTTTAGGTAGATTTTCGGTCAAGTCTGCTTACTGTAAACTCATATCTGGCTCCCCCACGTCCAAGTTCAAATGCATCTGGAGCGCCCGGATCCCCCCAAGATCAGAATTTTCTTGTGGCAAGCCTTTCGTGGGAAGCTTCCCGCGGCGGATCAAATCAGGAAAAGGAATGGCTCGGGTTCTGATAGATGTGCCTTATGTGGGGCTTTTGAAAATACTGATCATATCTTCGTTCGATGCTCTTTGGCTAAGTTTATGTGGTGCTGCATTCGTTATTGGCTGCAAGTGAATTGGAACCCTTCGTCTTTTGGTGATGTGAGGAGACTGTTAAGCAGCCTTCCGATGGCTTCTAAAAGGATTTTCTGGACGGGGTTTGCAGCGATTTGTTGGTCGCTGTGGACCACTAGAAACAAGTTTCCCGTTGAACATATCTTCCCAGCTAATCCTGTTGGTTGCTTATTTAAAACTGGTGTATTCCTGCAGCAGTGGAGATCATTGATTAAGGAAGCAGACCATGAGGCCTTCGATGCTATGCTATCCAAGATTTGGATCACAGCTTCTTCCTTGGCGTGCTCGTAGCGGGAGGCAACTTAATCCTATATCTTTCTATCTTATCTGTTTAGGGCTGGCCTGCATGCCATGACTGGCTCGGTTGCCATGTACGTGTTCCTATTCTTTTGTTGTTCTGCGACTGTGTTTGGATGTTGTTGGTTGTGGTGCTCTACCTGGTGGCTTTATTTATAAAGTCGGGCTTATGCCTTTTATCTAAATATAAACTTGCTGGAGATAAGGGTAGAAAACATGGTGTCCTTGCACCTGGAGATCTTGTTTGGTTACATATGCATAAGGATAGGTTTCATAATTTGCGCAAATCAAAGCTAATGCCACGTGCTGATGGTGCTTTTAAGGTGTTAGAGAAAATAAATGATAATGCATATAAACTTGAGCTGCCTGTAGATTTTGGGGTTAGTCCCACTTTTAACATTGCAGATTTGAAGCCTTATTTGGGAGAGGAAAATGAGCTTCCATCGAGGACGACTTCATTTCAAGAAGGGGATGATGATGAGGACATCAATACCATTGTTACACCCACAGCCCCTTTAGCTACATATACTGGACCAATTACTAGAGCTCGTGTACGCCAATTAAATTATCATGTACTTCCGTTTCTTGGTAATGATTCTAATGTTCATGAGAATATGATGCTGCCTAAATTGGATACATTTGTTTTGCTTACAAATGAAGGGCCTAGCATGGATAAGAGGGAAGAACACTGGAGCAAGACCAAGCATGGAGATGATGGCATGCACAAAGGGAACAAGAACGGAGTTACAAGTGATGATTTCAGGACTTCGAAGCCACCATAATGAGTGCATGAAGCCTTGGACGAAATATACAAGATGCCACTTCATAAATTTCGTCCAGAGGATATTCTAGGTGTTGCCTCACCTTATTATTGGGCCAGGCCCATGTAATTTCGAAATACATAAGTATAGGCTATTTTTAGAGTCCCTATGTGTGGGGAAACAAGAGATAGGGTTGGTTTCAGACCCCTTCCCCAAGGGCCACGAAATCCTCCCACCTCTTCCTCCATATAGACAGCCCTTAGGGCACCGTTAAGACTTTGGGTTTTGTTTAGATTAAAGTTCGCCATAGCTGCAACTTCGCGTACTTCGTTTGTGTTCAACAACCAGACAAAGACGTCACATAACCCCACATTCATCAATAAAGCTTTCCTCTTATATTCGCAATATCCAGATTGCAATCTCAGTTTCTTGTTTGTTCTTTGTTTGCTTGCAGGAAATAGACCCTCGTGGTCAGGTTGATCATGCTCTGACGTGGTCAATAACCTCTAAGAGTTGGTTTAGCGATTGCTAAGGCGCGACATACTCGCACGTTCGTAGTCGGATCGTCGAAGTCTACTCCACCTAAAACGATACTACCATCTCATCGAAAGACGGGACACCTTTGCCTCTATCAATCAAGTTGATGATGATGACCAAAATTTGGTATTTCCCACCTCACCTACACCACTTGAGTGGAATCACAATGGTAACATAGGTGACGGTGATGCTCTAGTCCCACTAGTGGACGTTCTTGACATTGATTGCTTGCATGATGTTAATCTACCTAGTACCATGCTTCATGCTAGTATGATTTCCCCTTGCGATGATTTGCCCATTTATGATGAGTATGATGATTCTCATGTGGATTCTCTTAGTTGTGATGCCATGTTACATAGGATTTCTTGTGACAATTCTTTAGGTCACATCATGTTTGATAATCCGCTTGACTTGTCATATGCTATGCATGAGATCAACTGATGCGGAGCATCCCATGATTATCCCCATGGACGCATCTGCATCTCCTACAACACCACTCAGACCAATGACAAGAGCACGTGCAAGAGCTCTTGAAACCGAGGTGACATCACTCCTCTCACAACTCCCTTTCGAATCACGTGAGACATGGCTACTACCTCAAACGGAGACGCTTTGCATACTCAGGTACCAAGGAGTTAGCCATGGAGAAGCTAGGAAGCAAGGAGAACCGGAAGTGGAAGACATGCGTGAAGACAGAGAGGAAAACAACCAAGTCCCAGGCTGGCCGAACAATTCAGACGAGGGCCCGGTCGATCTGGACAGAGCCCGGACGATCCGGACCCCGGTCCGAATGATCCGGCTAACTCGCCCAACGACAACCAAAGCTGGACCCCGAAGCTGGACCCCGAAGCTGGATCATCCGGACGAGCACCCAGATCATCCGGGCACCAGCTGGACATACAGACCCCCATCCGGACATCCAGGTCTATGTCGCCACCGCCTATGTCATCAATTCATCCGGGCCATCACCAGGATCATCCTGACAGAGCACGGATCATCCAGCTCCCTATCCGGATCATCCGGACCCCACCTGCATGCACGTGTTGAGCTGAGGCCCATGTACCCCTTCGCCCCCTTAGCCTATATATATGACTCCTCCACCTCTCTTCTAGGGTTAGCATTGTGATAGCTCATACTTTGAGATAGATCCTTGCTCATCCATCCGGATCTACTCCATCACGAGGGACCGACACCTCTTCGGAGAAGATCCTCATTGGATTAAAGACCTCCTCTCGGAGAAGACCCTCTTCAAGACCTCCTCTCGGAGAAGAACCAGTTACCCTATGTATCGTCCTTTGTTGGATTCGGATCTTGTATCACTTTGTGTCTCGATGATCTAGCGCATGTGTGACTATAATTCTTGTTGGTTGAGAGTTTTCTCATGTTTTCCCCTCATTTCCCCTCTCGTGGTCTTCGTGTTCTTGGTAGGATTCCATCCAAACGTGAAAGATCGGCCTCTAGGGTTCTACCCTACATCATCTTGGTATCATGAGCCACGTTGATCACGTTTTTGGAGCCCCTACCCTTTGTTTTCTAGTTTGATTTTATTGATTTCGTCCTAAATCCGAAAATCCCCATCAAAAATAGACCAAAATTATGTTTATGATTTGTTGGTTTTGATGATGTTTTGTTGATTTTGATCAGTGGATTGGTTGGGTAACTAGTGGATCTTGCCTTTCCTACCATCTCACCCTCGAATTCCATCCAAAATCCCTGAAATTTTCGAATTTATCCCCATTTTTGAGTTCATCCCGAGGAAATCCCGTGCGCAGTTGACCTGCCCGGATCATCCGGACCTGCCCGGATCATCCGGCTCCTGGCCCGGATCATCCGGCTTCCTCCGCCGAAACTGCATTTTCTGCAGTTTTGTCCACCGCCACCTACGCCTCCGCATACCCCACTTCGACCACCACCACCTTAACTCCGCCAACCCCACGACAGACCCCACCGTACCACCATTCGACTTTGGGTTCGAGAATTTGAGTTGTGGTTTCCATGTCCTATTGTGTTTTGGCTATATAGGTACGGCGCAACATCAACATCACCACCGCTCATCTTCGCCGACTACTCATCATTGCTACGGACGGTAACCTCGACGACATCTTTGTCTACGCCTTGCCATTGCATTGATAACCACCATAGCCTTACTTTTGTGTTGCTTACCCATTGAGACTAGCCTTTGAGTATTGCCGGCAACGTGACTTGTGCACATTAGTGATCATACTCTCCATAAGCATACATACGATATCATTGTGGTGCATATCTTGATATCATCTCTTGTGTCACAAAGTTGTCATCACATACACAATCGCTACCTTGGTTCGTGAAGTTTTGCATGAGAAAAGAGCTCAAAAGTGAAAGAGCCAAACAAGCTTTTAAGTAAAAAGAGAAAGATAAGCAAAGAGCTTATAAGCAAGAATCATAGCATCATACTACATTAAAATAGGATTCCCTCCAAACGTGAAAGATCGACCTCTAGGGTTCTACACTACATCATCAACCATATGTCTTATTTGCAATCTCTTCATGGTGACTATGCATATGCCATTAAAATAAACCCAATTTGCACATATTGCATAGATAACAAGACCATGGTTATTGGCCTTTGTTTTTCTTGTGATGATATTGATATGCTCGCTTTGCATCATTTATTTCATATGCCATGCCATGACCACCTAGCTTCGGATATGCACTGTTTTGGATGTTGTCCATTTTCTCCATATGATATTTCCGCTATTGCTCATGAGGAGACCCTCATAGTTTCCTCATACATTTTAGGAGATTTTCGTCCATCCCATTCATTGCATGATCCCAATACTTATGTGCACCATATGCTCCCCATGAACAAACATTCTATTGATGTGCCATATCCTTGGATTCTCAATTTGTGTCCCCATCGTGTCATACACAATAACTATTTCTTCATGATGGATGACATGTTCTTATACCATGCATCAAATTTCTTTGAGTGATGCTTATCTTGAGCTAACTCACACGTGCACTTACACATCAGGATGAATGATGTGTACATTTACCACGTGCACAATTTCTTTGGTTTGTGTCTCTTTTGTGTAGGTACCCATGAATACTTGTCAACCTCACAATCCTATGAGTTGACAAAATGAGCTCTAGAGAGCAACTATGACTTGTGATCCCGTGGATTGTCCTTACCACCATTATCTTCACGCCAAGACTTCGCGCATTCATTCTACATTTCTCTCCATGTTCACTTTGCATGATATGCTCATTCCTATGCTTTTGCCATGCATTTGTGACTCATGCTTTGTATTACATATGATGATTGATTCTCATACTTGTATGTGTATTTGCAAGCTTGGTGGAGATATTGCTTGTTATTTCCATGTTTGCTTTGTGCAATATTCCTATGATGATACTTTCATCTTGCTTTTTGTTCGTGCTTGTGATATGTCATGTGCATTGTCTATGCCTAGTATTTGCTCACATGACATGATTGCCATGATTTACTCTAGTGTGTTGCATCTTCGCTCCACTAGTTTGTGCGACATGATTGATATGCTTACTTGTGTTGCATCACCAATGATTCATACTTGCTCATTTCATGTGGTTGATGAGAACCATCTACATACTTTGCACATGATTGTTATTGCTTCTTGTCATATCTCTCCATGTGTTGCCTCTCTCATGCTAGATGATTTGCCGTGTATTGAGTGCAACATGATTCTCGTCTTGCTCATGAGATTGCCCCCATAGCATTCTCGCATATATTTGGAGATTTTGACATATTTCTTGTGAAGCATGCTTGTATTACTTCTTTGCACCATATACCTAGTGCCATGAATATCTCCATTGTTGTATCATATTATTCATGCACTTGTGCTTATAATGGTTATGTGCAAGAGAAGAGAACCATCATGATGGATGATGTGTTTATCTACCATGTGCATACGTTCTTTGTTTTGTTGTGTGCATGTGTAGGATACTTAGACTTCGTGTCGACTTCCACTTCACGTGAGTTGACCATTCGAGCTCTTGTGAGCGAGCCTCTTTCTACCACGACAAATCTACATCGCACTTGCTTGAGTTTCGGCATTGTGAAGAATGCACAAGGACACACCTTCAAGGTGACATCCTTCTTGAGCATGGATGTTGAGGATCATACTACTTTTGTTGCTTGCACCATGAAGCTTATTGGTCATCTTGGACCACTTGATTGCGCACATGTTAGAGATCTTGCCTCGACTTGCAATTTTCGCATTTCCATGCCTCATGAAATATATACCTTGTGTGTTGCATCCAATTTTTGGACTACTTGCTACTATAATATGTTTGGTTGCAACAATGTCATCACTTCACATATGCCATGTCCCATTGATTGCTACATGCTTGACTTGATTGCCTCACACATGATGAACAATTGCTCTTTCTATTGTGTTGAGTGCCACACTATATTCATTACACCCTATGCACGTTATGCTTGGATTGTCTTGCATTTGACCCATGTCTTTAGACATCTCATCTTATATGGTGTTGTGAATGATTCTTATGCGTACCGTAGACGTTTCATTGAGCAATTTGTGAATGCTTGCCATGAACTTGAGGTAGATGCTTATTCTCTTGTCACACATATTTGCATCTCTACCTCACATTTACATGCTTGTTTCCATGATGTCCTTGATTGTGCTCAATTTATGTGCTTACATGCCATGTCACAATCCTTTGTCAAACCATATGCTTTGCATGATGACGACACTTGTTTGGTGAATCACCACTTGAATGCTTGGTTTTGCACTAACGCTAACCACATATGTTTCCCCAAGTGTTTGTTGTCTTTGCCCCTTTTGAAGGAAACACTAGATGGTGCGACATTGGAGAGTGCCTATTTCGAGTTTCAAGATGATGAGTGCTTGGTAATCGGCCGCTTCAACACGGCAACACCATGTCTTTCCCATGGTGATTTGGCTTTCGATCCGAGGTAGGATCATTTCCAAGGGGGAGGGGATGATGCGGAGCATCTTATGGGTATCACCATGTCAAGAGTCCATTTGGCAAGTGACACGTGTGACCTCCACTTCTCATACATAAAGGTGAATCTTCTCCTTTACACGTGTTCACTTTACCCCGTCGAGGATGGTATACTACTTGACACTCCACTCATGTGCATGCATAGGTATTGCCGGAGCTTCAAGGTCAACGGGAAGGAGTGCAAGCGCCTAGGAACACCTACATCATCCGCGATGGTAGCATGTAAGAGAAGACGGAAGAAGACGGAGCTATGGAGTCTACAGCGGCCGGACGTCCGACGTGCCACCGGACATCCTACACTCTACAGCGCCTGGACGACCGATGTCCGACACGACCACGCCAGGACCAGCCAGGAGATCTACAGCGGCCGAACGACCGACATACTCCGAGTGACCGACAAGTCCCAGCGTACAGACGACTGACGCTGACCGGACGACCGGCGCCACCTGTCCAGAGCCAAAACGTCAGAAGTCCGACGCCCTTCGGACGTCCGGACCCCCGCGAGCGATCGGACGTCCGACCCCAATCTGACGTCCGACACAACATGTGCACAGCCGGGCCTTTGGCCTTGTATCCCTCTCCCACTTACCCCTTCGTGGCTTAGACTATAAATAGACCTCCCCGTCATCCTTTCTAGGGTAAGCAAATATGATTGCTCATTCTTAGGTGAGCTTTGCTCCTACCTCTACTCTTGAGAGAGAGAGACTACCACTCCCATGGAGTTCAATACCTCCATGTGAGAAGATCCTGAGGGATTCAAGCCCCCCTTCGTGGGAAGATCCTTCTAGGATTCAAGCCCCCATCTCCTTTGGATTTGGGATGAACTCTACCTTGTATGTTTCTCTTTGTTGTTCATGTACCTTGTGGATCTTGTGTGTTTGATTGTCTAGTGGATGTGTGATTGGACTCGTTCTTGAGTGTTTCCCCTTGTGATTTCTCTCTGCTCTTCCCCGTGTTCATCGTGTTCTTCGAGGGATCCCACTCATATCGTGAAAGATCAGCTTACACCGGGTTAGCCCCGTATCATGAACTCTACCTTGTATCTTTCCTTTTGTTGTTCATGTACCTTGTGGATCTTGTGTGTTTGATTGTCTAGTGGATGTGTGATTGGACTTGTTCTTTAGTGTTTCCCCTTGTGATTTCTCCCTGTTCTTCCCTGTGTTCTTCGTGTTCTTCGAGGGATCCCACTCCAATCGTGAAAGATCGGCCTACACCGGGTTAGCCCCGTATCACCATCATAATCATCACGCTGCTAATTTTGTTGGCGATCAACAGACTGTTGCAATGCAGCCAAAGCTTGCTGTAAGGTAACTAGAGTCTCCTGAATTTCTGTAACTTGTCGTTGTGTTGCTGTGATGGTTTCTGTGGCATCCTTTAGGTCCAACTCCCTGTTCTGCACATTCTCATTTATAGGATCGGTTGCACACTGAATTTGTCGCTGAAGATGATCACGAAGAGCTTCATATTCATTCCCATGCACCACGGATTTAGAATCCTTTTTCTGTTGTACAATAAAAGACTCGTCGGACATGATTAGGTGATCAGTACTCACAGAAAATATAGTGTATGTGGAAAACTCTCAACTCACTCAAAACTGAAAGAAACAAGGTATCTTACCGTTCCAAAATGAATTAGGAAAGCTTACCAACTTGTATGGGCAGAACGTGCACGGATGTGATGTAGCAAATACCGAGGGTGAAAATTATCACACAAGAAACCAGGGTATATGGTGGAGCTTGGTTGGAATACCTATCAACACCAATTCACAAATCCTAGTGCTGATCGTATGATAAAAAGACCCACGGAAACACACATGGTGGAGATAAGTGGGGCAAATGCAACTCTGAAACTGAGCTCAAAATTCTAGAATGTCGGAGTAATGCTCGTGTTGCAAACACATAGGAGAGATGCTAGAAACTCGCTCAATTTATACGGGCACAAGGTTTCTCAATCTACTAGTGCAATGAACGTGGCAGAAAAACTAAACAAACTCTCCAAAAATATATGCAACTTTCACGTGTAGCTTTTTTTTCTCCTTTTTTCGTTTTCTTTTGCTTTCTCTCTTTTTTTCTTTCTCTTTTTTTTATCGGTAACTTGAGCAATTAGTAACCAATCTGATTTTGTCAAAAAAAAAGATGCACTCTCCAAATTCTTATATGAGCAGCCCGTAGAGCAAAGGATATTCTAGTCTCAAAAGGAAAGTGTTACGCAAAAGAAGAAAGGCTGACTATGGTTATCAAAGGAAACACAATCTGATTCGGATAGTTAATCTAACTAAACTAATTCTGACTCGAACGAACAGACTTGACAGCAACCAAATGACTCCGACGTGAGAAAAGGAAAACCTAGACAAGCTACAACGACTCAGATCAGAATGTAAGCTACGCAAATAAAAGAGTACGATCAACAACTAAAACTTGGAACCGAGGCTATCTAAGTTATTGCAAAAACTCTAAACCCTAATATTTTTGTATGGCTTTTTTTGTATAGGACGGAAACAAAACTAATCTAAGGGATTGGTGGATGCTCACTGAGTAAACGCTGGAAATCTAATACCAAGATGATAAGGGGTGGCCCGATCTTCTCAGTGAGCGGATGATCTCGATGATGAACATGCTAGATAACTTGTGAGATGCTCTCGAACTCTCCAGCTGTTCCCCGTTTGCCAATGCAACAGATCTTCAACCCTATGGATATTCGCAAGACCACACACTTGCACACGTAGCCGCCGACCATGAAGCGGTTCTGCAATCTCCCAATTCCCAATGGAACGACAGATAGCACTTTACTTTCAGTAGCAAATACACCCTATCGAAACGAATTTGGTGTAGGTAAATATTCCTGATCGATGCAAAGAGGAATATGAGTACAGAGGGATGCTTAAAGCAATTCAGTCTGGTATGAGTTTAATCAAAACATGGTCTAACCCAAAAATCCATGACTTATAAGGGTATATAAAGACCCCTGGACGTCCAACATAGTGTTGGGTCAAAAATCAACATATCTCCAACTTTCTTAACTTAAACAAATCTATCTGGAAAACTGGCAGAAATAAATGCCGTATTGTTTTGGTGACTGTGACTTGGTCACCACGGATGGCGGGCTGAAAGTATACAATTTGGAATGCACACGAGTCAAGCCTTCGAAATTGTATTTAAAAGCCTTATTTGGAGTACGGACACGTATTCTTCATGTATATCAATTGCGGGCTTCCTGACTGTCAATCCGAGTCCGGTTCTGATTTTCCTTATTGATACGGAGCATCCTTCCATCATCCCTATGGACTCTACTTCAACCACATTTTCTCCAAGAGGACCCATGACAAGAGCCCAAGCACGTGCCATCCTATCCGAGGTTAACTCTCTCCTTGTTGAACTTCCCTTTGACCCATTTGAGACATGGCTACTACCTCAAACAGAGACACTTTGTGTGCTCAGGTACCATGTAAGCAGCCAAGGAGAAGGAGTGGTGCAAGATGGACATCAAGATCAAGGAGGCATTCCACCCAGCCTAGAAGGACAAGTACAACCGCCCAACCACCGCCTGAGCGGTACAACCGGCCAGCCACCGCCCAACAACCGGCCGCCATTCTATGATCAAGCGGTGCAAGGCCGGTACAGCACCGGTTCTACCTGTTTCTGCCCAAAGACTAGAACAACCGCCCCGACCTCCGGTACAACCGCTGGCTCGTTCGACGTCCACCTCCAGAAGCCAGCGCCCGACCTCCCAGCGGGAGTACCGCCTTCCTCGGCCGGAACTACCGCCCCTCACGAGCTCTCAGCGGTACTACCGGCTCCATGACCGGTACCACCGGCCTGCCTACGCGCAGTGCACTTACCCCTTCATGGCTTAGCACTATATATACTCGTCTCCTAGCTTCGTATTAGGTTTAGAATAGGTTTAGCTCATATTTTGTGTGAGAGCCTTTCTCATCCACTTGGATACTTCTCCTCGGAGCTCAGGACCTCTTCGGAGAAGATCCCCCAAGCGGATTCAAGACCCCTTTCTAGGGAAGACCATCAAGGCCTCCGTACGGAGAAGAACGGTTCCTTTGTATCCTTACCTTTGTTGATGGTGGATCATATGTTACTCTATGTTGTCGGTGATCTAGCACTCGTGTGATTGATTCTCTGTCGGTTTAGCGTTATCTCTTGTTCTCCCCGTGTTTCTTCCCTCAAGTTCTTCCGCGTGTTCTTCGTGATTCCCTGTAGAACCCTCCAAACGTGAAAGATCGACCACTTAGGGTTCCGCCCTACATCATCTTGGTATCATGAGCCACGTTGATCATGTTTTTGGAGCCCCTACCCCGTGTTTTCTAGCTTGATTTTGTTGTTTTCGTCCTAAATCCGAAAATCCCCACCAAAAATAGCCCCAATTTTTTTTGTGATTTGTTGGTTTGATGATGTTTTGTTGATTTTGATCCGTGGATTTGCTTGGTTTCAAGTGGATTTAGCATTCCCTCGAGTTTCCCCTCTTCTCATCCACGAAATCCACCCAATTTTGCCCCGAAATCATCCATTTCCGCCACAAAATCGCACCCCATTTCGAGCTGTGTCGAATCCCGACATGAGCGGTACAACTGCCCCCCGAGCGGTACCACCGCTGAGTACCGCAAGTGGTACAACCGCCCGTCCAAGCGGTACTACTGCCCAGGCCAATTTCAGCATTCTGAGTTTCACCATTTTCAGCATAACTTCCACATCCGGAGTCCGATTTTCGCGTTCTTTAGCTCGTTGAGAAGCTATTGACATTCCCCATCCACCTCCACTTTCCGCTTCCACCATTGTTGCTTTGGTCTTTGAGAATTTGAGTTGTGGTTCCCGTGTCCTATTGTGTTTCGGCTATATAGGTACGGTTCGATGTCAACATCACCACCACTCATCTTTGCCAAGGACTCATCATCGCAAGGACGGTAACATCGACGACATCTTTGTCATACCTTGCAATTGCATTTGATAACCACATAGCCTTACTTTTGTGTTGCTTACCCATCGAGACTAGCCATTGAGTATTGCCGGCAACGTGACTTGTGCACATTAGTAATCATACTCCATAGCATACATATCATACCATAGTGGTGCATATCTTGAGATCAACTTGTGTGTCACAAAGTTGTCATAGCATTATGCAATTGCTATCTTGGTTCGTGAAGTTTGCATGAGAAAAGAGCTCAAAAATGAAGAGCCACCCAAGCTTTTAAGCAAAAGAGAAAGATAAGCAAAGAGCTTATAAGCAAGAACCATAGCATCATACAACATTAAGATTGTCATATCCGATCATCTTGGATCATAGCACCGAAATATCATACATATAGCATACTTGGGATAGAGATCGTTGCATTTTTTCCTAGTAGGTTGTGCACAAGTTTGCGTATCCGCCTATTGTGCAATCGTGCTAGCGTCTCTCTAGTATTGTGCAACAAGAGCATATCGTGGTTTCCACATTTTGGCTCACTTTTGGTTTGCACAATCCCACTTATCTATTTGCATGTGTGTTTCCGTGTACCATTACTTGCTTGGTCTACTTGTTACATTTGCGAATTTGCGAATCTTTTTCAACATCTTTGAGTCAAACTAACGATTGCAATCAATTTTGTGCCACCATCCTAACCAAGCTCCACCATAAGCATTTACTTGTGTAGGTGTGAGAACCGACAAGAATTGGTACCAAAAGTGCTATTTCATTGTCCGCATTTGAGTGAACTTGATTCATCTTCAACATTGGTCAAGGTACATTTGGTACACGTTCTTTTCCTTCTACCACTTACATTTTGCTAGGTATGATGGATAGGCCAAGTTCTTCTACAAATCCACCTCTCATCGAGAACGGCGACGACATGCCATCATTCGTCACAAAGAGCCACCTCTTTGGTGCTCAAAGGGCGTTACACCAACAGCAACAAGCTATGAGCGACTGCATCGACAACCTCGCCACCGACTTGTGACTCTCTGAGCAACGTACAAGAGACTACTTCGACGACAAGTTCGACTCTCACAAGCAAGAAAATGATGCAAGAATGGACGAGATCCGCACCTTGATGAGGAACCGGCATCATTCCACTTCTTCCTCCACAAGACGGAGACGCTCGAGTCGACACTCCGATGACACCTTCTCCGGCTCAAGTACACCGTCTTCGACCATTCTTCGACGAGCCGCGCATCAAGACCGTCATACACCTCACAATCCTCTACATGACAAGCATTCACAAGAGCAAGTCGATGAGCAAGTCCCTCGTCCACAATCAAACCAAGTGGCTTTTGCTCAAGCTCAAGAACGGCAACGACTACGGCGCTGAGAAGAAGAATGAGCGCGTCTACACCAAGAAGAACAAGACACCGAGGCTCAACGTCTTCAACAACAACAACGAGAAGCACAAGCTCTTGAGGCGCAACGTGCCCTTCAAGAATCAAGTCGATCCATCACCAACCGCAATCGTGAACGGCGCAATCAAGAGGAAGCTCTTCGAGAAGAAATCCAAGAGAGGAACTACCAACCGCGTGTGCAACGTCAAGGTCCACAAGCACCTCAACTTCAAGCTCAACAAGAACAAGTTGACCATGGACTTCCTCCACGCCAAGAGCAACATGAGGATGATTACCCTCCACGTCAAGGGCGTCATCATCACCATTGCCAACAACACAATGAAGAGCAACGCTATGGCAAGCTCAAATTCACAATGCCCAAGTTCAATGGAAGCAATGATCCCGAAGAATACCTCTCATGGGCATTGAAGGTCGACAAAATCTTTCGTTTGCACAACTTTGAGGAAGAGAAGAAGATCGCTATGGCATCACTTGAGTTCCAAGACTATGTGCTCATATGGTGGGAACAAGTCCTTGAACACTGTGAAGCAAGAGGTGAACCACCAATCACCACTTGGTCTCAAATGAAGGATGTCATGCGGGCACGCTTTGTACCAACCTACTACAACCGCGATATCTTCAAGAAGCTACAACTCCTCAAGCAAGGAACAAAGAGTGTTGAAGAATACTACAAGGAAATGGAGATAGCCATGATTCGAGCCAATGTCAAGGAAGATGATGAGCAAACAATGGCACGTTTCTTGAATGGACTCAATCATCCCATCAAGAAGATTGCCGACTTCCAACCCTATTCCAACCTCATTGAGCTCGTGCATCAAGCAACCAAGGCGGAACCTCAAGTGCAAGATGACTTCAAGTACGCCAAGTACTCATCCAAGACCTACGGTTTCTCCAACATCCAAGCTTCAACGACTCCTTCAACATCTACATCAACCAAACCTTCTCAAAGCAACGATGACAAGTCAAGTTACAAGAAAACTTCGGCAAGTTCAAGTCTCCTTCCTCCTACGACAAGCAACTTCAAGCCGCATGCTTCATCATCTACTCCAACCAATGAGACCGTCAAAACAAGCTCCTTCAAGTGTTTCACTTGCGGCGGCCGAGGCCACAAGTCCTACCGATGCACGAACAAGCGCACCATGATCCTCAACGACGACGGCACATATGACTCAATGAGTGAAGAGGAGATGGAAGCCCTTGAGCAAGTGGCCATGCACCGGCGCGTGAACGAGGATGAAGATGATCAAGTCTTTTGTGATGAGGATTCGAGCCCCGCTCTCGTTGTCTCCAAGGTCTTGACTCTTCAACATCAACAAGAAGAAGACCAACGATGCCACATCTTCCACACAAAAGCCGGCATCAATGGAAGGTCCGTCAAGGTCACCATCAATGGAGGTAGTTGCCACAACTTGGCAAGTGAAGAACTATGTTCAAAGCTTCAATTGGTCAAGAGGAAGCACCCGCACCCCTACAAGGTTCAATGGCTAAGTGACTCCGGCACTATACAAGTCGAGCATACAGTCCAAGTCTCTTTCAAAATAGGTGCTTATGAAGAAACTTTGGAATGTGATGTGTTCCCAATGTCCGTTTGCCACCTCCTTCTTGGTCGACCATGGCAATTCGACCGTGGTGTCATCCACAATGGGCGAACCAATCATTATAGCTTCAAGATGAAAGGGAAGGAGTATGTGCTACGACCTATGTCTCCTAGTCAAGTGATAGCCGACAAACAAGCCACCCACCATGGAGAGAAGAGTGAGAAAGTGACCCACCCAAAAGTGAGTGAGAGCCACAAGCCAAATATGAGCGCCTCTTCGCCTAGAGAGAAAAACCTCATCCTATTTGCCACCAAAAGTGAGATAAGAGAAGTGTGTGAGAACCCATCGAGTGTGATGCACTTCGTCCTTGTGTGCAAAGAGAGCCAACAACTAACACCTCTCACGAGTTACCTTTAGTGTTTCAGTCTCTTTTGCAGGAATTCAAAGATGTCTTCCCCGATGAGCTACCTCCAGGTCAACCTCCACTACGAGGCATTGAGCATCGAATCGACCTCATCCCCGGAGCGCCACTTCCAAACAAAGCCCCATACCGTGTCAATCCCGAAGAAACCAAGGAGATTCAACGACAAGTACAACAACTCATCGACAACGGTCATGTACGTGAAAGCTTAAGCCCATGTGCCGTTCCCGTTATACTCGTACCTAAACCCGATGGCAGTTTTCGCTTGTGTTCTGATTGTAGACCCATAAACGCCATTACCGTTCGTTATAGGCACCCCATTCATCGATCAGATGATATGCTTGATGAACTTAGCGGAGCCAACTTTTTCTCCAAAATTGACCTTAAAAGTGGCTATTATCAAATCCGCATTCAAGAAGGTAATGAATGGAAAACCGCTTTCAAAACCAAATTTGGGTTATATGAGTGGTTAGTGATGCCTATGGGTTTGTCGGAAGCACCCGGAACTTTCGTGCGTCTTATGCATCATGTGCTTAGACCTTACATTGGAGTCTTCCTTGTGGTTTACTTTGATGATATCCTCATGTTTAGCAAAACGATGAAAGAGCACATTAATCATGTTAAATCTGTGTTGCAAACCCTCCGAAAGGAAAGCCTTTATGCGAACTTGAAGAAATGCATTTTTGGCGTTGACAAAGTGGTTTTCTTGGGTTTTGTTGTCTCTTCCAAGGGTGTCCATGTTGATGAAACTAAAATTGAAGCAATTAAAACTTGGCCCCAACCCACCAATTTGCAACAAGTGAGAAGTTTTCTTGGTCTTGCAGGATTTTACCGCCGCTTTGTGAAAAACTTTAGCACAATTGCCGCTCCTTTACATGCTTTGAGTAAGAAGAATGCTCCTTTTGTTTGGGGATCTTTGCAATCCACTGCTTTTGATGAGCTCAAGTCTTTGCTTACTCATGCTCCGATTCTTGCTTTGCCTAACTTTGACAAAACTTTTGAGGTTCGTTGTGATGAAAGTGGTACCGGAATTGGCGGAGTTTTGATGCAAGAAAAACGAGCCATTGCTTATTTTAGTGAAAAACTCTCCGGTGCTCAACTTAATTATCCCATCTAGGACAAAGAATTGTATGCTTAAGTACTTAAAAGGTCAAACTAAATTGAACAAGCATCATGCCAAATGGAGTGAATTCATTGAATCATTTCCTTATGTCATGAAGTACATTAAGGGTAAATAAAATGTTGTTGCGGATGCACTTTCACGCATATGCATGCTTGTCACTAAACTTGAGTTGAATGTTATTGGTTTTGAGCATATAAAAGACTTGTATGAGCATGATCCTTCTTTTGCTACTCCTTACGCTAAGTGTTTGACACACACACATCTTGGGAACGATACTACATAAAGGATGATTATCTTATGAGAGCTAACAAACTTTGCATTCCCGAGTCTTCTCTTCGTTTGCTCCTTTTGCAAGAGGCTCATGGAGGCGGACTTATGGGACACTTTGGACGCGACAAGACTTTCGCCACGCTCTCCAAGAACTACTTTTGGCCCAAGATGTTTCGTGATGTCTCAGGCTTCACCAACCGTTGCTCCACATGTCGCAAAGCTAAGTCTAAAGCTCAATCCCATGGTCTTTACATGCCCCTTCCCATTCCTTACCAACCTTGGGAAGACATTAGCATGGATTTTGTACTTGGTTTGCCTAGAACTCAAAATGGCAAGGATTCCATCTTTGTTGTTGTGGACAGATTTTCTAAGATGGCACATTTAATTCCTTGCAACAAGATAGACGATGCTTCACATATTGCAAATCTTTTTTGTAGGGAAATCTTGCGACTTCATGGATTGCCAAAGACGATCGTCTCCGACCGTGACATCAAGTTCTTGAGTTACTTTTGGAAGACGCTATGCGCCAAGCTCGGAATCAAGCTCTTGTTCTCATCCGCATACCATCCTCAAACTGACGGCCAAACGGAGGTGACGAACCGGACACTATCCACTCTACTTCGCGTGTTGATCAAGAAGAACATCAAGGAGTGGGAGGCGTGTCTACCCATCGCCGAGTACGCCTACAACCGTGCAAGACATTCGACTACCGGCAAGTCCCCCTTCGAGGTCGTCTATGGCTTCAACCCGTTGTCACCATTGGACATTCTACCTCTTCCTCTACAAGAGCGCACCAACATGGATGCGAGTGCACGGGCAAGCTACATCAAGAATATGCATGAGGAAACAAGACACACCATCGAGCGCCAAGTACAATGACTTGCGTCCAAGCTCAACGTCAACAAGCAACCCAAGACATTCAACACTGGAGACCTCGTGTGGCTACACCTTCGCAAGGACCGCTTCCCCAACGAACGCAAGTCCAAGCTTCTCCCTCGAGCCGACGGACCCTTCAAGGCGCTAGCACGCTACAACGACAATGCCTACAAGATTGAACTCCCACGAGACAAGTACACCGTGAGCGACATCTTCAACGTCAAAGACCTCTCGCCTTTCCATGGTGATGAAGATTTTGATCCGAGGTCGGATCTTTCCCAAGGGAGGGGAGATAATGCGGAGCATCCTTCCATCATCCTCATGGACTCTACTTCGACCACATTTGCTCCAAGAGGACCCATGACAAGAGCCCGAGCACGTGCCATCCAATCCGAGGTTAACTCTCTCCTTGTTGAACTTCCCTTTGACCCATTTGAGACATGGCTACTACCTCAAACAGAGACACTTTGTGTGCTCAGGTACCATGTAAGCAGCCAAGGAGAAGGAGTGGTGCAAGATGGACATCAAGATCAAGGAGGCATTCCGCCCAGCCTGGAAGGACTGGTACAACCGCCCAACCACCGCCTGAGCGGTACAACCGGCCAGCCACCGCCCAACAACCGGCCGCCATTCTGTGATCAAGCGGTGCAAGGCCGGTACAGCACCGATTCTACCGGTTTCTGCCCAAAGACCGGAACAACCACCCCGACCTCCGGTACAACCGCTGGCTCCTTCGACGTCCACCTCCAGAAGCCAGCGCTCGACCTCCCAGCGGTAGTACTGCCTTCCTCGGCCGGAACTACCACCCCTCACGAGCTCTCAGCGGTACTACCGGCTCCATGACTGATACTACCGGCCAGCCTGCGCGCAGTGCACTTACCCCTTCGTGGCTTAGCACTATATATACTCGTCTCCTAGCTTCGTATTAGGTTTAGAATAGGTTTAGCTCATATTTTGTGTGAGAGCCTTGCTCATCCACTTGGATACTTCTCCTCGGAGCTCAGGACCTCTTCGGAGAAGATCCCCCAAGCGGATTCAAGACCCCTTTCTAGGGAAGACCATCAAGGCCTCCGTACGGAGAAGACGGTTCCTTTGTATCCTTACCTTTGTTGATGGTGGATCATATGTTACTCTATGTTGTCGGTGATCTAGCACTCGTGTGATTGATTCTCTGTCGGTTTAGCATTATCTCTTGTTCTCCCCGTGTTTCTTCCCTCGAGTTCTTCCGCGTGTTCTTCATGATTCCCCGTAGGATCCCTCCAAACGTGAAAGATCAACCACTTAGGGTTCCGCCCTACATCACTTATGTTTATGTTGTGCAACGGCCTCCCTCTCCTCCCACGTGCATTTGTTTATATTGGACAGCAGGCGTTCTTCTTGCTGTAGTTCTTCATCTCCATGTGCCAAGCTTGTCTTTTCTTCAAATCTAATCATACAAATATGCAAAGACTTAGGCAGTATAAAATTATGATTGACACAAATGTCAGATTCAACTAAGAGTGAACTCACCTGTTGTTCAAGTAGTTTTGCACGTGCTCTTGTAATTGGTCCTATTACGATTTCATTAGACTTGTCATGTGCTGCAACATCATCAATGGAAAAGGATGGTGAAAGAATAGGGATGTCCTCATCAGTACTTGGCGTACTTGAAGTCATCTTGCATTTGACGTTCCGCATTGGTAGCTTGATGCACTAGCTCAATGAGGTTGGAGTAGGGTTGGAAGTCGGCAATCTTATTGATGGGGTGATTGAGGCCATTCAAGAAACGGGTCATAGTTTGCTCATAATCTTCCATGGCATTGGCTCTTATCATGGCAATCTCCATTTCCTTGTAGTATTCTTCAATGCTCTTTGTTCCTTGCTTGAGGAGTTGGAGTTTCTTGAGGAGGTCACGGTTGTAGTATGTTGGAACGAAGCGTGCTCGCATGACATCCTTCATTTGATCCCATGTGGTGATTGGTGGTTCACCTCTTGCTTCTCGACGCTCAAGGACTTGTTCCCACCATATGAGCACATAATCTTGGAACTCAAGGGATGCCATAGCAATCTTCTTATCTTGCTCATAGTTGTGCAAGTGAAAGATCTTGTTGACCTTCAATGCCCATGACTGTACTCTTCGGGATCATTGCTTCCGGTGAACTTGGGCATGGTGAACTTGAGCTTGTCGTAGTGTTGCTCTTCATTGTGTTGGGGTCGTAGATGATGATGACGCCCTTGACGTGGATGATTGTCAACCTCATGTTGCTCTTGGCGTGGAGGATTTCCATAGTCATCATGCTCTTGGTGAACTTGAGGTTCTTGTCGAGGTTGTGGAGGAGCTTGTCAAGCTTGTGAGGGAGCTTGTCGAACTTGACAATGCACTCTTGCTTGGTAGTTTCGCTCTTGAATTTCTTCGCGGAGTGCTTCTTGGTGCTCGTGATTTTGCCGGGTGCGCGTGTCTATGGCTCACTTGACTCTCGGAGGGCACATTGCGCCTCAAGTGCTTGAGCTTCGTGTAGTTGTTGTTCTTGATGTTGAGCCTCGGCATCTTGTTCGTCTTGGTGTTGTCGCACTCGCTCTTCCTCTTGCTGATGTTGACGTTGCCTTTCTTGTGCTTGTGCAAGAGTAGCTTGGTTTAGGCAATGTCGATGTGCTTGCTCATCGAATTGCTCTTGTAGTTGATTGTCATGGAGAGGATTGCGGTTAGCTTGACGGTCTTGGCGCGTGGCTCGACGTAGAGTGTTTGATGTCCGTGTATTTGAGCCGGAGAGGGTGTCGTCGGAGTGTCGACTCGAGCGGCTCCATCTTTAGTAGGACGGGGTGGTAGAAGAGCGGTTTACCAACAAGGCACGAATCTCGTCCATTCATGCATCGTTCTCTTGTTTGTCTGCGTCGAGCTTGTTGTCTAAGTAGTCTCTTGTTCGTTGCTCGGAGAGTAGCAAGTCGGTGGCGAGATTTTCGATGTGGTCGCTCATTGCTTGTTATTCTTGATGCAAAGCTCTTTGGGCACCGAAGAGGTGGCTCTTGGTGACATAGGATGACATGTCGTCGTCTTGCTCGATGAAGAGTGGTTTGGTAGTAGAACTTGGCCTATCCATCATTCCAAGCAAATATGTGAGTGGGAGAAAGAGAAGAACTTATACCAAATGTACCTTGACCGATGTTGAATATGGATCAATGATCACTCAAATATGTAACAAGGAAATAACACAATTGGTACCAATTCTTGTCGGTTCTCACGCCTACACAAGTAAAGCTTATGGTGGCATCTGGAAGGTGCTCTTCAAGGCCAACGAGACGCCACCGCCCACGGACGAGGATCGTGGGCATAACTTGACTCACCCTGCTAATCCGGTAAGTTCTTTCTAGGATGGAGGCACAAAAATTGATGCAATTGTTAGTGAGCTTCAAAAATGTTGGAAAATATTCACAAATTTGCAAATGCAACAAGTAGACCACTAGCAAGATATGGTACACGGAAACACACACTAATAGAGGCAAAGGTGTCCCGATGTTTCGATGAGATGGTGGCTATCATTTTCTGGGGGAGACGACCTTGACAATCTGAGTACGAACATGCGAGACGTCGCACCTTAGCAATCGCTAAACCAACTTCCGAGGGGTTATTGACCACGCCGGAGCACGATCAACCTGCCATGAGGGTCTGTTTCTTGCGAGCAAATGAAGAACAAGCAAGAAACTGAGATTGCAATCTGGATATTGCAAATATAAGAGGAAAGCTTTATTAATGAAGGTGGGTTTCTGTGACGTCTTGGTCTGGTCATTGAACACAAACGAAGTACGCGAAGTTGCAGCTATGGCGAACTTTTAATCTAAACAAAACCCCAAAGTCTAAACGACGCCCTAAGGGTTGTATATATGGAGGAAGAGGGGGGGATTTCGTGGCCCTTGAGGGAAGGGTCCGAAACCAACCCTAACTCTTGTTCCCCCACACATACGGACTCTACAAACAGCCTATAATCATGTATTTCAAAATTACATGGGCCTGGCCCAATAATAAGGTGACGCAGCACCTAGAATAGCCTCTGGATGAAAATTATGAAGTAGCATCCTGTATATATAGTCCATGGCTTCATGCACTCATTATGGTGGCTTCAACATCCTGAAATCATCACTTTTAACTCCGTTCTTGTTCCCCTTGTGCACGCCATCATCTCCATGCTTGTTCTTACTTCAATGTTTATCCTTCTCCAAGCTAGGCCTTTCATTTGTAAGCAAAACAAATGTATCCAATTTAGGCAGCATCATGTTCTCATGAACATTAGAATCATTACCAAGAAACGAAACTACCTGGTAATTTAATTGGCGTGCACGAGCTCTAGTAATTGGTCTAGTATGTATAGCAGCAGGGGTTGTGGGTGTAACAATGGTATTGATGTCCTCATCATCTTCCCCATCTTGAAATGAAGTCGTCCTCGACGGAAGTTCATCTTCCTCTCCCAAATAAGGCTTCAAATCTGCAATGTTAAAAGTGGGACTAACCCCAAAATCTGCAGGTAGCTCAAGTTTATATGCATTATCATTTATTTTCTCTAACACCTTAAAAGGTCCATCAGCATGTGGCATTAGCTTTCATTTGCGCAAATCAGGAAATTTATCCTTACGCAAATGTAACCAAACAAGATCTCCAGGTGCAAACACAACATGTTTTCTACCCTTATCTCCAGCAAGTTTATATTTAGCATTCATACGCTCGATGTTTTCCTTAGTTAACTCATGAATTTTAAAAATCAATTCAACATGTTGTTTAGCATCAAAATTAACCTTCTCCGAAGATGGAAGAGGCAACAAATCAATAGGTGCACAAGGTAGGAAACCATACACAACTTCAAAAGGGCACATCTTAATAGTAGAATGCAATGAAAGGTTATAAGCAAATTCATTATGAGGCAAGCAATCCTCCCACATTTTGTTATTATTCTTCAAAACAGCCCTAAGCATAGTAGACAATATTCTATTGACTACTTCAGTATGTCCACCAGTTTGGGGTGACAAGTAGTACTAAAAAGCAGTTTAGTCCCCAACTTAGCTCATAAACAACTCCAAAAGTGGCTAAGAAATTTAGTATCACGATCTGAAACAATAGTATTTGGCACACCATGCAAGCGAATAATTTCACGAAAGAATAAATCAGCAACATTAACAACATCATCGCTTTTATGACATGGTATAAAGTGTGCCATTTTAGAGAATCTATCCACGACAAAAAATATGCTATCCCTCCCCTTCTTTGTTCGAGGTAAACCTAAAACAAAGTCCATAGATATATCCTCCCAAGGAACACTAGGTACAGGCAAAGGCATATATAAACCATGAGAGTCGTGACTTAGCTTTTTGACATGTAGTCAGCGAGCGATAAAACGCTCAACATCCCATCTCATCTTTGGCCAAAAGAAATGTGTAGCAAGTACGTCATCCGTCTTCTTCACGCCAAAGTGTCCCGTTAATCCTCCTCCATGCGTCTCCTGCAACAACAAAAGATGAAAAGAGCTAGCTGGAATGCATAGCTTGTTAGCACGAAACACAAATCCATCGTTAACGACGAACTTGTTCCACATTCTTCCGTCTTTACAATTCTGCATTACATCTTTAAAATCAGCATCATGCACATATTGATCTTTGATGGTCTCCAAACGAAATATTTTGAAGTCAAGTTGTGAAAGCATAGTATAGCGACGAGACAATGTATCAGCAAAAACATTTTCTTTACCCTTCTTGTGTTTAATGACATAAGGGAAAGTCTCAATGAATTCAACCCATTTAGCATGTCTACGATTTAGTTTAGTTTGACTTCTAATATGTTTCAAAGAATCATGATCAGAATGTAAACAAATGCTTTGGGCCATAAATAATGTTGCCATGTTTTGAAAGTCTGAACATGAGCATATAATTCTTTATCATAAGTAGAATGATTTAGACTAGGCCCACTCAAGTTTTCAGAAAAGTATGCAATAGGTTTGCCATCTTGTAATAACACACCTCCTAATCCAACTCCACTAGCATCACATTCAATTCAAAAGTCTTATTAAAATCAGGATGTTGGAGTAAAGGACCATGTGTCAACTTATCATTCAATATCGCGAAGGCTTCTTCCTGTGCAGTACCCCAAACAAAAGGCACATCTTTCTTTGTGAGCTCATTGAGAGGTGAAGCAATCGTGCTAAAATCTCTCACAAAACGCCTATAGAACCCAGCGAGGCCAAGAAAACTCCTCACTTGTGTGACCGATTTGGGCTGTGGACAACTCTCATAGCGTCAATCTTGGCTTTATCAACTTCAATTCCCTATGGAGTAACAACATAGACAAGAAAAGATACTCGGTCTGTGCAAAAGGTGCACTTCCCAAGGTTACCAGAAAAATGTGCATCACGTAGAGCAATAAAAACAACACGTAAATGTTCCAAATGTTCCTCCAAAGATCTGCTATAAGTCAGTATGTCATCATAGTAAACCACCACAAATCGTCCAATGAAAGCACGCAAAACTTCGTTCATTAATCTCATGAAAGTACTAGGTGCATTAGTTAACCCAAAAGGCTTGACTAACCACTCATATAATCCAAACTTAGTTTTAAATGTTGTTTTCCATTCATCTCCTAATTTCATACGAATTTGATGGTATCCACTACGCAAATCAACTTTGGAGAATATTGTAGAGCCACTCAATTCATCAAGCATATCATCTAGCCTAGGAATAGTGTGACGATAATGAGTAGTAATATTATTAATGCCTCTACAATCAATGCATATATGCGAAGTACCATCCTTTTCGGCACTAAAATGATAGGAACAACACAAAGACTAAGGGACTCGCGTATATAACCTTTGTCGAGCAGCTCATGTACTTGACGCATAATCACCTTCGTCTCCTCTTGATAGGTATGTTATGGTGCATGGTTGGGTAATGATGCACAGGGAATTAAGTCAATCATATGCTCAATCCCTCGAATGGGAGGTAATCCCGGTGGCACGTCTTGTAGAAAGACATCAGCGAACTCCACCATCTCTATGCTATCCAAGTTGTTGCAGCTCCCTCCATCTTTGATGACGCGAACAAAACGTTCCTTCACAACTCCCTTTGTATGGAAGAAATTATGCCTCTGATTTTTCTCAATTTGTGTAACCTGCACACTGAAAACACGTTGAGCAACTAAACATTCATACCTGGCAGCATCTTCAGGAGCCATGTTTCGTCTCATGATCAGAAACATCTCCACCGTATTGTTCACTTGTAATAAGAGCCAAAGTCTCCTCATCACAGTCACTAGCGTACTCATACCCACCATCCTCAGTAGCAATCATCACACACTGAGATATGCATTCTCTCGCATAATGACCTCTTCCCTTACAATGACAACAAATAATATCACTTGTGTGCCCTGTTGATGCCATGGAAGAAGAAGAGCTCTGTGCAGGCCTGACAGGTGCGCTCTTGGCAGATAGTGGTGGTTGTGCCTGCTTTCTTATATCACGGCTGGAGGTGGCACCTGATGGTGGTGCTGGTGCAATGGAAGTAGAAGATGCACGCGGTGTCCATGATGAAGGTCGACCTGCATAGAAGTTAGTTCGCGCCAATGCTTGTCGATCCTGCACTTCACGTTCAGCTTTACAAGCAAGTATACTCCTTATACTCTAGAATGGCCTGAATCTCTCTATTTAATCCACCCATAAAACGTCCAAGCACATCTTCATTCTCCTCAACAATACCACATCTAATCCTACCAGTTTGTAATTCCTGATAATATTCGTCTCCATAATTTTCCCTTGTCTCAAACGCTGTAGTTTTTGGAGTAATTCACGTTGATAATATAGTGGAACCCAACGAGTACGCATAGAAGTTTTTAAAGCAACCCAAGTAGCTGGAATAGGATATAATCTACAATGTTTAGACCACCATACACATGCAAAACTAGTGAAAACACAAATAGCAGCAGGAACACGTCTCTCCTCGGGATATTGTAAACATGTAAAACATTGTTCAGTTTCTAACTCCCAAGTAGGATATATATCAGGAACATATCTACCTTCAAATGGTGGAATATTCAATTTTAGTTTAGGAAAAAGGTCATCATCTCGTACCTCAGGTGGTGGTGCAGCCCTACTGCTGCGATGATATGCATGAGGATGACCTGGTGGTGGTGGTGCTGGTGGTTGCACGTAGTTCTGATTTTGATCAACCTCATCCTCGTACTGGTCCTCCACCTCTTCATAGCAGCAAAAGCTACAGAAGCATCAACAGTAGGTACAGCGGCACCGGAATTTTGACCAGGCTCAAGGGGAACGCGCACTGCTCGTCCCACTTGATTTGGAAGGTGATGTTGTTGTTGTTGCTATAGAAGTGCGACAGGTGCAGCGGGCGGTGGTTGTGGAAGACAGGCGAACAATTCATTAAACTTGTTATCGAGCTTTGTTTCAAATGCTTTCTCAATGTTGTCTATCTTCTCCATGGCCTCTTCAAATCTGTTTACCAAATCTTCCACCTGTCCACTCATCATTTGCTGAAACTTATCATGAAGCTCCTTGTTCGTCAAGTTCTCCCAGTCAATCTCATCGGCTTGTGATCCTGCCATGGTTAGCAGCAATAGAAACACACAAGAATATGACCCTACAGACTACTAACAAGTGGTGGTGGTGGGTGTCACAAATCCGTCAAGCAAATCTCAAATTCTTACCAGTTCTTACCAAGCAGTAGGCGGTGATCGGCAACCGTAGTAGTCAAAACTCTCAAAGCTTGAATAGAGCGATTACCAGGGAGAGTCGAACGCACGACATAGATGTATGTCGAGCTGGGAAGGCTTATAATATGGTAGCACAAAGGGTCAGCAATAATCAATTCAGAGATGCAAAGTTGAATAAACGCTCAACGACGGTACTGTGATGGTCCTAGGCTAGAACGTGCTAGAGACGCGAGCCTAGAACACTAACAAAATCACAACGCTGCACGTAAACAAGGGAGGAGCACGCTCTGATTTTTTTTCCTTTTTTTCACCTTTTTGCACTTTTTTCCTCTTTTTTTTTGCTCCGCAACGATTTTTTTTTTCCGAAAAAGTCTACAAATGTTCTAAAAACTGCCAAGCCAGATTTTTTTTGAGTTTGGAACTATTTTTCTACTACGGGTACACGAAAGTTCGGGCATCCTACTCTGTCACGACTCGGAGTATGGCGTGATCTCGAAATCGAAAACAACGTAACAAAATACTAGACTCGGACTAGGACTGGTGGCGGAGATGAATCTAGTGTAACTCAGACTGATGGCGGAGATGAATCTGAAGGAACTCGGACTGGTGGCCGATATATGTTGCAGGTGGACTCGGATTGGCATGATGGAAACGGATATGTGGTGGCGTATATGGACTCAGATTGGTGTTGAATATGTGGTGGGGGTATATGGCAGCGGCGATGAAGTTGGTGCGGTGGTAGTATATGGCAGCAGCAATGATGATGATGCGGTGGTGATATATGGCAGCAGCGACGTGACAACCTGTGAATAGAATTCGAAACTCTAAATGACTAGACGCTAAGACCAGCAACTTGACACGACGATGCAACTATAAATTCAACAAAGCAAATACAGAAAATATTATGCAGAGGCTCAGATTGGTTCGCATAGGATGAACTAACCCTAATTTTTTTGGCTTTTTCGTGGACTATAGGTATGAAGAAACAAACTCTAGAGAGACGCTATCCGAAAATAGGGGGAGTTTCGTGGCCTTTGAGGGAGGGGTACGAAACCAACCCTAACTCTTGTTTCCCCACACATATGAACTCTAAAAATAGCCTATAATCAAGTATTTCGAAATTACATGGGCCTAGCCCAATAATAAGGTGACGCAACACCTACAATAGCCCGTGGACGAAAATTATGAAGTAGCATCTTGTATATTTCGTCCAAGGCTTCATGCACTCATTATGGTGGCTTCAATCTCCTGAAATCATCACGTGTAACTCCGTTCTTGTTCCCCTTGTGCATGCCATCATCTCCATGCTTATTCTTGCTCCAATGTTAATCCTTCTTGAAGCTAGGCCCTTCATTTGTAAGCAAAACAAACGTATCCAATTTAGGCAGCATCATATTCTCATGAAGATTAGAATCATTACCAAGAAATGAAAGTACCTGGTAATTTAATTGGCGTGCGCGAGCTCTAGTAATTGATCCAGTATGTATAGCAGCAGGGGTTGTGGGTGTAATAATGGTATTGATGTCCTCATCACACACGCTAATAGATAAGTGGGGTCGTGCAACCAAGGAATGAGCCAAAATGTGGAATCCACGAAAATGCTCTTGTTGCAAAACACTAGGGAGATGCTAGCACGATTGCACAATAGGCGGATATGAAACTTGTGCACGACCTACTGGGCAAAAATGCAACTACTTCTATCCCGAGTATGCGATAGGTATGGTTTTTCGGTGATATGATCCAAGATGGTCGAGTACGAAAATCTTAATCTAGTATGATGCTATGGTTCTTGCTAATAAGCTCTTTTCTTATCTTTCCCTTTTGCTGAAAAGCTTGTTTGGCTCTTTCTCTTTTGAGCTCTTTTCTCATGCAAAACTTCACGAACCAAGATAGCAAATGTGTATGCGATGACAACTTTGTGACACAAGAGATGATACCAAGATATGCACCACAATGATAAGGTGTGTATGATATGGGAAGTATGATCACTAATGTGCACAAGTCGCGTTGCCGACAATAGTCAAAGGCTAGTCTTGGTAGGCAAGGTACGCAAAAGTAAGGCTATGTGGTTATCATTGCAATGGCAAGGAGTAGGCAAAGATGTCATTGAGTTTACCGTCCTTGCTTACGATTGAAGGTGTCAAAATTGTCGAACAGTTGTTGTCGCTGACGAGTCCCTGGCGAAGATGAGCGGTGGTGATATTGATGTCGAACCGTACCTGTATGGCCGAAACACAATAGGACACGGGAACCAAAACTCAAATTCTCAAAGAAAACGTGTCAAAATTGTCGGAGTTATTAGCGGGTAAGTGATGGTTGTGCTTTCGGAAAGCGGTGGTGGTATCGGTGTGCGAATGCGGTGGTGGAATGGGAGTTGTAGTGCGTATGCGGAGGTGTTGGTGGTGGACGAAAATTTTTGGGCGAAAAAGATTAAGTTTCTTCAGGAAACAGCAAACGTCCGGAGTGGAGCGGTCGACTGGTCGTCAGACGCCCGGTGGCTAGTGGACGTCCGGTGCCTGGGCGATTTCGGGCATGGGATGAACAACTAGGGTTCGTGGTGGAGGTGGCGAATTTGGTCAAATCCGAGCGATTTTGTGGATGGTAAAGGTGGAGATGATGTGGGAAAGCTAGATCCACTCGTGGTAAAGAAAATCCATGGATCAAATCCAACAGAACTTCATCACACCAACAAATCACAAAAAAAATTGGGGCCATTTTTGGTGGGGATTTTTGAAATTGGGGAAGAACACAACAAAATCAAGCTAGAAAACAAGGGAGGGGCTCCAAATACTTGATCAACATGGCTCATGATACCAAGATGATGTAGGATAGAACCCTAGATGCCCGATCTTTCACAATTGGAGGGGATCCTACGAAGAACATGACGAACACGAGGAGAAATCACGAGGGGAAACACGAGGGAAATCGCTCAACCAACAAGATTTGGTCACACATATGCTAGATCCTCAAAACACAAAGAGAGATACACGATTCAAATCCAACAAAGGACGATACATGTAGCTAGTTCATCTCCAAGAGGAGGTCTTGAGGGGTCTTCCCATGAAGGGGTCTTGAATCCAAAGTGGATCTTCTCCGAAGAGAGAACAATCTCTCTCGATGGAGTAGATCTGGATGGATGAGCAAAGCTCTATCTCACAAACGAGCTAAACCAATGCTAGCCCTAACTAGGAGGAGGAGGACGTCTATTTATAGTCTAAGTGCAAATGGGGGCGAAATAAAAGGGTACATGGGCCTCGGTCCCGAAGCTGTGCACACACAAGCAGCGGACGTCCGGTCTCTACCGGTCGTCCGGTGTCTCTCGGGGGTCCGGACGTCCGGTAGGACTCAGATTTCCGCTAATTTCGTTCTATAAAAGTTGTACCGAATGTCCGGAGACGGCCGGTCATCCGGTCGCTTCGGACTTCCCTAGATTTGGCTCAGGTGTGGAACTACCAGTTGTCCATTGGGGGACGGGCGTCCGCTCGCTGGGAGGTGTTGCCGGACGTCCGGTCCTGGGCAGACGTCCGCTTGCTGTAGCTGGCGTATGCTGGAACTTGGGTCGGCTGGGCTTTCAGGCGCCGGACGTCCAGTCCTGGTCCGACGTCCGCTCGGTGTAGCTTCTTCGGTAGCTCTTCTTGTTGTCCCTCATACTCGGCGTACTCACCGTCTTGTCCATTGGATGTAGCTGTTCTATGGCCTCCCTCCAAGTACCTAATCACACATAGTGTTTCTGCTTGTGGTAGTAGCCATGTCTGATTTGTAGAGAGTGGGAGTTCGGAGAGGAGTGGGTTCACCTTATCTTTGATAGCCTTTGCTCGAGCTCTTGTCATTGGTCCAAGTGGTGTCGTAGGAGATAAGATGCGTCCACGGGGATGATCATGGGATGCTCCGCATCATTATGGGAAGAGGGATTGGTTCATTGTGTAGCATTCTGCATCTTATCTCCACCATTTACTAAAAAATACCATATCTATATTTAATTTTACCAAAAAGTTGAATACACAGACAATGCTAGTGCAGAAGTGTAGCCCATTGCTCTTGTCAATACATTTTGTCATCTAACGCTTGTACTTCCAGGGATTGGTAGTTGATTATGTAGGATCAATCTTCATCTTATCTTCATTATCCTCTATCCCTTCAAGTATTATCATATCTATAATTACTCTCTACAAAACGTAGAGTACAGGCAATGCTTATCAAGAAGATTATGTGCTGAAATTCTTCAGTTATCCTTCCCTTCACATGGAGAAGGGCATTATAAAGCCGGTGTTAACTGTTAATGTAAGTCAGTCTGATGTGGACATCCCACGATCATCCCCATGGATGCATCTACATCTCCTACAACACCACTTAGACCAATGACAAGAGCACGTGCAAGAGCTCTCGAAACTGAGGTGACATCTCTCCTCTCACAACTCCATTTCGAATCACACGAGACATGGCTACTACCTCAAACAAAGATGCTTTGCATACTCAGGTACCAAGGAGTTAGCCATGGAGAAGCTAAAAAGCAAGGAGAATCGGAAGCGGAAGACATGCATGAAGACGGGGAAGAAATTAGCCAAGTCCCAAGCTGGCCGGACGATCCGGACGAGGTCCCGGACGATCAAAACACAGCCCAAACTATCCGGACCCCGGTCTGGATGATCCGGATAACGTGCACAACGACACCCAAAGCTGGACCCCGAAGTCGGACCATCCAAATGAGCACCCGGATCATCCGGACACTAGCTGGACATTCGGACCCCCACTCCAGACATCCGGGCCATCACCGCCACCGCCTGCGCCATCGACTCATCTGGGCCATCACCCGGATCATCTGGACAGAGCCCGGATCATTCGCCTCCCTGCCTGGGTCATCTAGACCCCGCCTGCGTGCATGTGTTGGGCTGAGGCCCATGTATCCCTTCGTCCCCTTAGCCTGCTTTGTGAAGGATTTTAGCACCATTGCTTCTCCTTTACATTCTTTGAGTAAGAAAATTGCGCCATTTGTTTGGGGACCATCCCAAGATAACGCATTTAATGAGATTAAGAATTTGCTTAATCATGCTCCCATGCTTGCATTACCCAAATTTGACAAACCTTTCGAGATTAATTGTGAAGCTAGTGGTCATGGCATCGGATGTGTGTTAACACAAGAGAAGCGCCCCATAGCATGTTTTAATGAGAAACTTTCCGGAGCACAACTCAATTACCCCATCTATGACAAAGAACTATATGCTTTAGTGCGAGTTTTGCATGAATTGGAACATTATCTTCGCCCTCATGAATTTATCATCCATACCGATCATGAAATGCTAAAGTACTTAAAAGGACAAACTAAGTTGAACAAGAGTCATGCAAAATGGAGTGAATTTATAGAGTCTTTTCCTTATGTCATCAAGTACATCAAGGGTAAGGAAAACATAGTGGTGGATGCCCTTTCCCGCATGTGCACTCTTGTCACTAAACTTGAATTGAATGTTATTGGCTTTGAGCACATAAAAGACTTGTATGCAAATGATCCTACCTTTGCTATTCCTTATGCTAAGTGTTTGATACATACATCTTGCGAACGATATTACATCAAGGATGATTATCTTATGAGAGCTAACAAACTTTGCATTCCCGAGTCTTCTCTTTGTTTGCTCCTTTCGCAAGAGGCTCATGGAGGTGGACTCATGGGACACTTTGGATGCGACAGGACATTCACCACGTTCTCGAAGAACTACTTTTGGCCCAAGATGTTCCGCGACGTCTCATGCTTCACCAACCGATGCTCTACATGTCGCAATGCCAAGTCAAAAGCTCAATCCTATGGTCTTTATATGCCTCTTCCTATTCCTTATCAACCTTAGGAAGACATTAGCATGGATTTTGTACTTGGTTTGCCTAGAACTCAAAATGGAAAGGATTCCGTGTTTGTTGTTGTGGACCGATTCTCTAAAATGGCTCATTTTATCCCATGCAACAAGATAGACGATGCTTCACCTATTACGAATATCTTTTGTAGGGAAATCTTGCGCCAACATGGAGTGCCCAAGACGATCGTCTCGGACCGCGACATCAAGTTCTTGAGTTACTTTTGGAAGACTCTATGCGCCAAGATCGGAATCAAGCTCTTATTCTCTTTGGCATACCATCCCTAAGCCGACGGCCTAAGGAGGTGATGAACTGTACACTCTCCACTCTACTTCGCGTGTTGATCAAGAGGAACATCAAGGAGTGGGAGGACTGTCTACCCAACGCCGAGTACGCCTACAACCGCGCAAGACATTCGACTGCCGGCAAGTCCCCTTTCGAGGTCGTCTACGGCTTCAACCCGTTGTCACTATTGGACATTCTACCTCTTCCACTACAAGAGCGCACCAACATGTACACGAGTGCACGAGCAAGCTACCTCAAGAAGTTGCATGAAGATACAAGGCTCACCATCAAGCGCCAAGTACAATGACTCGCGACCAAGCTCAACATCAACAAGCAACCAATGATATTCAACATATGAGATCTTGTGTGGCTACACCTTCGCAAGGACCACTTCCCCAATGAACGCAAGTCCAAACTTCTACCCCGAGCCGATGGACCCTTCAAGGTGCTAGCACGCTACAACAATAATGTATACAAGATCGACTTCCCACGCGACAAGTACAACGTGAGCAACATCTTCAATGTCAAAGACCTCTCGCCATTCCATGGTGATGAAGTTTTTGGTCTAAGGTCGGATCTTTCCCAGGGGGAGAGGGGGAGAGGATGCGGAGCATCCCATGATCATCCCCATGGATGCATCTACATCTCCTACAACACCACTTGGACCAATGACAAGAGCACGTGCAAGAGCTCTCGAAACCAAGGTGACATCACTCCTCTCACAACTCCCTTTCGAATCACACGAGACATGGCTACTACCTCAAACGGAGATGCTTTGCATACTCAGGTACCAAGGAGTTAGCCATGGGGAAGCTAAGAAGCAAGGAGAATCGGAAGCGGAAGACATGCGTGAAGACGGAGAAGAAATCAGCCAAGTCCCAGGCTGGCCAGAAGATCCGAACAATGTCCCAAACGATCCGGACAGAGCTCAGACGATCCAGACCCCGATCCGGACGATCCAGATAACGCGCCCAACGACACCCGAAGCTGGGACCTGAAGCCGGATCATCTGGACGAGCACACGGATCATCCGGACACCAGCCAGACATCCGGACCCCCCTCCGGACATACAGGCCATCACCACCACAACATGCGCCTTCGACTCATCCGGGCCATCACCCGGATCTTCCGGACAGAGTCAGATCATCCGGCTCCACGCCCGAATCATCCGGACCCCACCTGCGTGCGCATGTTGGGCTAAGGCCCATGTACCCCTTTGTACCCTTAGCCTATATATATGACTCCTCCACCTCTCGTCTAGGGTTAGCATTATGATAGCTCATACTTTGGGATAGAGGCTTGCTCATCCGTTTGGATCCACTCCACCACGAGGGACCGACACCTATTTGGAGAAGATCCACTTTGATTCAAGACCTCCTCTCATAGAAGACCCTCTTCAAGACCTCCTCATGGAGAAGAACCAATTACCCAATGTATCGTCCTTTGTTGGATTTGGATCTTGTATCACTTTGTGTCTGGAGGATCTAACATATGTGTGACCTTATTCTCGTTGGTTGAGTGTTTTCTCTTGTGTTTCCCTTGTTTCCCCTCTCGTGTTCTTCGTGTTCTTGGTAGGATTCCCTCCAAACGTTAAAGATCGGGCGTCTAGGGTTCTACCCTACATCACAGTCCTCTAAAGCCTTTATCCTCAACTGCTATTTAATTTGCTCATACTCCCTATCGTTAACTGATGTTTAGTTTGCTGTTTTTATCAAAATTCATGTTCGCAACAACCGTAAGTTCCAAGTTTTACTTGTAAAACCAAATTCCTTATTCATACCATGCACATTACTCAATACTCCCTATATGTATGCTTGTTTTTGTGGATCTATAATCTAGTGTGTGGTGAAGCAGCCCACGTTTGCACCTGGTCATCTCATGTTTTATCTTACTAATGTGGCTGATGACATGCACAACATGCCATGCACATTAACCAAAATAGATACAATGATTGTCTTTGCCCTTCATCTATGCTTGTTATGTTGACATGGTAATCCAGTCGTGTGGTGAAGCTCCCCGCATTATGAACAATGCCAAATTATGCTATTGATATTTTGAAGTTACTCTTTATTTTCTAATTTGAAATTGGATGGAAGTAACAACACATTTATCATCTTTGTTTATACACATGCAAAACCTGTCATCTCTCTGCTTGTTTCAGTGTGATATACCCGATGGCATGCACAAGTCTGCTGAAGGTTGTGAGATAAACCCAACATATATTGCAGCAAAGAAGGCAAAACATCTTGAAGATAGTGAGACAACCCCAAAGTCTTGTCTTGATGCATTGTTCAAGTTACTTGAGACTAGCAGTCAAACAAGCTCACATAATTCACTGTCTGAATTAGTTCGACTTCTTCGGTCCCAAGTTCTAGCAGAAAGGTATTCTGCAACTTAACTTTGATTTGAAGTCCTATCTCCAAGAAAGATCATGGAGAACACCAATGAGAACCTCATTGCTAAGCAGCTACAGCTGGAAGCTATGACCGACATACTAGGCCGGTCTCACAGCCTTGCTCAGCAGTTCCCGCGCAAGGCTAACCTTTCTTGAACTGTCTTGGAAGTGGTATTGGTTCAGTATTATTTTGTTACGCTGCAGTGGTGCCCAGTTTTTTGTAGTTTGCTTCTTTGTTCCGCTTTATGATCACTGGTGGTGAACTTCCATGCCCAGTGGATGTAATATACCATAAATCCTTTATTGTATTGTGTAGGTTTATTCTAAGTTACTATGCCGTAATTTCTTTATTGTATAGAGTAGGTTTGTTCTTAATTCCTACTAGTTACTGCCATCATTTGCTATCTGAAAAAATGGAGAAAATTTGATGTAGTCGACCGGGCCGAAACATTCGCCTCTAATTGGCCTGCTTTTTAGCGGGCCACAATTGGGCCGGCCTGCAACTTTCTTCGGCCCGAAAGGCCATTGGGGCCTTCACACTTTGCGCCAGACCCACAACTTACATGGGCCTATATTCCGCCCAAAGTTTAGTTGGTCCTTTAGTGGACCCAACACTTAGTTGGGCCCATGTAGCTTTGGGCCATTAACAGGCTGAATATTCTGCATGCTTGATAAGGCCCAGAAGAAATCATGGGCCTTTAGCAGGCCGAAATGCATGTTGGGCCTCAATTTTGACTAGTCGTCGACGGGCCTTCACCAGGTTGAAATGTAGACCAGGCCTTTTTTGGCCCAGTCATATGACGTGCCATTACCAGGCCGAAACATACCTCGGGCCTTAGTTGGCCCACTGATATCATGGACCTTTAAGTGGCCGAAAGCTTAGTCGAGGCCTCAACGGGCCGAATTATGCGACAGGCCTTTAACAGGCCCAAAGTCACGTTGGGCTGAATTGTTGCCACCTTTATCACAGGTCGTTAGAGGGATAGATGTCGCGTCGGACCATATATGGCCCATGGGCAGCACGGGCCATTCCTAGGCCGAAAGACATAACAGGGTGAAATGGGCCCATGTCTATGTCGGCCCTCTAACATGTGGTAATGTCACTGGGCCGTAATTGGTCCCAAATATTTGGCGAACAATTAACGGGTCAGATCTGGCTCCGGGCCGTAAATGGGCCATGTTTAAATAGGCCGTTATTAGGCTGGCCCACTAGTACCTGAGTAAATACTACGTGCCTTTAACTGGGTCAGCCTTTTTAACCTATATGGGCCTCGGTTGGGCCCTGCCACATGTCAACGTATCATAGGCATGTCTCCTCCATTGGACGGACGACATCTGGCCCAACGAGAAGCCGACACATGTTTCCTCCAGCTAATGATGATTTTACACGTGGAAAATCCCCATTAGTCTAGGCTATTAACGGGTTATCGGATCCAAACCGGAACCCGATCGCTTAACGGTGACCCGTTACGGTGGATGCCACATGTCGGTTACCCTTGACGAAAGCACTTCCATGACGTGACATTTATCGTCATGGAAGTTTGTCATGTAACAGTTCTACGACAACACATGTATGACTATCCTGATTTTGTCATAAAACCGTCATGGATGTACATGCATGACAAAAAACGTGACCTACTGTGACAAAGACGTATCATCACGGAAGTGTATTTTTTTTGTAGTGCATGTACCGGCGAGTGAATGATGATGGAGACAATCAAGTCTTTTGTGAAAATGATTCGAGCCCCACTCTTGTGTACTCCAAGGTCTTGACACTTCAACACCAATAAGACAAAGACCAACGTTGCCACATCTTCCATACCAAGGCGGGCATCAATGGACGTTCCGTGAAGGTCATCATCGACGAAGAAAGTTGCCACAATTTGGAAAGTGAAGAGCTATGTTCCAAGCTACAATTGGTCAAGATGAAGAATCCTCATCCCTACAAGGTCCAATGGCTTAGCGACTCTGCTAGCATTAAAGTGGAGCACACCGGTCAAGTCTCCTTCAAGATTGGAGCATACGAGGACACCAGTGTGTGTTTTCCTATTCCCACTTCAAACACCAAGTGCTCCAAATTGCTGCATTTTCACACCCCCATCGTTTTGCACTAGTAATGCTATCCTATTATATTGTTTTCCTGTTATTGTGTATTTTCTAAGCATTCAAAACAAATAGGTCCTATGTATACAAAACAAATTGGGCACAATAACATCATATTGTACGATACTCAAGGAGGAAGTAGCACAAGGGTTATTTCTAGCCATGATATCTTTGTCCAAAGGTCTATCTTTAGGCTTACCTCTCCTGCATCCTCCAAGCTATTCTCCATATAGGTATCTCTCCATATATAGGTGAAAAAGGACATCCAACACCGATGCATGGTTGAAAGGAGAGGACTCAAATGATTCTTGGCCATACACAAAATTAGACATAAGATAGAACTCCCCCTCCCACCCTTGGAATTCCATTGACGAGATGCACCCTCCGGTGAGCTCCACATAAGTTTAGGAAGCATATGCCCAATGACATGTGAGACCTTGCAATATCGAGCTAGCATAATTCTAGGACAAAGAGACAAAGAGAAAAGGAAACATGCTATTGCCTCATTGAGGAGGAAGTGAGAGAATTGGTTAACAAGGTTGGCTACCAATGTTCATTTTTGTTGCGAGTGAGATTTGAGATTCATAAGAGAGTAAGGATTCCAATCTAACAATATTTTATTTTCAATACTTAATTTCATGTTTATTTTAATCATTTTTGTAGATTTCTATGTTATTTCACAATCATATAGTAGTATTTTCATTGAAAGATTTATTGTGCATTATATTTCCATAATTTGTAGATTCAAGAAGACTACTTGGTAACAAATAAGTAGAAAAGGGTACTTTATAAAGGACATGAGCACAAAGATGAAGAAGGGGATCCTGAGGCCCTTCCGCTACTTCTCAAACATAATGGGTACATAACACTGAGTTATTTGTAAAGCAAAATCAAAGAAACTTTGAGTTGCACATTTTATCACAATAAGTATGTATGATCCCTTGTATAATTTCTTAACTCTAACATAAACTTTTTCTCATACTAATATTGGTAACTAGATGCTAAGGAACAAGAATTGCAAATTGGTTTCCCAACGGATGTGAAACATGTGGCACATATCGGATGGGACGGACCTAGTGTCCCAAATAAGGAGAAGGAGGCAGGAGCACCTAGTTGGGTAAGTTCACGTCTTTCCTGGAAATGACTATCAAAACGAGGTTAAGAACGAAATTCAAGGATTTTCACAATATTTGTTTTGCAAGACTCTTATTAGAGTAATCATAATCTGCTAAGATTGGCTCTTTATACAACATCATGGTTGTTCCATGTCATCTCTAAAATTACATCCATAGAGTCAATGTGAATTGAACAACCAAACTTTTGTCGAACTAAAAGCATGCGGATTACATTTGCACACTCACCTCGCATTAGCCACATTCTCAAAATGCCACCCTTTGTTGTTGTATGCATCCTTCTTTACACTAGGAAAGGTCACCTAAGGTACCAGCAAACTAACCTATAGTACACTTACGAGGGCTTGTGTATGCTAATTGTGTACCCTTGATATTATCATGACAAACACAATTAATGCAACATGTAGTCATTTATCAATGCTACGGTATGGGGAGTGTTGGATACCAAAGACGAGAAAGTGGAACTTGAAGGATACCTTGGGTAGTGCTTTCCGAGGCTATATGACAATGTCAATTCCGCTAGGTTCTCGAAGACCAACATAACAACGACATTAAATGTCTTGCGGGGAGGGGGGGTCTACATATCCTGATGCAACAGGGGTGTAATGTATCGACTCTGTTATGCAAGAAACAGGGAATACCCAGGCAGTGCATACTTTTAGTGTTAGTGTTTAATATGCTGCAGCACAAAGGTTTCCTTCCAACCCTAAATGACTTTCCTTAGCATGTTCTTCAAAATACTTAATTTCAATGACTTCAATGTCTAACACATCATTTGTTTCACATGAGTCGATATGAATCTTAACTTTTCTGGACAAACCATAGTTATAATATTATTCGCCCATGGAAAGGTCCACAAATTATTTCGCAATGCTAACATTGATTATTAGACATTAATGTATGCGGCAGTGCATGGGCACATTACTATTATGATTTTATTTTTGAAACACAATTTGGAAGGAAAGTCAACTAGCTCGATTCCAATAAAAAAATTAATGAGTAGAACAAAAACAAGAAAATATTTGTATGTAGTTGACTTATTTGCAAGATCCCTTACCCATTTTCAAATGCAAATGGAAGAGAGGCAAGTGAAACTAATCAACGGATTTTTTTTTCTAATCGCTAGACGGCACTATTGTGGTAAATGTTATAATTCTAGAGGAATCATTACTACAAGGCATAGAAGAGGACGTCATGAATTCAGTCTGCATCTTCCTTCCAAGAGTAACTTTCTTAAGACAGTAACCCTAGTTCGTATTCCAAGCTCACCTTTAGGGGTGCCTATACAAAAAAATTTACTTTCATCGAAATCAAAAAGAGGGATCTGGTAGAACCATGAGCATGGAATTCTACCGTAATCGACATGAATTTATCTTATACACTATGGGGAGGTGAGAAGAGATATATTTGACATCCCAAAGGGGCTATAGACGGTGCATCCGCTACCTTTGAGTGAATTAAGATATTTGATTTTGAAAGTACCAATTCAATTTGGACTTAACAGATGAAAGACTACCACTCAGCACCACTGGATTCAGCCTCGTTTAGGAGTGACAGGGGAGGTTCTGCTGCCTCTAACCCATGGGCTTCTCAAGGTTAAGTTCTCACCCCCTTACCTTTCCTTAATTCGATTACATGAAACCTTTCATAAAATTCATGTGCAATTTTAATATAAATGACCCATTGATTAGAATATATTACCATTCAAATAATGTACTATATTTATACAAAATGATGCTAAAAACTAAAATTTCTTCTCTTCTAATGACAGAAATAGTTCTAGATGGAGCGGGCCTGGCAGATACCTCTTTTGGCGATACTAAAAGTGAAGCCAGTGGAATCGACGTTACTGTTGGTGACTCCCCTCCGTCCCCGGGCTCTCGTCGGTCAAGGCGAAACCGCTCCCGGGGTTCTGACACCTCCTCTATGGATGTCACAACAGGCAGTACTGAGATCTCGGAAAAGAAGGAGAAGGCCAAGAAAGGGACTCGAAAAAATAGAAAGAAAGAGAAGGACAAGGCAGCTGAGGACACTGCCGGTTCCACCTGTCAGGACCTCCCCGCGGTGCCCAAGAAGTCCAACCGCAGAAAAAACAAAGGAAGCTCTGAAGGAAGTGGTGGTGCATTGACCAAGGATGGTGGAGGTGCACCGGAGGTGGGTACAATACCGCTAACTCTGGTGGCCGACGAAGAAAAGGATCACGAATTGTAAACTGCTGACAGGCAAGCTACTGTCATTTGGGGATGAAAGCATATGCTCGTTAAAAGCTAGAGTACTTTGAGTTTCATTGGCTTTATCAAGTGGTGATTGATATAAAATAAAGTACTCAAATTCGAATGACACAAGCATGTAGGTGTTGAAGGTTACATGCTGTTTTAGCATTAACAGGAATGGGTTTGCACACCCTAACACAACTCTTTTCCTCTATTTTCTTTGTAACATTGTTCATTTTTTAAACCCATTGTCCTATTCCATATATA